>NW_027327557.1:0-300000 GCF_047675955.1 Chlorocebus sabaeus
AAGAACAGCCTTAGCGAAAGGCTTCTTGAAGGGAAAGATGTAACTCTGTGAGATGAATTAACAGAACACAGAGCAGTTTCTCAGAAAGCTTCTTTCCAGTTTTGAACGGAAGATATTTCCTTTTTCACCATAGCCCTCTATGGGCTTCCAAATATCCCTTTGCCAATTCCACAAGAACAGCCTTAGCGAAAGGCTTCTTGAAGGTAAAGATGTAACTCTGTGAGATGAATTAACAGAACACAGAGCAGTTTCTCAGAAAGATTCTTTCCAGTTTTCAACGGAAGATATTTCCTTTTTCACCATAGCCCTCTATGGGGTTCCAAATATCCCTTTGCCAATTCCACAAGAACAGCCTTAGCGAAAGGCTTCTTGAAGGGAAAGATGTAACTCTGTGAGATGAATTAACAGAACACAGAGCAGTTTCTCAGAAAGCTTCTTTCCAGTTTTGAACGGAAGATATTTCCTTTTTCACCATAGCCCTCTATGGGCTTCCAAATATCCCTTTGCCAATTCCACAAGAACAGCCTTAGCGAAAGGCTTCTTGAAGGGAAAGATGTAACTCTGTGAGATGAATTAACAGAACACAGAGCAGTTTCTCAGAAAGCTTCTTTCCAGTTTTGAACGGAAGATATTTCCTTTTTCACCATAGCCCTCTATGGGCTTCCAAATATCCCTTTGCCAATTCCACAAGAACAGCCTTAGCGAAAGGCTTCTTGAAGGGAAAGATGTAACTCTGTGAGATGAATTAAAAGAACACAGAGCAGTTTCTCAGAAAGCTCTTTCCAGTTTTGAACGGAAGATATTTCCTTTTTCACCATAGCCCTCTATGGGCTTCCAAATATCCCTTTGCCAATTCCACAAGAACAGCCTTAGCGAAAGGCTTCTTTAAGGGAAAGATGTAACTCTGTGAGATGAATTAACAGAACACAGAGCAGTTTCTCAGAAAGCTTCTTTCCAGTTTTGAACGAAGATATTTCCTTTTTCACCATAGCCCTCTATGGGGTTCCAAATATCCCTTTGCCAATTCCACAAGAACAGCCTTAGCGAAAGGCTTCTTGAAGGGAAAGATGTAACTCTGTGAGATGAATTAACAGAACACAGAGCAGTTTTTCAGAAAGCTTCTTTCCAGTTTTGAACGGAAGATATTTCCTTTTTCACCATAGCCCTCTATGGGCTTCCAAATATCCCTTTGCCAATTCCACAAGAACAGCCTTAGAGAAAGGCTTCTTGAAGGGAAAGATGTAACTCTGTGAGATGAATTAACAGAACACAGAGCAGTTTCTCAGAAAGCTTCTTTCCAGTTTTGAACGGAAGATATTTAATTTTTCACCATAGCCCTCTATGGGCTTCCAAATATTCCTTTGCCAATTCCACAAGAACAACCTTAGCGAAAGGCTTCTTGAAGGGAAAGATGTAACTCTGTGAGATGAATTACAGGAACACAGAGCAGTTTCTCAGAAAGCTTCTTTCAAGTTTTGAACGGAAGATATTTCCTTTTTCACCATAGCCCTCTATGGGCTTCCAAATATCCCTTTGCCAATTCCACAAGAACAGCCTTAGCGAAAGGCTTCTTGAAGGGAAAGATGTAACTCTGTGAGATGAATTAACAGAACACAGAGCAGTTTCTCAGAAAGCTTCTTTCCAGTTTTGAACGGAAGATATTCCCTTTTTCACCATAGCCCTCTATGGGCTTCCAAATATCCCTTTGCCAATTCCACAAGAACAGCCTTAGCGAATGGCTTCTTCAAGGGAAAGATGTAACTCTGTGAGATGAATTAACAGAACACAGAGCAGTTTCTCAGAAAGCTTCTTTCCAGTTTTGAACGGAAGATATTTCCTTTTTCACCGTAGCCCTCTATGGGCTTCCAAATATCCCTTTGCCAATTCCACAAGAACAGCCTTAGCGAAAGGCTTCTTGAAGGGAAAGATGTAACTCTGTGAGATGAATTAACAGAACACAGAGCAGTTTCTCACAAAGCTTCTTTCCAGTTTTGAACGGAAGATATTCCCTTTTTCACCATAGCCCTCTATGGGCTTCCAAATATGCCTTTGCCAATTCCACAAGAACAGCCTTAGCGAAAGGCTTCTTGAAGGGAAAGATGTAACTCTGTGAGATGAATTAACAGAACACAGAGCAGTTTCTCAGAAAGCTTCTTTCCAGTTTTGAACGGAAGATATTCCCTTTTTCACCATAGCCCTCTATGGGCTTCCAAATATCCCTTTGCCAATTCCACAAGAACAGCCTTAGCGAAAGGCTTCTTGAAGGGAAAGATGTAACTCTGTGTGATGAATTAACAGAACACAGAGCAGTTTCTCAGAAAGCCTCTTTCCAGTTTTGAACGGAAGATATTTCCTTTTTCACCATAGCCCTCTATAGGTTCCAAATATCCCTTTGCCAATTCCACAAGAACAACCTTAGCGAAAGGCTTCTTGAAGGGAAAGATGTAACTCTGTGAGATGAATTAACAGAACACAGAGCATTTTCCAGAAAGTTTCTTTCCAGTTTTGAACGGAAGATATTTCCTTTTTCACCATAGCCCTCT
This sequence comes from Chlorocebus sabaeus, assembly GCF_047675955.1. Classification (NCBI taxonomy): domain Eukaryota; kingdom Metazoa; phylum Chordata; class Mammalia; order Primates; family Cercopithecidae; genus Chlorocebus; species Chlorocebus sabaeus. Next base: position 2,544 of record NW_027327557.1, read on the forward strand.
ATGGGCTTCCAAATATCCCTTTGCCAATTCCACAAGAACAGCCTTAGCGAAAGGCTTCTTGAAGGGAAAGATGTAACTCTGTGAGATGAATTAAGAGAACACAGAGCCGTTTCTCAGAAAGCTTCTTTAAAGTTTTCAACGGAAGATATTTCCTTTTTCACCATAGCCCTCTATGGGCTTCCAAATATCCCTTTGCCAATTGCACAAGAACAGCCTTAGCGAAAGGCTTCTTGAAGGGAAAGATGTAACTCTGTGAGATGACTTAACAGAACACAGAGCAGTTTCTCAGAAAGCTTCTTTCCAGTTTTGAACGGAAGATATTCCCTTTTCACCATAGCCCTCTATGGGCTTCCAAATATCCCTTTGCCAATTCCACAAGAACAGCCTTAGCGAAAGGCTTCTTGAAGGGAAAGATGTAACTCTGTGAGATGAATTAACAGAACACAGAGCAGTTTCTCAGAAAGCTTCTTTCCAGTTTTGAACGGAAGATATTTCCTTTTTCACCATAGCCCTCTATGGGCTTCCAAATATCCCTTTGCCAATTCCACAAGAACAGCCTTAGCGAAAGGCTTCTTGAAGGGAAAGATGTAACTCTGTGAGATGAATTAACAGAACACAGAGCAGTTTCTCAGAAAGCTTCTTTCCAGTTTTGAACGGAAGATATTTCCTTTTTCACCATAGCCCTCTATGGGCTTCCAAATATCCCTTTGCCAATTCCACAAGAACAGCCTTAGCGAAAGGCTTCTTGAAGGGAAAGATGTATCTCTGTGAGATGAATTAACAGAACACAGAGCAGTTTCTCAGAAAGCTTCTTTCCAGTTTTGAACGGAAGATATTTCCTTTTTCACCATAGCCCTCTATGGGCTTCCAAATATCCCTTTGCCAATTCCACAAGAACAGCCTTAGCGAAAGGCTTCTTGAAGGGAAAGATGTAACTCTGTGAGATGAATTAACAGAACACAGAGCAGTTTCTCAGAAAGCTTCTTTCCAGTTTTGAACGGAAGATATTTCCTTTTTCACCATAGCCCTCTATGGCTTCCAAATATCCCTTTGCCAATTCCACAAGAACAGTCTTAGCGAAAGGCTTCTTGAAGGGAAAGATGTAACTCTGTGAGATGAATTAACAGAACACAGAGCAGTTTCTCAGAAAGCTTCTTTCCAGTTTTGAACGGAAGATATTTCCTTTTTCACCATAGCCCTCTATGGGCTTCCAATATCCCTTTGCCAATTCCACAAGAACAACCTTAGCGAAAGGCTTCTTGAAGGGAAAGATGTATCTCTGTGAGATGAATTAACAGAACACAGAGCAGTTTCTCAGAAAGCTTCTTTCCAGTTTTGAAGGGAAGATATTTCCTTTTTCACCATAGCCCTCTATGGGCTTCCAAATATCCCTTTGCCAATTCCACAAGAACAGCCTTAGCGAAAGGCTTCTTGAAGGGAAAGATGTAACTCTGTGAGATGAATTAACAGAACACAGAGCAGTTTCTCAGAAAGCTTCTTTCCAGTTTTGAACGGAAGATATTTCCTTTTTCACCATAGCCCTCTATGGGCTTCCAAATATCCCTTTGCCAATTCCACAAGAACAGCCTTAGCGAAAGGCTTCTTGAAGGGAAAGATGTAACTCTGTGAGATGAATTAACAGAACACAGAGCAGTTTCTCAGAAAGCTTCTTTCCAGTTTTGAACGGAAGATATTTCCTTTTTCACCATAGCCCTCTATGGGCTTCCAAATATCCCTTTGCCAATTCCACAAGAACAGCCTTAGCGAAAGGCTTCTTGAAGGGAAAGATGTAACACTGTGAGATGAATTAACAGAACACAGAGCAGTTTCTCAGAAAGCTTCTTTCCAATTTTGAACGGAAGATATTCCCTTTTTGACCATAGCCCTCTATGGGCTTCCAAATATCCCTTTGCCAATTCCACAAGAGCAGCCTTAGCGAAAGGCTTCTTGAAGGGAAAGATGTAACTCTGTGAGATGAATTAACAGAACACAGAGCAGTTTCTCAGAAAGCTTCTTTCCAGTTTTGAACGGAAGATATTCCCTTTTTCACCATAGCCCTCTATGGGCTTCCAAATGTCCCTTTGACAATTCCACAAGAACAGCCTTATGGAAAGGCTTCTTGAAGGGAAAGATGTAACTCTGTGAGATGAATTAAAAGAACACAGAGCAGTTTCTCAGAAAGCTTCTTTCCAGTTTTGAACGGAAGATATTTCCTTTTTCACCATAGCCCTCTATGGGCTTCCAAATATCCCTTTGCCAATTCCACAAGAACAGCCTTAGCGAAAGGCTTCTTGAAGGGAAAGATGTAACTCTGTGAGATGAATTAACAGAACACAGAGCAGTTTCTCAGAAAGCTTCTTTCCAGTTTTGAACGGAAGATATTCCCTTTTTCACCATAGCCCTCTATGGGCTTCCAAATATCCCTTTGCCAATTCCACAAGAACAGCCTTAGCGAAAGGCTTCTTGAAGGGAAAGATGTAACTCTGTGAGATGAATTAACAGAACACAGAGCAGTGTCTCAGAAAGCTTCTTTCCAGTTTTGAACGGAAGATATTTCCTTTTTCACCATAGCCCTCTATGGGCTTCCAAATATCCCTTTGCCAATTCCACAAGAACAGCCTTAGCGAAAGGCTTCTTGAAGGGAAAGATGTAACTCTGTGAGATGAATTAACAGAACACAGAGCAGTTTCTCAGAAAGCTTCTTTCCAGTTTTGAACGGAAGATATTCCCTTTTTCACCATAGCCCTCTATGGGCTTCCAAATATCCCTTTGACAATTCCACAAGAACAGCCTTATGGAAAGGCTTCTTGAAGGGAAAGATGTAACTCTGTGAGATGAATTAAAAGAACACAGAGCAGTTTCTCAGAAAGCTTCTTTCCAGTTTTGAACGGAAGATATTTCCTTTTTCACCATAGCCCTCTATGGGCTTCCAAATATCCCTTTGCCAATTCCACAAGAACAGCCTTAGCGAAAGGCTTCTTGAAGGGAAAGATGTAACTCTGTGAGATGAATTAACAGAACACAGAGCAGTTTCTCAGAAAGCTTCTTTCCAGTTTTGAACGGAAGATATTTCCTTTTTCACCATAGCCTTCTATGGGTTTCCAAATATCCCTTTGCCAATTCCACAAGAACAGCCTTAGCGAAAGGCTTCTTGAAGGGAAAGATGTAACTCTGTGAGATGAATTAACAGAACACAGAGCAGTTTCTCAGAAAGCTTCTTTCCAGTTTTGAACGGTAGATACTTCCTTTTTCACCATAGCCCTCTATGGGCTTCCAAATATCCCTTTGCCAATTCCACAAGAACAGCCTTAGCGAAAGGCTTCTTGAAGGGAAAGATGTAACTCTGTGAGATGAATTAACAGAACACAGAGCAGTTTCTCAGAAAGCTTCTTTCCAGTTTTGAACGGAAGATATTTCCTTTTTCACCATAGCCCTCTATGGGCTTCCAAATATCCCTTTGCCAATTCCACAAGAACAGCCTTAGCGAAAGGCTTCTTGAAGGGAAAGATGTATCTCTGTGAGATGAATTAACAGAACACAGAGCAGTTTCTCAGAAAGCTTCTTTCCAGTTTTGAACGGAAGATATTTCCTTTTTCACCATAGCCCTCTATGGGCTTCCAAATATCCCTTTGCCAATTCCACAAGAACAGCCTTAGCGAAAGGCTTCTTGAAGGGAAAGATGTAACTCTGTGAGATGAATTAACAGAACACAGAGCAGTTTCTCAGAAAGCTTCTTTCCAGTTTTGAACGGAAGATATTTCCTTTTTCACCATAGCCCTCTATGGGCTTCCAAATATCCCTTTGCCAATTCCACAAGAACAGTCTTAGCGAAAGGCTTCTTGAAGGGAAAGATGTAACTCTGTGAGATGAATTAACAGAACACAGAGCAGTTTCTCAGAAAGCTTCTTTCCAGTTTTGAACGGAAGATATTTCCTTTTTCACCATAGCCCTCTATGGGCTTCCAAATATCCCTTTGCCAATTCCACAAGAACAACCTTAGCGAAAGGCTTCTTGAAGGGAAAGATGTATCTCTGTGAGATGAATTAACAGAACACAGAGCAGTTTCTCAGAAAGCTTCTTTCCAGTTTTGAAGGGAAGATATTTCCTTTTTCACCATAGCCCTCTATGGGCTTCCAAATATCCCTTTGCCAATTCCACAAGAACAGCCTTAGCGAAAGGCTTCTTGAAGGGAAAGATGTAACTCTGTGAGATGAATTAACAGAACACAGAGCAGTTTCTCAGAAAGCTTCTTTCCAGTTTTGAACGGAAGATATTTCCTTTTTCACCATAGCCCTCTATGGGCTTCCAAATATCCCTTTGCCAATTCCACAAGAACAGCCTTAGCGAAAGGCTTCTTGAAGGGAAAGATGTAACTCTGTGAGATGAATTAACAGAACACAGAGCAGTTTCTCAGAAAGCTTCTTTCCAGTTTTGAACGGAAGATATTTCCTTTTTCACCATAGCCCTCTATGGGCTTCCAAATATCCCTTTGCCAATTCCACAAGAACAGCCTTAGCGAAAGGCTTCTTGAAGGGAAAGATGTAACACTGTGAGATGAATTAACAGAACACAGAGCAGTTTCTCAGAAAGCTTCTTTCCAATTTTGAACGGAAGATATTCCCTTTTTGACCATAGCCCTCTATGGGCTTCCAAATATCCCTTTGCCAATTCCACAAGAGCAGCCTTAGCGAAAGGCTTCTTGAAGGGAAAGATGTAACTCTGTGAGATGAATTAACAGAACACAGAGCAGTTTCTCAGAAAGCTTCTTTCCAGTTTTGAACGGAAGATATTCCCTTTTTCACCATAGCCCTCTATGGGCTTCCAAATGTCCCTTTGACAATTCCACAAGAACAGCCTTATGGAAAGGCTTCTTGAAGGGAAAGATGTAACTCTGTGAGATGAATTAAAAGAACACAGAGCAGTTTCTCAGAAAGCTTCTTTCCAGTTTTGAACGGAAGATATTTCCTTTTTCACCATAGCCCTCTATGGGCTTCCAAATATCCCTTTGCCAATTCCACAAGAACAGCCTTAGCGAAAGGCTTCTTGAAGGGAAAGATGTAACTCTGTGAGATGAATTAACAGAACACAGAGCAGTTTCTCAGAAAGCTTCTTTCCAGTTTTGAACGGAAGATATTCCCTTTTTCACCATAGCCCTCTATGGGCTTCCAAATATCCCTTTGCCAATTCCACAAGAACAGCCTTAGCGAAAGGCTTCTTGAAGGGAAAGATGTAACTCTGTGAGATGAATTAACAGAACACAGAGCAGTGTCTCAGAAAGCTTCTTTCCAGTTTTGAACGGAAGATATTTCCTTTTTCACCATAGCCCTCTATGGGCTTCCAAATATCCCTTTGCCAATTCCACAAGAACAGCCTTAGCGAAAGGCTTCTTGAAGGGAAAGATGTAACTCTGTGAGATGAATTAACAGAACACAGAGCAGTTTCTCAGAAAGCTTCTTTCCAGTTTTGAACGGAAGATATTCCCTTTTTCACCATAGCCCTCTATGGGCTTCCAAATATCCCTTTGACAATTCCACAAGAACAGCCTTATGGAAAGGCTTCTTGAAGGGAAAGATGTAACTCTGTGAGATGAATTAAAAGAACACAGAGCAGTTTCTCAGAAAGCTTCTTTCCAGTTTTGAACGGAAGATATTTCCTTTTTCACCATAGCCCTCTATGGGCTTCCAAATATCCCTTTGCCAATTCCACAAGAACAGCCTTAGCGAAAGGCTTCTTGAAGGGAAAGATGTAACTCTGTGAGATGAATTAACAGAACACAGAGCAGTTTCTCAGAAAGCTTCTTTCCAGTTTTGAACGGAAGATATTTCCTTTTTCACCATAGCCTTCTATGGGTTTCCAAATATCCCTTTGCCAATTCCACAAGAACAGCCTTAGCGAAAGGCTTCTTGAAGGGAAAGATGTAACTCTGTGAGATGAATTAACAGAACACAGAGCAGTTTCTCAGAAAGCTTCTTTCCAGTTTTGAACGGTAGATACTTCCTTTTTCACCATAGCCCTCTATGGGCTTCCAAATATCCCTTTGCCAATTCCACAAGAACAGCCTTAGCGAAAGGCTTCTTGAAGGGAAAGATGTAACTCTGTGAGATGAATTAACAGAACACAGAGCAGTTTCTCAGAAAGCTTCTTTCCAGTTTTGAACGGAAGATATTTCCTTTTTCACCATAGCCCTCTATGGGCTTCCAAATATCCCTTTGCCAATTCCACAAGAACAGCCTTAGCGAAAGGCTTCTTTAAGGGAAAGATGTAACTCTGTGAGATGAATTAACAGAACACAGAGCAGTTTCTCAGAAAGCTTCTTTCCAGTTTTGAACGGAAGATATTTCCTTTTTCACCATAGCCCTCTATGGGCTTCCAAATATCCCTTTGCCAATTCCACAAGAACAGCCTTAGCGAAAGGCTTCTTGAAGGGAAAGATGTAACTCTGTGAGATGATTTAACAGAACACAGAGCAGTTTTTCAGAAAGCTTCTTTCCAGTTTTGAACGGAAGATATTTCCTTTTTCACCATAGCCCTCTATGGGCTTCCAAATATCCCTTTGCCAATTCCACAAGAACAGCCTTAGAGAAAGGCTTCTTGAAGGGAAAGATGTAACTCTGTGAGATGAATTAACAGAACACAGAGCAGTTTCTCAGAAAGCTTCTTTCCAGTTTTGAACGGAAGATATTTCCTTTTTCACCATAGCCCTCTATGGGCTTCCAAATATTCCTTTGCCAATTCCACAAGAACAACCTTAGCGAAAGGCTTCTTGAAGGGAAAGATGTAACTCTGTGAGATGAATTAACAGAACACAGAGCAGGTTCTCAGAAAGCTTCTTTCAAGTTTTGAACGGAAGATATTTCCTTTTTCACCATAGCCCTCTATGGGCTTCCAAATATCCCTTTGCCAATTCCACAAGAACAGCCTTAGCGAAAGGCTTCTTGAAGGGAAAGATGTAACTCTGTGAGATGAATTAACAGAACACAGAGCAGTTTCTCACAAAGCTTCTTTCCAGTTTTGAACGGAAGATATTCCCTTTTTCACCATAGCCCTCTATGGGCTTCCAAATATCCCTTTGCCAATTCCACAAGAACAGCCTTAGCGAAAGGCTTCTTGAAGGGAAAGATGTAACTCTGTGAGATGAATTAACAGAACACAGAGCAGTTTCTCAGAAAGCTTCTTTCCAGTTTTGAACGGAAGATATTTCCTTTTTCACCATAGCCCTCTATGGGCTTCCAAATATCCCTTTGCCAATTCCACAAGAACAGCCTTAGCGAAAGGCTTCTTGAAGGGAAAGATGTAACTCTGTGAGATGAATTAACAGAACACAGAGCAGTTTCTCAGAAAGCTTCTTTCCAGTTTTGAACGGAAGATATTCCCTTTTTCACCATAGCCCTCTATGGGCTTCCAAATATCCCTTTGCCAATTCCACAAGAACAGCCTTAGCGAAAGGCTTCTTGAAGGGAAAGATGTAACTCTGTGAGATGAATTAACAGAACACAGAGCAGTTTCTCAGAAAGCTTCTTTCCAGTTTTGAACGGAAGATATTTCCTTTTTCACCATAGCCCTCTATGGGCTTCCAAATATCCCTTTGCCAATTCCACAAGAACAGCCTTAGCGAAAGGCTTCTTGAAGGGAAAGATGTATCTCTGTGAGATGAATTAACAGAACACAGAGCAGTTTCTCAGAAAGCTTCTTTCCAGTTTTGAACGGAAGATATTTCCTTTTTCACCATAGCCCTCTATGGGCTTCCAAATATCCCTTTGCCAATTCCACAAGAACAGCCTTAGCGAAAGGCTTCTTGAAGGGAAAGATGTAACTCTGTGAGATGAATTAACAGAACACAGAGCAGTTTCTCAGAAAGCTTCTTTCCAGTTTTGAACGGAAGATATTTCCTTTTTCACCATAGCCCTCTATGGGCTTCCAAATATCCCTTTGCCAATTCCACAAGAACAGCCTTAGCGAAAGGCTTCTTGAAGGGAAAGATGTAACTCTGTGATATGAATTAACAGAACACAGAGCAGTTTCTCAGAAAGCTTCTTTCCAGTTTTGAACGGAAGATATTTCCTTTTTCACCATAGCCCTCTATGGGTTTCCAAATATCCCTTTGCCAATTCCACAAGAACAGCCTTAGCGAAAGGCTTCTTGAAGGGAAAGATGTAACTCTGTGAGATGAATTAACAGAACACAGAGCAGTTTCTCAGAAAGCTTCTTTCCAATTTTGAACGGAAGATATTCCCTTTTTCACCATAGCCCTCTATGGGCTTCCAAATATCCCTTTGCCAATTCCACAAGAGCAGCCTTAGCGAAAGGCTTCTTGAAGGGAAAGATGTAACTCTGTGAGATGAATTAACAGAACACAGAGCAGTTTCTCAGAAAGCTTCTTTCCAGTTTTGAACGGAAGATATTCCCTTTTTCACCATAGCCCTCTATGGGCTTCCAAATATCCCTTTGACAATTCCACAAGAACAGCCTTAGCGAAAGGCTTCTTGAAGGGAAAGATGTAACTCTGTGAGATGAATTAACAGAACACAGAGCAGTTTCTCAGAAAGCTTCTTTCCAGTTTTGAACGGAAGATATTTCCTTTTTCACCATAGCCCTCTATGGGCTTCCAAATATCCCTTTGCCAATTCCACAAGAACAGCCTTAGCGAAAGGCTTCTTGAAGGGAAAGATGTAACTCTGTGAGATGAATTAACAGAACACAGAGCAGTTTCTCAGAAAGCTTCTTTCCAGTTTTGAACGGAAGATATTTCCTTTTTCACCATAGCCTTCTATGGGTTTCCAAATATCCCTTTGCCAATTCCACAAGAACAGCCTTAGCGAAAGGCTTCTTGAAGGGAAAGATGTAACTCTGTGAGATGAATTAACAGAACACAGAGCAGTTTCTCAGAAAGCTTCTTTCCAGTTTTGAACGGTAGATACTTCCTTTTTCACCATAGCCCTCTATGGGCTTCCAAATATCCCTTTGCCAATTCCACAAGAACAGCCTTAGCGAAAGGCTTCTTGAAGGGAAAGATGTAACTCTGTGAGATGAATTAACAGAACACAGAGCAGTTTCTCAGAAAGCTTCTTTCCAGTTTTGAACGGAAGATATTTCCTTTTTCACCATAGCCCTCTATGGGCTTCCAAATATCCCTTTGCCAATTCCACAAGAACAGCCTTAGCGAAAGGCTTCTTTAAGGGAAAGATGTAACTCTGTGAGATGAATTAACAGAACACAGAGCAGTTTCTCAGAAAGCTTCTTTCCAGTTTTGAACGGAAGATATTTCCTTTTTCACCATAGCCCTCTATGGGCTTCCAAATATCCCTTTGCCAATTCCACAAGAACAGCCTTAGCGAAAGGCTTCTTGAAGGGAAAGATGTAACTCTGTGAGATGAATTAACAGAACACAGAGCAGTTTTTCAGAAAGCTTCTTTCCAGTTTTGAACGGAAGATATTTCCTTTTTCACCATAGCCCTCTATGGGCTTCCAAATATCCCTTTGCCAATTCCACAAGAACAGCCTTAGAGAAAGGCTTCTTGAAGGGAAAGATGTAACTCTGTGAGATGAATTAACAGAACACAGAGCAGTTTCTCAGAAAGCTTCTTTCCAGTTTTGAACGGAAGATATTTCCTTTTTCACCATAGCCCTCTATGGGCTTCCAAATATTCCTTTGCCAATTCCACAAGAACAACCTTAGCGAAAGGCTTCTTGAAGGGAAAGATGTAACTCTGTGAGATGAATTAACAGAACACAGAGCAGGTTCTCAGAAAGCTTCTTTCAAGTTTTGAACGGAATATATTTCCTTTTTCACCATAGCCCTCTATGGGGTTCCAAATATCCCTTTGCCAATTCCACAAGAACAGCCTTAGCGAAAGGCTTCTTGAAGGGAAAGATGTAACTCTGTGAGATGAATTAACAGAACACAGAGCAGTTTCTCACAAAGCTTCTTTCCAGTTTTGAACGGAAGATATTCCCTTTTTCACCATAGCCCTCTATGGGCTTCCAAATATGCCTTTGCCAATTCCACAAGAACAGCCTTAGCGAAAGGCTTCTTGAAGGGAAAGATGTAACTCTGTGAGATGAATTAACAGAACACAGAGCAGTTTCTCAGAAAGCTTCTTTCCAGTTTTGAACGGAAGATATTTCCTTTTTCACCATAGCCCTCTATGGGCTTCCAAATATCCCTTTGCCAATTCCACAAGAACAGCCTTAGCGAAAGGCTTCTTGAAGGGAAAGATGTAACTCTCTGAGATGAATTAACAGAACACAGAGCAGTTTCTCAGAAAGCTTCTTTCCAATTTTGAACGGAAGATATTCCCTTTTTCACCATAGCCCTCTATGGGCTTCCAAATATCCCTTTGCCAATTCCACAAGAGCAGCCTTAGCGAAAGGCTTCTTGAAGGGAAAGATGTAACTCTGTGAGATGAATTAACAGAACACAGAGCAGTTTCTCAGAAAGCTTCTTTCCAGTTTTGAACGGAAGATATTCCCTTTTTCACCATAGCCCTCTATGGGCTTCCAAATATCCCTTTGACAATTCCACAAGAACAGCCTTATGGAAAGGCTTCTTGAAGGGAAAGATGTAACTCTGTGAGATGAACTAAAAGAACACAGAGCAGTTTCTCAGAAAGCTTCTTTCCAGTTTTGAACGGAAGATATTTCCTTTTTCACCATAGCCCTCTATGGGCTTCCAAATATCCCTTTGCCAATTCCACAAGAAGAGCCTTAGCGAAAGGCTTCTTGAAGGGAAAGATGTAACTCTGTGAGATGAATTAACAGAACACAGAGCAGTTTCTCAGAAAGCTTCTTTCCAGTTTTGAACGGAAGATATTCCCTTTTTCACCATAGCCCTCTATGGGCTTCCAAATATCCCTTTGCCAATTCCACAAGAACAGCCTTAGCGAAAGGCTTCTTGAAGGGAAAGATGTAACTCTGTGAGATGAATTAACAGAACACAGAGCAGTTTCTCAGAAAGCTTCTTTCCAGTTTTGAACGGAAGATATTTCCTTTTTCACCATAGCCCTCTATGGGCTTCCAAATATCCCTTTGCCAATTCCACAAGAACAGCCTTAGCGAAAGGCTTCTTGAAGGGAAAGATGTATCTCTGTGAGATGAATTAACAGAACACAGAGCAGTTTCTCAGAAAGCTTCTTTCCAGTTTTGAACGGAAGATATTTCCTTTTTCACCATAGCCCTCTATGGGCTTCCAAATATCCCTTTGCCAATTCCACAAGAACAGCCTTAGCGAAAGGCTTCTTGAAGGGAAAGATGTAACTCTGTGAGATGAATTAACAGAACACAGAGCAGTTTCTCAGAAAGCTTCTTTCCAGTTTTGAACGGAAGATATTTCCTTTTTCACCATAGCCCTCTATGGGCTTCCAAATATCCCTTTGCCAATTCCACAAGAACAGCCTTAGCGAAAGGCTTCTTGAAGGGAAAGATGTAACTCTGTGATATGAATTAACAGAACACAGAGCAGTTTCTCAGAAAGCTTCTTTCCAGTTTTGAACGGAAGATATTTCCTTTTTCACCATAGCCCTCTATGGGTTTCCAAATATCCCTTTGCCAATTCCACAAGAACAGCCTTAGCGAAAGGCTTCTTGAAGGGAAAGATGTAACTCTGTGAGATGAATTAACAGAACACAGAGCAGTTTCTCAGAAAGCTTCTTTCCAATTTTGAACGGAAGATATTCCCTTTTTCACCATAGCCCTCTATGGGCTTCCAAATATCCCTTTGCCAATTCCACAAGAGCAGCCTTAGCGAAAGGCTTCTTGAAGGGAAAGATGTAACTCTGTGAGATGAATTAACAGAACACAGAGCAGTTTCTCAGAAAGCTTCTTTCCAGTTTTGAACGGAAGATATTCCCTTTTTCACCATAGCCCTCTATGGGCTTCCAAATATCCCTTTGACAATTCCACAAGAACAGCCTTACGGAAAGGCTTCTTGAAGGGAAAGATGTAACTGTGTGAGATGAATTAACAGAACACAGAGCAGTTTCTCAGAAAGCTTCTTTCCAGTTTTGAACGGAAGATATTTCCTTTTTCACCATAGCCCTCTATGGGCTTCCAAATATCCCTTTGCCAATTCCACAAGAACAGCCTTAGCGAAAGGCTTCTTGAAGGGAAAGATGTAACTCTGTGAGATGAATTAACAGAACACAGAGCAGTTTCTCAGAAAGCTTCTTTCCAGTTTTGAACGGAAGATATTCCCTTTTTCACCATAGCCCTCTATGGGCTTCCAAATATCCCTTTGACAATTCCACAAGAACAGCCTTATGGAAAGGCTTCTTGAAGGGAAAGATGTAACTCTGTGAGATGAATTAACAGAACACAGAGCAGTTTCTCAGAAAGCTTCTTTCCAGTTTTGAACGGAAGATATTTCCTTTTTCACCATAGCCCTCTATGGGCTTCCAAATATCCCTTTGCCAATTCCACAAGAACAGCCTTAGCGAAAGGCTTCTTGAAGGGAAAGATGTAACTCTGTGAGATGAATTAACAGAACACAGAGCAGTTTCTCAGAAAGCTTCTTTCCAGTTTTGAACGGAAGATATTCCCTTTTTCACCATAGCCCTCTATGGGCTTCCAAATATCCCTTTGACAATTCCACAAGAACAGCCTTATGGAAAGGCTTCTTGAAGGGAAAGATGTAACTCTGTGAGATGAATTAACAGAACACAGAGCAGTTTCTCAGAAAGCTTCTTTCCAGTTTTGAAGGGAAGATATTTCCTTTTTCACCATAGCCCTCTATGGGCTTCCAAATATCCCTTTGCCAATTCCACAAGAACAGCCTTAGCGAAAGGCTTCTTGAAGGGAAAGATGTAACTCTGTGAGATGAATTAACAGAACACAGAGCAGTTTCTCAGAAAGCTTCTTTCCAGTTTTGAACGGAAGATATTTCCTTTTTCACCATAGCCCTCTATGGGCTTCCAAATATCCCTTTGCCAATTCCACAAGAACAGCCTTAGCGAAAGGCTTCTTGAAGGTAAAGATGTAACTCTGTGAGATGAATTAACAGAACACAGAGCAGTTTCTCAGAAAGATTCTTTCCAGTTTTCAACGGAAGATATTTCCTTTTTCACCATAGCCCTCTATGGGGTTCCAAATATCCCTTTGCCAATTCCACAAGAACAGCCTTAGCGAAAGGCTTCTTGAAGGGAAAGATGTAACTCTGTGAGATGAATTAACAGAACACAGAGCAGTTTCTCAGAAAGCTTCTTTCCAGTTTTGAACGGAAGATATTTCCTTTTTCACCATAGCCCTCTATGGGCTTCCAAATATCCCTTTGCCAATTCCACAAGAACAGCCTTAGCGAAAGGCTTCTTGAAGGGAAAGATGTAACTCTGTGAGATGAATTAACAGAACACAGAGCAGTTTCTCAGAAAGCTTCTTTCCAGTTTTGAACGGAAGATATTTCCTTTTTCACCATAGCCCTCTATGGGCTTCCAAATATCCCTTTGCCAATTCCACAAGAACAGCCTTAGCGAAAGGCTTCTTGAAGGGAAAGATGTAACTCTGTGAGATGAATTAAAAGAACACAGAGCAGTTTCTCAGAAAGCTTCTTTCCAGTTTTGAACGGAAGATATTTCCTTTTTCACCATAGCCCTCTATGGGATTCCAAATATCCCTTTGCCAATTCCACAAGAACAGCCTTAGCGAAAGGCTTCTTGAAGGGAAAGATGTAACTCTGTGAGATGAATTAACAGAACACAGAGCAGTTTCTCAGAAAGCTTCTTTCCAGTTTTGAACGGAAGATATTTGCTTTTTCACCCTAGCCCTCTATGGGCTTCCAAATATCCCTTTGCCAATTCCACAAGAACAGCCTTAGCGAAAGGCTTCTTGAAGGGAAAGATGTAACTCTGTGAGATGAATTAACAGAACACAGAGCAGTTTTTCAGAAAGCTTCTTTCCAGTTTTGAACGGAAGATATTTCCTTTTTCACCATAGCCCTCTATGGGCTTCCAAATATCCCTTTGCCAATTCCACAAGAACAGCCTTAGCGAAAGGCTTCTTGAAGGGAAAGATGTAACTCTGTGAGATGAATTAACAGAACACAGAGCAGTTTCTCAGAAAGCTTCTTTCCAGTTTTGAACGGAAGATATTTAATTTTTCACCATAGCCCTCTATGGGCTTCCAAATATTCCTTTGCCAATTCCACAAGAACAACCTTAGCGAAAGGCTTCTTGAAGGGAAAGATGTAACTCTGTGAGATGAATTACAGGAACACAGAGCAGTTTCTCAGAAAGCTTCTTTCAAGTTTTGAACGGAAGATATTTCCTTTTTCACCATAGCCCTCTATGGGCTTCCAAATATCCCTTTGCCAATTCCACAAGAACAGCCTTAGCGAAAGGCTTCTTGAAGGGAAAGATGTAACTCTGTGAGATGAATTAACAGAACACAGAGCAGTTTCTCAGAAAGCTTCTTTCCACTTTTGAACGGAAGATATTCCCTTTTTCACCATAGCCCTCTATGGGCTTCCAAATATCCCTTTGCCAATTCCACAAGAACAGCCTTAGCGAAAGGCTTCTTGAAGGGAAAGATGTAACTCTGTGAGATGAATTAACAGAACACAGAGCAGTTTCTCACAAAGCTTCTTTCCAGTTTTGAACGGAAGATATTCCCTTTTTCACCATAGCCCTCTATGGGCTTCCAAATATGCCTTTGCCAATTCCACAAGAACAGCCCTAGCGAAAGGCTTCTTGAAGGGAAAGATGTAACTCTGTGAGATGAATTAACAGAACACAGAGCAGTTTCTCAGAAAGCTTCTTTCCAGTTTTGAACGGAAGATATTTCCTTTTTCACCATAGCCCTCTATGGGCTTCCAAATATTCCTTTGCCAATTTCACAAGAACAACCTTAGCGAAAGGCTTCTTGAAGGGAAAGATGTAACTCTGTGAGATGAATTAACAGAACACAGAGCAGTTTCTCAGAAAGCTTCTTTCCAGTTTTGAACGGAAGATATTCCCTTTTTCACCATAGCCCTCTATGGGCTTCCAAATATCCCTTTGCCAATTCCACAAGAACAGCCTTAGCGAAAGGCTTCTTGAAGGGAAAGATGTAACTCTGTGTGATGAATTAACAGAACACAGAGCAGTTTCTCAGAAAGCCTCTTTCCAGTTTTGAACGGAAGATATTTCCTTTTTCACCATAGCCCTCTATAGGTTCCAAATATCCCTTTGCCAATTCCACAAGAACAACCTTAGCGAAAGGCTTCTTGAAGGGAAAGATGTAACTCTGTGAGATGAATTTACAGAACACAGAGCATTTTCCCAGAAAGTTTCTTTCCAGTTTTGAACGGAAGATATTTCCTTTTTCACCATAGCCCTCTATGGGCTTCCAAATATCCCTTTGCTAATTCCACAAGAACAGCCTTAGCGAAAGGCTTCTTGAAGGGAAAGATGTAACTCTGTGAGATGAATTAACCAAACACAGAGCAGTTTCTCAGAAAGCTTCTTTCCAGGTGTGAACGGAAGATATTTCCTTTTTCACCATAGCCCTCTATGGGCTTCCAAATATCCCTTTGCCAATTCCACAAGAACAGCCTTAGCGAAAGGCTTCTTGAAGGGAAAGATGTGACTCTGTCAGATGAATTAACAGAACACAGAGCAGTTTCTCAGAAAGCTTCTTTCCAGTTTTGAACGGAAGATATTCCCTTCTTCACCATAGCCCTCTATGGGCTTCCAAATATCCCTTTGCCAATTCCACAAGAACAGCCTTAGCGAAAGGCTTCTTGAAGGGAAAGATGTAACTCTGTGAGATGAATTAAGAGAACACAGAGCAGTTTCTCAGAAAGCTTCTTTCCAGTTTTGAACGGAAGATATTTCCTTTTTCACAATAGCCCTCTTTGGGCTTCCAAATATCCCTTTGCCAAATCCACAAGAACAGCCTTAGCGAAAGGCTTCTTGAAGGGAAAGATGTAACTCTGTGAGATGAATTAACAGAACACAGAGCAGTTTCTCAGGAAGCTTCTTGCAGGTTTTTAACGGAAGATATTTCCTTTCTCACCATAGCCCTCTATGGGCTTCCAAATATCCCATTGCCAATTCCACAAAAACAGCCTTAGCGAAAGGCTTCTTGAAGGGAAAGGTGTAACTCTGTGAGATGAATTAACAGAACACAGAGCAGTTTCTCAGAAAGCTTCTTTCCAGTTTTGAACGGAAGATATTTCCTTTTTCACCATAGCCCTCTCTGGGCTTCCAAATATCCCTTTGCCAATTCCACAAGAACAGCCTTAGCGAAAGGCTTCTTGAAGGGAAAGATGTAACTCTGTGAGATGAATTAACAGAACACAGAGCAGTTTCTCAGAAAGCTTCTTTCCAGTTTTGAACGGAAGATATTTCCTTTTTCACCATAGCCCTCTATGGGTTTCCAAATATCCCTTTGCCAATTCCACAAGAACAGCCTTAGCGAAAGGCTTCTTGAAGGGAAAGATGTAACTCTGTGAGATGAATTAACAGAACACAGAGCAGTTTCTCAGAAAGCTTCTTTCCAGTTTTGAACGGAAGATATTTCCTTTTTCACCATAGCCCTCTATGGGGTTCCAAATATCCCTTTGCCAATTCCACAAGAACAGCGTCAGCGAAAGGCTTCTTGAAGGGAAAGATGTAACTCTGTGAGATGAATTAACAGAACACAGAGCAGTTTCTCAGAAAGCTTCTTTCCAGTTTTGAACGGAAGATATTTCCTTTTTCACCATAGCCCTCTATGGGCTTCCAAATATCCCTTTGCCAATTCCACAAGAACAGCCTTAGCGAAAGGCTTCTTGAAGGGAAAGATGTAACTCTGTGAGATGAATTAACAGAACACAGAGCAGTTTCTCAGAAAGCTTCTTTCCAGTTTTGAACGGAAGATATTTCCTTTTTCACCATAGCCCTCTATGGGCTTCCAAATATCCCTTTGCCAATTCCACAAGAACAGCCTTAGCGAAAGGCTTCTTGAAGGGAAAGATGTAACTCTGTGAGGTGAATTAACAGAACACAGACCAGTTTCTCAGAAAGCTTCTTTCCAGTTTTGAAAGGAAGATATTCCCTTTTTCACCATAGCCCTCTATGGGCTTCCAAATATCCCTTTGCCAATTCCACAAGAACAGCCTTAGCGAAAGGCATCTTGAAGGGAAAGATGTAACTCTGTGAGATGAATTAACAGAACACAGAGCAGTTTCTCAGAAAGCTTCTTTCCAGTTTTGAACGGTAGATACTTCCTTTTTCACCATAGCCCTCTATGGGCTTGCAAATATCCCTTTGGCAATTCCACAAGAACAGCCTTAGCGAAAGGCTTCTTGAAGGGAAAGATGTAACTCTGTGAGATGAATTAACAGAACACAGAGCAGTTTCTCAGAAAGCTTCTTTCCAGTTTTGAACGGAAGATATTTCCTTTTTCACCATAGCCCTCTATGGGCTTCCAAATATCCCTTTGCCAATTCCACAAGAACAGCCTTAGCGAAAGGCTTCTTGAAGGGAAAGATGTAACTCTGTGAGATGAATTAAAAGAACACAGAGCAGTTTCTCAGAAAGCTTCTTTCCAGTTTTGAACGGAAGATATTTCCTTTTTCACCATAGCCCTCTATGGGATTCCAAATATCCCTTTGCCAATTCCACAAGAACAGCCTTAGCGAAAGGCTTCTTGAAGGGAAAGATGTAACTCTGTGAGATGAATTAACAGAACACAGAGCAGTTTCTCAGAAAGCTTCTTTCCAGTTTTGAACGGAAGATATTTCCTTTTTCACCATAGCCCTCTATGGGCTTCCAAATATCCCTTTGCCAATTCCACAAGAACAGCCTTAGCGAAAGGCTTCTTGAAGGGAAAGATGTAACTCTGTGAGATGAATTAACAGAACACAGAGCAGTTTTTCAGAAAGCTTCTTTCCAGTTTTGAACGGAAGATATTTCCTTTTTCACCATAGCCCTCTATGGGCTTCCAAATATCCCTTTGCCAATTCCACAAGAACAGCCTTAGAGAAAGGCTTCTTGAAGGGAAAGATGTAACTCTGTGAGATGAATTAACAGAACACAGAGCAGTTTCTCAGAAAGCTTCTTTCCAGTTTTGAACGGAAGATATTTAATTTTTCACCATAGCCCTCTATGGGCTTCCAAATATTCCTTTGCCAATTCCACAAGAACAACCTTAGCGAAAGGCTTCTTGAAGGGAAAGATGTAACTCTGTGAGATGAATTACAGGAACACAGAGCAGTTTCTCAGAAAGCTTCTTTCAAGTTTTGAACGGAAGATATTTCCTTTTTCACCATAGCCCTCTATGGGCTTCCAAATATCCCTTTGCCAATTCCACAAGAACAGCCTTAGCGAAAGGCTTCTTGAAGGGAAAGATGTAACTCTGTGAGATGAATTAACAGAACACAGAGCAGTTTCTCAGAAAGCTTCTTTCCACTTTTGAACGGAAGATATTCCCTTTTTCACCATAGCCCTCTATGGGCTTCCAAATATCCCTTTGCGAATTCCACAAGAACAGCCTTAGCGAAAGGCTTCTTGAAGGGAAAGATGTAACTCTGTGAGATGAATTAACAGAACACAGAGCAGTTTCTCACAAAGCTTCTTTCCAGTTTTGAACGGAAGATATTCCCTTTTTCACCATAGCCCTCTATGGGCTTCCAAATATGCCTTTGCCAATTCCACAAGAACAGCCCTAGCGAAAGGCTTCTTGAAGGGAAAGATGTAACTCTGTGAGATGAATTAACAGAACACAGAGCAGTTTCTCAGAAAGCTTCTTTCCAGTTTTGAACGGAAGATATTTCCTTTTTCACCATAGCCCTCTATGGGCTTCCAAATATTCCTTTGCCAATTTCACAAGAACAACCTTAGCGAAAGGCTTCTTGAAGGGAAAGATGTAACTCTGTGAGATGAATTAACAGAACACAGAGCAGTTTCTCAGAAAGCTTCTTTCCAGTTTTGAACGGAAGATATTCCCTTTTTCACCATAGCCCTCTATGGGCTTCCAAATATCCCTTTGCCAATTCCACAAGAACAGCCTTAGCGAAAGGCTTCTTGAAGGGAAAGATGTAACTCTGTGTGATGAATTAACAGAACACAGAGCAGTTTCTCAGAAAGCCTCTTTCCAGTTTTGAACGGAAGATATTTCCTTTTTCACCATAGCCCTCTATAGGTTCCAAATATCCCTTTGCCAATTCCACAAGAACAACCTTAGCGAAAGGCTTCTTGAAGGGAAAGATGTAACTCTGTGAGATGAATTAACAGAACACAGAGCATTTTCCCAGAAAGTTTCTTTCCAGTTTTGAACGGAAGATATTTCCTTTTTCACCATAGCCCTCTATGGGCTTCCAAATATCCCTTTGCTAATTCCACAAGAACAGCCTTAGCGAAAGGCTTCTTGAAGGGAAAGATGTAACTCTGTGAGATGAATTAACCAAACACAGAGCAGTTTCTCAGAAAGCTTCTTTCCAGGTGTGAACGGAAGATATTTCCTTTTTCACCATAGCCCTCTATGGGCTTCCAAATATCCCTTTGCCAATTCCACAAGAACAGCCTTAGCGAAAGGCTTCTTGAAGGGAAAGATGTGACTCTGTCAGATGAATTAACAGAACACAGAGCAGTTTCTCAGAAAGCTTCTTTCCAGTTTTGAACGGAAGATATTCCCTTCTTCACCATAGCCCTCTATGGGCTTCCAAATATCCCTTTGCCAATTCCACAAGAACAGCCTTAGCGAAAGGCTTCTTGAAGGGAAAGATGTAACTCTGTGAGATGAATTAAGAGAACACAGAGCAGTTTCTCAGAAAGCTTCTTTCCAGTTTTGAACGGAAGATATTTCCTTTTTCACAATAGCCCTCTTTGGGCTTCCAAATATCCCTTTGCCAAATCCACAAGAACAGCCTTAGCGAAAGGCTTCTTGAAGGGAAAGATGTAACTCTGTGAGATGAATTAACAGAACACAGAGCAGTTTCTCAGGAAGCTTCTTGCAGGTTTTTAACGGAAGATATTTCCTTTCTCACCATAGCCCTCTATGGGCTTCCAAATATCCCATTGCCAATTCCACAAAAACAGCCTTAGCGAAAGGCTTCTTGAAGGGAAAGGTGTAACTCTGTGAGATGAATTAACAGAACACAGAGCAGTTTCTCAGAAAGCTTCTTTCCAGTTTTGAACGGAAGATATTTCCTTTTTCACCATAGCCCTCTCTGGGCTTCCAAATATCCCTTTGCCAATTCCACAAGAACAGCCTTAGCGAAAGGCTTCTTGAAGGGAAAGATGTAACTCTGTGAGATGAATTAACAGAACACAGAGCAGTTTCTCAGAAAGCTTCTTTCCAGTTTTGAACGGAAGATATTTCCTTTTTCACCATAGCCCTCTATGGGTTTCCAAATATCCCTTTGCCAATTCCACAAGAACAGCCTTAGCGAAAGGCTTCTTGAAGGGAAAGATGTAACTCTGTGAGATGAATTAACAGAACACAGAGCAGTTTCTCAGAAAGCTTCTTTCCAGTTTTGAACGGAAGATATTTCCTTTTTCACCATAGCCCTCTATGGGGTTCCAAATATCCCTTTGCCAATTCCACAAGAACAGCGTCAGCGAAAGGCTTCTTGAAGGGAAAGATGTAACTCTGTGAGATGAATTAACAGAACACAGAGCAGTTTCTCAGAAAGCTTCTTTCCAGTTTTGAACGGAAGATATTTCCTTTTTCACCATAGCCCTCTATGGGCTTCCAAATATCCCTTTGCCAATTCCACAAGAACAGCCTTAGCGAAAGGCTTCTTGAAGGGAAAGATGTAACTCTGTGAGATGAATTAACAGAACACAGAGCAGTTTCTCAGAAAGCTTCTTTCCAGTTTTGAACGGAAGATATTTCCTTTTCACCATAGCCCTCTATGGGCTTCCAAATATCCCTTTGCCAATTCCACAAGAACAGCCTTAGCGAAAGGCTTCTTGAAGGGAAAGATGTAACTCTGTGAGGTGAATTAACAGAACACAGACCAGTTTCTCAGAAAGCTTCTTTCCAGTTTTGAAAGGAAGATATTCCCTTTTTCACCATAGCCCTCTATGGGCTTCCAAATATCCCTTTGCCAATTCCACAAGAACAGCCTTAGCGAAAGGCATCTTGAAGGGAAAGATGTAACTCTGTGAGATGAATTAACAGAACACAGAGCAGTTTCTCAGAAAGCTTCTTTCCAGTTTTGAACGGAAGATATTTCCTTTTTCACCAAAGCCGTCTATGGGCTTCCAAATATCCCTTTGCCAATTCCACAAGAACAGCCTTAGCGAAAGACTTCTTGAAGGGAAAGATGTAACTGTGTGAGATGAATTAACAGAACACAGAGCAGTTTCTCAGAAAGCTTCTTTCCAATTTTGAACGGAAGATATTCCCTACATCACCATAGCCCTCTATGGGCTTCCAAATATCCCTTTGCCAATTCCACAAGAACAGCCTTAGCGAAAGGCTTCTTGAAGGGAAAGATGTAACTCTGTGAGATGAATTAACAGAACACAGAGCAGTTTCTCAGAAAGCTTCTTTCCAGTTTTGAACGGAAGATATTTCCTTTTTCACCATAGCCCTCTATGGGCTTCCAAATATCCCTTTGCCAATTCCACAAGAACAGCCTTAGCGAAAGGCTTCTTGAAGGGAAAGATGTATCTCTGTGAGATGAATTAACAGAACACAGAGCAGTTTCTCAGAAAGCTTCTTTCCAGTTTTGAACGGAAGATATTTCCTTTTTCACCATAGCCCTCTATGGGCTTCCAAATATCCCTTTGCCAATTCCACAAGAACAGCCTTAGCGAAAGGCTTCTTGAAGGGAAAGATGTAACTCTGTGAGATGAATTAACAGAACACAGAGCAGTTTCTCAGAAAGCTTCTTTCCAGTTTTGAACGGAAGATATTTCCTTTTTCACCATAGCCCTCTATGGGCTTCCAAATATCCCTTTGCCAATTCCACAAGAACAGCCTTAGCGAAAGGTTTCTTGAAGGGAAAGATGTAACTCTGTGAGATGAATTAACAGAACACAGAGCAGTTTCTCAGAAAGCTTCTTTCCAGTTTTGAACGGAAGATATTTCCTTTTTCACCATAGCCCTCTATGGGCTTCCAAATATCCCTTTGCCAATTCCACAAGAACAGCCTTAGCGAAAGGCTTCTTGAAGGGAAAGATGTATCTCTGTGAGATGAATTAACAGAACACAGAGCAGTTTCTCAGAAAGCTTCTTTCCAGTTTTGAACGGAAGATATTTCCTTTTTCACCATAGCCCTCTATGGGCTTCCAAATATCCCTTTGCCAATTCCACAAGAACAGCCTTAGCGAAAGGCTTCTTGAAGGGAAAGATGTAACTCTGTGAGATGAATTAACAGAACACAGAGCAGTTTCTCAGAAAGCTTCTTTCCAGTTTTGAACGGAAGATATTTCCTTTTTCACCATAGCCCTCTATGGGCTTCCAAATATCCCTTTGCCAATTCCACAAGAACAGTCTTAGCGAAAGGCTTCCTGAAGGGAAAGATGTAACTCTGTGAGATGAATTAACAGAACACAGAGCAGTTTCTCAGAAAGCTTCTTTCCAGTTTTGAACGGAAGATATTTCCTTTTTCACCATAGCCCTCTATGGGCTTCCAAATATCCCTTTGCCAATTCCACAAGAACAGCCTTAGCGAAAGGCTTCTTGAAGGGAAAGATGTATCTCTGTGAGATGAATTAACAGAACACAGAGCAGTTTCTCAGAAAGCTTCTTTCCAGTTTTGAAGGGAAGATATTTCCTTTTTCACCATAGCCCTCTATGGGCTTCCAAATATCCCTTTGCCAATTCCACAAGAACAGCCTTAGCGAAAGGCTTCTTGAAGGGAAAGATGTAACTCTGTGAGATGAATTAACAGAACACAGAGCAGTTTCTCAGAAAGCTTCTTTCCAGTTTTGAACGGAAGATATTTCCTTTTTCACCATAGCCCTCTATGGGCTTCCAAATATCCCTTTGCCAATTCCACAAGAACAGCCTTAGCGAAAGGCTTCTTGAAGGGAAAGATGTAACTCTGTGAGATGAATTAACAGAACACAGAGCAGTTTCTCAGAAAGCTTCTTTCCAGTTTTGAACGGAAGATATTTCCTTTTTCACCATAGCCCTCTATGGGTTTCCAAATATCCCTTTGCCAATTCCACAAGAACAGCCTTAGCGAAAGGCTTCTTGAAGGGAAAGATGTAACTCTGTGAGATGAATTAACAGAACACAGAGCAGTTTCTCAGAAAGCTTCTTTCCAATTTTGAACGGAAGATATTCCCTTTTTCACCATAGCCCTCTATGGGCTTCCAAATATCCCTTTGCCAATTCCACAAGAGCAGCCTTAGCGAAAGGCTTCTTGAAGGGAAAGATGTAACTCTGTGAGATGAATTAACAGAACACAGAGCAGTTTCTCAGAAAGCTTCTTTCCAGTTTTGAACGGAAGATATTCCCTTTTTCACCATAGCCCTCTATGGGCTTCCAAATGTCCCTTTGACAATTCCACAAGAACAGCCTTATGGAAAGGCTTCTTGAAGGGAAAGATGTAACTCTGTGAGATGAATTAACAGAACACAGAGCAGTTTCTCAGAAAGCTTCTTTCCGGTTTTGAACGGAAGATATTTCCTTTTTCACCATAGCCCTCTATGGGCTTCCAAATATCCCTTTGCCAATTCCACAAGAACAGCCTTAGCGAAAGGCTTCTTGAAGGGAAAGATGTAACTCTGTGAGATGAATTAACAGAACACAGAGCAGTTTCTCAGAAAGCTTCTTTCCAGTTTTGAACGGAAGATATTCCCTTTTTCACCATAGCCCTCTATGGGCTTCCAAATATCCCTTTGACAATTCCACAAGAACAGCCTTAGCGAAAGGCTTCTTGAAGGGAAAGATGTAACTCTGTGAGATGAATTAACAGAACACAGAGCAGTTTCTCAGAAAGCTTCTTTCCAGTTTTGAACGGAAGATATTTCCTTTTTCACCATAGCCCTCTATGGGCTTCCAAATATCCCTTTGCCAATTCCACAAGAACAGCCTTAGCGAAAGGCTTCTTGAAGGGAAAGATGTAACTCTGTGAGATGAATTAACAGAACACAGAGCAGTTTCTCAGAAAGCTTCTTTCGAGTTTTGAACGGAAGATATTCCCTTTTTCACCATAGCCCTCTATGGGCTTCCAAATATCCCTTTGACAATTCCACAAGAACAGCCTTAGCGAAAGGCTTCTTGAAGGGAAAGATGTAACTCTGTGAGATGAATTAAAAGAACACAGAGCAGTTTCTCAGAAAGCTTCTTTCCAGTTTTGAACGGAAGATATTTCCTTTTTCACCATAGCCCTCTATGGGCTTCCAAATATCCCTTTGCCAATTCCACAAGAACAGCCTTAGCGAAAGGCTTCTTGAAGGGAAAGATGTAACTCTGTGAGATGAATTAACAGAACACAGAGCAGTTTCTCAGAAAGCTTCTTTCCAGTTTTGAACGGAAGATATTTCCTTTTTCACCATAGCCTTCTATGGGTTTCCAAATATCCCTTTGCCAATTCCACAAGAACAGCCTTAGCGAAAGGCTTCTTGAAGGGAAAGATGTAACTCTGTGAGATGAATTAACAGAACACAGAGCAGTTTCTCAGAAAGCTTCTTTCCAGTTTTGAACGGTAGATACTTCCTTTTTCACCATAGCCCTCTATGGGCTTCCAAATATCCCTTTGCCAATTCCACAAGAACAGCCTTAGCGAAAGGCTTCTTGAAGGGAAAGATGTAACTCTGTGAGATGAATTAACAGAACACAGAGCAGTTTCTCAGAAAGCTTCTTTCCAGTTTTGAACGGAAGATATTTCCTTTTTCACCATACTCCTCTATGGGCTTCCAAATATCCCTTTACCAATTCCACAAGAACAGCCTTAGCGAAAGGCTTCTTGAAGGGAAAGATGTAACTCTGTGAGATGAATTAAAAGAACACAGAGCAGTTTCTCAGAAAGCTTCTTTCCAGTTTTGAACGGAAGATATTTCCTTTTTCACCATAGCCCTCTATGGGCTTCCAAATATCACTTTGCCAATTCCACAAGAACAGCCTTAGCGAAAGGCTTCTTGAAGGGAAAGATGTAACTCTGTGAGATGAATTAACAGAACACGGAGCAGTTTTCTCAGAAAGCTTCTTTCCAGTTTTGAACGGAAGATATTTCCTTTTTCACCATAGCCCTCTATGGGCTTCCAAATATCCCTTTGCCATCCACATGAACAGCCTTAGCCAAAGGCTTCTTGGAGGGAAAGATGTAACTCTGTGAGATGAATTAACAGAACACAGAGCAGTTTCTCAGAAAGCTTCTTTCCAGTTTTGAACGGAAGATATTTCCTTTTTCACCATAGCCCTCTATGGGCTTCCAATATCCCTTTGCCAATTCCACAAGAACAGCCTTAGCGAAAGGCTTCCTGAAGGGAAAGATGTAACTCTGTGAGATGAATTAACAGAACACAGAGCAGTTTCTCAGAAGGCTTCTTTCCAGTTTTGAACGGAAGATATTTCCTTTTTCACCATAGCCCTCTATGGGCTTCCAAATATCCCTTTGCCAATTCCACAAGAACAGCCTTAGCGAAAGGCTTCTTGAAGGGAAAGATGTAACTCTGTGAGATGAATTAAAAGAACACAGAGCAGTTTCTCAGAAAGCTTCTTTCCAGTTTTGAACGGAAGATATTTCCTTTTTCACCATAGCCCTCTATGGGCTTCCAAATATCCCTTTGCCAATTCCACAAGAACAGCCTTAGCGAAAGGCTTCTTGAAGGGAAAGATGTAACTCTGTGAGATGAATTAACAGAACACAGAGCAGTTTCTCAGAAAGCTTCTTTCCAGTTTTGAACGGAAGATATTCCCTTTTTCACCATAGCCCTCTATGGGCTTCCAAATATCCCTTTGACAATTCCACAAGAACAGCCTTAGCGAAAGGCTTCTTGAAGGGAAAGATGTAACTCTGTGAGATGAATTAACAGAACACAGAGCAGTTTCTCAGAAAGCTTCTTTCCAGTTTTGAAAGGAAGATATTTCCTTTTTCACCATAGCCCTCTATGGGCTTCCAAATATCCCTTTGCCAATTCCACAAGAACAGCCTTAGCGAAAGGCTTCTTGAAGGGAAAGATGTAACTCTGTGAGATGAATTAACAGAACACAGAGCAGTTTCTCAGAAAGCTTCTTTCCAGTTTTGAACGGAAGATATTTCCTTTTTCACCATAGCCCTCTATGGGCTTCCAAATATTCCTTTGCCAATTTCACAAGAACAACCTTAGCGAAAGGCTTCTTGAAGGGAAAGAGGTAACTCTGTGAGATGAATTAAGAGAACACAGAGCAGTTTCTCAGAAAGCTTCTTTCCAGTTTTGAACGGAAGATATTCCCTTTTTCACCATAGCCCTCTATGGGCTTCCAAATATCCCTTTGCCAATTCCACAAGAACAGCCTTAGCGAAAGGCTTCTTGAAGGGAAAGATGTAACTCTGTGTGATGAATTAACAGAACACAGAGCAGTTTCTCAGAAAGCCTCTTTCCAGTTTTGAACGGAAGATATTTCCTTTTTCACCATAGCCCTCTAGAGGTTCCAAATATCCCTTTGCCAATTCCACAAGAACAACCTTAGCGAAAGGCTTCTTGAAGGGAAAGATGTAACTCTGTGAGATGAATTAACAGAACACAGAGCATTTTCCCAGAAAGTTTCTTTCCAGTTTTGAACGGAAGATATTTCCTTTTTCACCATAGCCCTCTATGGGCTTCCAAATATCCCTTTGCCAATTCCACAAGAACAGCCTTAGCGAAAGGCTTCTTGAAGGGAAAGATGTAACTCTGTGAGATGAATTAACAAAACACAGAGCAGTTTCTCAGAAAGCTTCTTTCCAGGTGTGAACGGAAGATATTTCCTTTTTCACCATAGCCCTCTATGGGCTTCCAAATATCCCTTTGCCAATTCCACAAGAACAGCCTTAGCGAAAGGCTTCTTGAAGGGAAAGATGTGACTCTGTCAGATGAATTAACAGAACACAGAGCAGTTTCTCAGAAAGCTTCTTTCCAGTTTTGAACGGAAGATATTCCCTTCTTCACCATAGCCCTCTATGGGCTTCCAAATATCCCTTTGCCAATTCCACAAGAACAGCCTTAGCGAAAGGCTTCTTGAAGGGAAAGATGTAACTCTGTGAGATGAATTAAGAGAACACAGAGCAGTTTCTCAGAAAGCTTCTTTCCAGTTTTGAACGGAAGATATTTCCTTTTTCACAATAGCCCTCTTTGGGCTTCCAAATATCCCTTTGCCAAATCCACAAAAACAGCCTTAGCGAAAGGCTTCTTGAAGGGAAAGATGTAACTCTGTGAGATGAATTAACAGAACACAGAGCAGTTTCTCAGGAAGCTTCTTGCAGGTTTTTAACGGAAGATATTTCCTTTCTCACCATAGCCCTCTATGGGCTTCCAAATATCCCATTGCCAATTCCACAAAAACAGCCTTAGCGAAAGGCTTCTTGAAGGGAAAGGTGTAACTCTGTGAGATGAATTAACAGAACACAGAGCAGTTTCTCAGGAAGCTTCTTTCCAGTTTTGAACGGAAGATATTTCCTTTTTCACCATAGCCCTCTCTGGGCTTCCAAATATCCCTTTGCCAATTCCACAAGAACAGCCTTAGCGAAAGGCTTCTTGAAGGGAAAGATGTAACTCTGTGAGATGAATTAACAGAACACAGAGCAGTTTCTCAGAAAGCTTCTTTCCAGTTTTGAACGGAAGATATTTCCTTTTTCACCATAGCCCTCTATGGGTTTCCAAATATCCCTTTGCCAATTCCACAAGAACAGCCTTAGCGAAAGGCTTCTTGAAGGGAAAGATGTAACTCTGTGAGATGAATTAACAGAACACAGAGCAGTTTCTCAGAAAGCTTCTTTCCAGTTTTGAACGGAAGATATTTCCTTTTTCACCATAGCCCTCTATGGGGTTCCAAATATCCCTTTGCCAATTCCACAAGAACAGCGTCAGCGAAAGGCTTCTTGAAGGGAAAGATGTAACTCTGTGAGATGAATTAACAGAACACAGAGCAGTTTCTCAGAAAGCTTCTTTCCAGTTTTGAACGGAAGATATTTCCTTTTTCACCATAGCCCTCTATGGGCTTCCAAATATCCCTTTGCCAATTCCACAAGAACAGCCTTAGCGAAAGGCTTCTTGAAGGGAAAGATGTAACTCTGTGAGATGAATTAACAGAACACAGAGCAGTTTCTCAGAAAGCTTCTTTCCAGTTTTGAACGGAAGATATTTCCTTTTTCACCATAGCCCTCTATGGGCTTCCAAATATCCCTTTGCCAATTCCACAAGAACAGCCTTAGCGAAAGGCTTCTTGAAGGGAAAGATGTAACTCTGTGAGGTGAATTAACAGAACACAGACCAGTTTCTCAGAAAGCTTCTTTCCAGTTTTGAAAGGAAGATATTCCCTTTTTCACCATAGCCCTCTATGGGCTTCCAAATATCCCTTTGTCAATTCCACAAGAACAGCCTTAGCGAAAGGCATCTTGAAGGGAAAGATGTAACTCTGTGAGATGAATTAACAGAACACAGAGCAGTTTCTCAGAAAGCTTCTTTCCAGTTTTGAACGGAAGATATTTCCTTTTTCACCAAAGCCGTCTATGGGCTTCCAAATATCCCTTTGCCAATTCCACAAGAACAGCCTTAGCGAAAGACTTCTTGAAGGGAAAGATGTAACTGTGTGAGATGAATTAACAGAACACAGAGCAGTTTCTCAGAAAGCTTCTTTCCAATTTTGAACGGAAGATATTCCCTACATCACCATAGCCCTCTATGGGCTTCCAAATATCCCTTTGCCAATTCCACAAGAACAGCCTTAGCGAAAGGCTTCTTGAAGGGAAAGATGTAACTCTGTGAGATGAATTAACAGAACACAGAGCAGTTTCTCAGAAAGCTTCTTTCCAGTTTTGAACGGAAGATATTTCCTTTTTCACCATAGCCCTCTATGGGCTTCCAAATATCCCTTTGCCAATTCCACAAGAACAGCCTTAGCGAAAGGCTTCTTGAAGGGAAAGATGTATCTCTGTGAGGTGAATTAACAGAACACAGAGCAGTTTCTCAGAAAGCTTCTTTCCAGTTTTGAACGGAAGATATTTCCTTTTTCACCATAGCCCTCTATGGGCTTCCAAATATCCCTTTGCCAATTCCACAAGAACAGCCTTAGCGAAAGGCTTCTTGAAGGGAAAGATGTAACTCTGTGAGATGAATTAACAGAACACAGAGCAGTTTCTCAGAAAGCTTCTTTCCAGTTTTGAACGGAAGATATTTCCTTTTTCACCATAGCCCTCTATGGGCTTCCAAATATCCCTTTGCCAATTCCACAAGAACAGCCTTAGCGAAAGGTTTCTTGAAGGGAAAGATGTAACTCTGTGAGATGAATTAACAGAACACAGAGCAGTTTCTCAGAAAGCTTCTTTCCAGTTTTGAACGGAAGATATTTCCTTTTTCACCATAGCCCTCTATGGGCTTCCAAATATCCCTTTGCCAATTCCACAAGAACAGCCTTAGCGAAAGGCTTCTTGAAGGGAAAGATGTATCTCTGTGAGATGAATTAACAGAACACAGAGCAGTTTCTCAGAAAGCTTCTTTCCAGTTTTGAACGGAAGATATTTCCTTTTCACCATAGCCCTCTATGGGCTTCCAAATATCCCTTTGCCAATTCCACAAGAACAGCCTTAGCGAAAGGCTTCTTGAAGGGAAAGATGTAACTCTGTGAGATGAATTAACAGAACACAGAGCAGTTTCTCAGAAAGCTTCTTTCCAGTTTTGAACGGAAGATATTTCCTTTTTCACCATAGCCCTCTATGGGCTTCCAAATATCCCTTTGCCAATTCCACAAGAACAGTCTTAGCGAAAGGCTTCTTGAAGGGAAAGATGTAACTCTGTGAGATGAATTAACAGAACACAGAGCAGTTTCTCAGAAAGCTTCTTTCCAGTTTTGAACGGAAGATATTTCCTTTTTCACCATAGCCCTCTATGGGCTTCCAAATATCCCTTTGCCAATTCCACAAGAACAGCCTTAGCGAAAGGCTTCTTGAAGGGAAAGATGTATCTCTGTGAGATGAATTAACAGAACACAGAGCAGTTTCTCAGAAAGCTTCTTTCCAGTTTTGAAGGGAAGATATTTCCTTTTTCACCATAGCCCTCTATGGGCTTCCAAATATCCCTTTGCCAATTCCACAAGAACAGCCTTAGCGAAAGGCTTCTTGAAGGGAAAGATGTAACTCTGTGAGATGAATTAACAGAACACAGAGCAGTTTCTCAGAAAGCTTCTTTCCAGTTTTGAACGGAAGATATTTCCTTTTTCACCATAGCCCTCTATGGGCTTCCAAATATCCCTTTGCCAATTCCACAAGAACAGCCTTAGCGAAAGGCTTCTTGAAGGGAAAGATGTAACTCTGTGAGATGAATTAACAGAACACAGAGCAGTTTCTCAGAAAGCTTCTTTCCAGTTTTGAACGGAAGATATTTCCTTTTTCACCATAGCCCTCTATGGGTTTCCAAATATCCCTTTGCCAATTCCACAAGAACAGCCTTAGCGAAAGGCTTCTTGAAGGGAAAGATGTAACTCTGTGAGATGAATTAACAGAACACAGAGCAGTTTCTCAGAAAGCTTCTTTCCAATTTTGAACGGAAGATATTCCCTTTTTCACCATAGCCCTCTATGGGCTTCCAAATATCCCTTTGCCAATTCCACAAGAGCAGCCTTAGCGAAAGGCTTCTTGAAGGGAAAGATGTAACTCTGTGAGATGAATTAACAGAACACAGAGCAGTTTCTCAGAAAGCTTCTTTCCAGTTTTGAACGGAAGATATTCCCTTTTTCACCATAGCCCTCTATGGGCTTCCAAATGTCCCTTTGACAATTCCACAAGAACAGCCTTATGGAAAGGCTTCTTGAAGGGAAAGATGTAACTCTGTGAGATGAATTAAAAGAACACAGAGCAGTTTCTCAGAAAGCTTCTTTCCAGTTTTGAACGGAAGATATTTCCTTTTTCACCATAGCCCTCTATGGGCTTCCAAATATCCCTTTGCCAATTCCACAAGAACAGCCTTAGCGAAAGGCTTCTTGAAGGGAAAGATGTAACTCTGTGAGATGAATTAACAGAACACAGAGCAGTTTCTCAGAAAGCTTCTTTCCAGTTTTGAACGGAAGATATTCCCTTTTTCACCATAGCCCTCTATGGGCTTCCAAATATCCCTTTGACAATTCCACAAGAACAGCCTTAGCGAAAGGCTTCTTGAAGGGAAAGATGTAACTCTGTGAGATGAATTAACAGAACACAGAGCAGTTTCTCAGAAAGCTTCTTTCCAGTTTTGAACGGAAGATATTTCCTTTTTCACCATAGCCCTCTATGGGCTTCCAAATATCCCTTTGCCAATTCCACAAGAACAGCCTTAGCGAAAGGCTTCTTGAAGGGAAAGATGTAACTCTGTGAGATGAATTAACAGAACACAGAGCAGTTTCTCAGAAAGCTTCTTTCCAGTTTTGAACGGAAGATATTCCCTTTTTCACCATAGCCCTCTATGGGCTTCCAAATATCCCTTTGACAATTCCACAAGAACAGCCTTATGGAAAGGCTTCTTGAAGGGAAAGATGTAACTCTGTGAGATGAATTAAAAGAACACAGAGCAGTTTCTCAGATAGCTTCTTTCCAGTTTTGAACGGAAGATATTTCCTTTTTCACCATAGCCCTCTATGGGCTTCCAAATATCCCTTTGCCAATTCCACAAGAACAGCCTTAGCGAAAGGCTTCTTGAAGGGAAAGATGTAACTCTGTGAGATGAATTAACAGAACACAGAGCAGTTTCTCAGAAAGCTTCTTTCCAGTTTTGAACGGAAGATATTTCCTTTTTCACCATAGCCTTCTATGGGTTTCCAAATATCCCTTTGCCAATTCCACAAGAACAGCCTTAGCGAAAGGCTTCTTGAAGGGAAAGATGTAACTCTGTGAGATGAATTAACAGAACACAGAGCAGTTTCTCAGAAAGCTTCTTTCCAGTTTTGAACGGTAGATACTTCCTTTTTCACCATAGCCCTCTATGGGCTTCCAAATATCCCTTTGCCAATTCCACAAGAACAGCCTTAGCGAAAGGCTTCTTGAAGGGAAAGATGTAACTCTGTGAGATGAATTAACAGAACACAGAGCAGTTTCTCAGAAAGCTTCTTTCCAGTTTTGAACGGAAGATATTTCCTTTTTCACCATACTCCTCTATGGGCTTCCAAATATCCCTTTGCCAATTCCACAAGAACAGCCTTAGCGAAAGGCTTCTTGAAGGGAAAGATGTAACTCTGTGAGATGAATTAACAGAACACGGAGCATTTTCTCAGAAAGCTTCTTTCCAGTTTTGAAGGGAAGATATTTCCTTTTTCATCATAGCCCTTTATGGGCTTCCAAATAATCCTTTGCCAATTCCACAAGAACAGACTTAGCGAAAGGCTTCTTGAAGGGAAAGATGTAACTCTGTGAGATGAGTTAACAGAACACAGAGCAGTTTCTCAGAAAGCTTCTTTCCAGTTTTGAACGGAAGATATTTCCTTTTTCACCATAGCCCTCTATGGGCTTCCAAATATCACTTTGCCAATTCCACAAGAACAGCCTTAGCGAAAGGCTTCTTGAAGGGAAAGATGTAACTCTGTGAGATGAATTAACAGAACACGGAGCAGTTTCTCAGAAAGCTTCTTTCCAGTTTTGAACGGAAGATATTTCCTTTTTCACCATAGCCCTCTATGGGCTTCCAAATATCCCTTTGCCATCCACATGAACAGCCTTAGCCAAAGGCTTCTTGGAGGGAAAGATGTAACTCTGTGAGATGAATTAACAGAACACAGAGCAGTTTCTCAGAAAGCTTCTTTCCAGTTTTGAACGGAAGATATTTCCTTTTTCACCATAGCCCTCTATGGGCTTCCAAATATCCCTTTGCCAATTCCACAAGAACAGCCTTAGCGAAAGGCTTCCTGAAGGGAAAGATGTAACTCTGTGAGATGAATTAACAGAACACAGAGCAGTTTCTCAGAAGGCTTCTTTCCAGTTTTGAACGGAAGATATTTCCTTTTTCACCATAGCCCTCTATGGGCTTCCAAATATCCCTTTGCCAATTCCACAAGAACAGCCTTAGCGAAAGGCTTCTTGAAGGGAAAGATGTAACTCTGTGAGATGAATTAACAGAACACAGAGCAGTTTCTCAGAAAGCTTCTTTCCAGTTTTGAACGGAAGATATTTCCTTTTTCACCATAGCCCTCTATGGGCTTCCAAATATCCCTTTGCCAATTCCACAAGAACAGCCTTAGCGAAAGGCTTCTTGAGATGAATTAACAGAACACAGAGCAGTTTCTCAGAAAGCTTCTTTCCAGTTTTGAACGGAAGATATTTCCTTTTTCACCATAGCCCTCTATGGGCTTCCAAATATCCCTTTGCCAATTCCACAAGAACAGCCTTAGCGAAAGGCTTCTTGAAGGGAACGATGTAACTCTGTGAGATGAATTAACAGAACACAGAGCAGTTTCTCAGAAAGCTTCTTTCCAGTTTTGAACGGAAGATATTTCCTTTTTCACCATAGCCCTCAATGGGCTTACAAATATCCCTTTGCCAATTCCACAAGAACAGCCTTAGCGAAAGGCTTCTTGAAGGGAAAGATGTAACTCTGTGAGATGAATTAACAGAACACAGAGCAGTTTCTCAGAAAGCTTATTTCCAGTTTTGAACGGAAGATATTTCCTTTTTCACCATAGCCCTCTATGGGCTTCCAAATATCCCTTTGCCAATTCCACAAGAACAGCCTTAGCGAAAGGCTTCTTGAAGGGAAAGATGTAACTCTGTGAGATGAATTAACAGAACACAGAGCAGTTTCTCAGAAAGCTTCTTTCCAGTTTTGAACGGAAGATATTTCCTTTTTCACCATAGCCCTCTATGGGCTTCCAAATATCCCTTTTCCAATTCCACAAGAACAGCCTTAGCGAAAGGCTTCTTGAAGGGAAAGATGTAACTCTGTGACATGAATTAACAGAACACAGAGCAGTTTCTCAGAAAGCTTCTTTCCAGTTTTGAACGGAAGATATTTCCTCTTTCACCATAGCCCTCTATGGGCTTCCAAATATCCCTTTGCCAATTCCACAAGAACAGCCTTAGCGAAAGGCTTCTTGAAGGGAAAGATGTAACTCTGTGAGATGAATTAACAGAACACAGAGCAGTTTCTCAGAAAGCTTCTTTCCAGTTTTGAACGGAAGATATTTCCTTTTTCACCATAAACCTCTATGGGCTTCAAAATATCCCTTTGCCAAATCCACAAGAACAGACTTAGCGAAAGGCTTCTTGAAGGGAAAGATGTAACTCTGTGAGATGAATTAACAGAACACAGAGCAGTTTCTCAGAAAGCTTCTTTCCAGTTTTGATCGGAAGATATTTCCTTTTTCACCATTGCCCTCTATGGGCTTCCAAATATCCCTTTGCCAATTCCACAAGAACAGCCTTAGCGAAAGGCTTCTTGAAGGGAAAGATGTAACTCTGTGAGATGAATTAACAGAACACAAAGCAGTTTCTCAGAAAGCTTCTTTCCAGTTTTGAACGGAAGATATTTCCTTTTTCACCATAGCCCTCTATGGGCTTCCAAATATCCCTTTGCCAATTCCACAAGAACAGCCTTAGCGAAAGGCTTCTTGAAGGGAAAGATGTAACTCTGTGAGATGAATTAACAGAACACAGAACAGTTTCTCAGAAAATTTCTTTCCAGTTTTGAACGGAAGATATTTACTTTTCCAACATAGCCCTCAATGGGCTTCCAAATATCCCTTTGCCAACTGCACAAGAACAGCCTTAGCGAAAGGCTTCTTGAAGGGAAAGATGTAATTCTGTGAGATGAATTAACAGAACACAGAGCAGTTTCTCAGAAAGCTTCTTTCTAGTTTTGAACGGAAGATATTTCCTTTTTCACCATAGCCCTCTATGGGCTCCCAAATATCCCTTTGCCAATTCCACAAGAACAGCCTTAGCGAAAGGCTTCTTGAAGGGAAGGATGTAACTCTGTGAGATGAATTAACAGAACACAGAGCAGTTTCTCAGAAAACTTCTTTCCAGTTTTGAACGGAAGATATTTCCTTTTTCACCATAGCCCTCTATGGGCTTCCAAATACCCCTTTGCCAATTCCACAAGAACAGCCTTAGCGAAAGGCTTCTTGAAGGGAAAGATGTAACTCTGTGAGATAAATTAACAGAACACGGAGCAGTTTCTCAGAGAGCTTCTTTCCAGTTTTGAACGGAGGATATTTCCTTTTTCACCATAGCCCTCTATGGGCTTCCAAATATCCCTTTGCCAATTCCACAAGAACAGCCTTAGCGAAAGGCTTCTTGAAGGGAAAGATGTAACTCTGTGAGATGAATTAACAGAACACAGAGCAGTTTTTCGAAAGCTTCTTTCCAGTTTTGAACGGAAGATATTTCCTTTTTCACCATAGCCCTCTATGGGCTTCCAAATATCCCTTTGCCAATTCCACAAGAACAGCCTCAGAGAAAGGCTTCTTGAAGGGAAAGATGTAACTCTGTGAGATGAATTAACAGAACACAGAGCAGTTTCTCAGAAAGCTTCTTTCCAGTGTTGAACGGAAGATATTTCCTTTTTCACCATAGCCCTCTATGGGCTTCCAAATATTCCTTTGCCAATTCCACAAGAACAACCTTAGCGAAAGGCTTCTTGAAGGGAAAGATGTAACTCTTTGAGATGAATTAACAGAACACAGAGCAGTTTCTCAGAAAGCTTCTTTCCAGTTTTGAACGGAAGATATTTCCTTTTTCACCATAGCCCTCTATGGGCTTCCAAATATCCCTTTGCCAATTCCTCAAGAACAGCCTTAGCGAAAGGCTTCTTGAAGGGAAAGATGTAACTCTGTGAGATGAATTAACAGAACACAGAGCAGTTTCTCAGAAAGCTTCTTTCCAGTTTTGAACGGAAGATATTCCCTTTTTCACCATAGCCCTCTATGGGCTTCCAAATATCCCTTTGCCAATTCCACAAGAACAGCCTTAGCGAAAGGCTTCTTGAAGGGAAAGATGTAACTCTGTGAGATGAATTAACAGAACACAGAGCAGTTTCTCAGAAAGCTTCTTTCCAGTTTTGAACGGAAGATATTTCCTTTCTCACCAAAGCCGTCTATGGGCTTCCAAATATCCCTTTGCCAATTCCACAAGAACAGCCTTAGCGAAAGACTTCTTGAAGGGAAAGATGTAACTGTGTGAGATGAATTAACAGAACACAGAGCAGTTTCTCAGAAAGCTTCTTTCCAGTTTTGAACGGAAGATATTCCCTTCATCACCATAGCCATCTATGGGCTTCCAAATATCCCTTTGCCAATTCCACAAGAACAGCCTTAGCGAAAGGCTTCTTGAAGGGAAAGATGTAACTCTGTGAGATGAATTAACAGAACACAGAGCAGTTTCTCAGAAAGCTTCTTCCCAGTTTTGAACGGAAGATATTTCCTTTTTCACCATAGCCCTCTATGGGCTTCCAAATATCCCTTTGCCAATTCCACAAGAACAGCCTTAGCGAAAGGCTTCTTGAAGGGAAAGATGTATCTCTGTGAGATGAATTAACAGAACACAGAGCAGTTTCTCAGAAAGCTTCTTTCCAGTTTTGAACGGAAGATATTTCCTTTTTCACCATAGCCCTCTATCGGCTTCCAAATATCCCTTTGCCAATTCCACAAGAACAGCCTTAGCGAAAGGCTTCTTGAAGGGAAAGATGTAACTCTGTGAGATGAATTAACAGAACACAGAGCAGTTTCTCCGAAAGCTTCTTTCCAGTTTTCAACGGAAGATATTTCCTTTTTCACCATAGCCCTCTATGGGCTTCCAAATATCCCTTTGCCAATTCCACAAGAACAGCCTTAGCGAAAGGCTTCTTGAAGGGAAAGATGTAACTCTGTGAGATGAATTAACAGAACACAGAGCAGTTTCTCAGAAAGCTTCTTTCCAGTTTTGAACGGAAGATATTTCCTTTTTCATCATAGCCCTCTATGGGCTTCCAAATATCCCTTTGCCAATTCCTCAAGAACAGCCTTAGCGAAAGGCTTCTTGAAGGGAAAGATGTAACTCTGTGAGATGAATTAACAGAACACAGAGCAGTTTCTCAGAAATCTTCTTTCCAGTTTTGAACGGAAGATATTCCCTTTTTCACCATAGCCCTCTATGGGCTTCCAAATATCCCTTTGCCAATTCCACAAGAACAGCCTTAGCGAAAGGCTTCTTGAAGGGAAAGATGTATCTCTGTGAGATGAATTAACAGAACACAGAGCAGTTTCTCAGAAAGCTTCTTTCCAGTTTTGAACGGAAGATATTTCCTTTTTCACCATAGCCCTCTATGGGCTTCCAAATATCCCTTTGCCAATTCCCCAAGAACAGCCTTAGCGAAAGGCTTCTTGAAGGGAAAGATGTAACTCTGTAAGTTGAATTAACAGAACACAGAGCAGTTTCTCAGAAAGCTTCTTTCCAGTTTTGAACGGAAGATATTTCCTTTTTCACCATAGCCCTCTATGGGCTTCCAAATATCCCTTTGCCAATTCCACAAGAACAGCCTTAGCGAAAGGCTTCTTGAGGGAAAGATGTAACTCTGTGAGATGAATTAACAGAACACAGAGCAGTTTCTCAGAAAGCTTCTTTCCAGTTTTGAACGGAAGATATTTCCTTTTTCACCATAGCCCTCTATGGGCTTCCAAATAT
This sequence comes from Chlorocebus sabaeus, assembly GCF_047675955.1. Taxonomy (NCBI): domain Eukaryota; kingdom Metazoa; phylum Chordata; class Mammalia; order Primates; family Cercopithecidae; genus Chlorocebus; species Chlorocebus sabaeus. Next base: position 40,192 of record NW_027327557.1, read on the forward strand.
CCCTTTGCCAATTCCACAAGAACAGCCTTAGCGAAAGGCTTCTTGAAGGGAAAGATGTAACTCTGTGAGGTGAATTAACAGAACACAGACCAGTTTCTCAGAAAGCTTCTTTCCAGTTTTGAACGGAAAATATTCCCTTTTTCACCATAGCCCTCTAAGGGCTTCCAAATATCCCTTTGCCAATTCCACAAGAACAGACTTAGCGAAAGGCATCTTGAAGGGAAAGATATAACTCTGTGAGATGAATTAACAGAACACAGAGCAGTTTCTCAGAAAGCTTCTTTCCAGTTTTGAACGGAAGATATTTCTTTTTTCACCAAAGCCGTCTATGGGCTTCCAAATATCCCTTTGCCAATTCCACAAGAACAGCCTTAGCGAAAGACTTCTTGTAGGGAAAGATGTAACTGTGTGAGATGAATTAACAGAACACAGAGCAGTTTCTCAGAAAGCTTCTTTCCAATTTTGAACGGAAGATATTCCCTACATCACCATAGCCCTCTATGGGCTTCCAAATATCCCTTTGCCAATTCCACAAGAACAGCCTTAGCGAAAGGCTTCTTGAAGGGAAAGATGTAACTCTGTGAGATGAATTAACAGAACACAGAGCAGTTTCTCAGAAAGCTTCTTTCCAGTTTTGAACGGAAGATATTTCCTTTTTCACCATAGCCCTCTATGGGCTTCCAAATATCCCTTTGCCAATTCCACAAGAACAGCCTTAGCGAAAGGCTTCTTGAAGGGAAAGATGTATCTCTGTGAGATGAATTAACAGAACACAGAGCAGTTTCTCAGAAAGCTTCTTTCCAGTTTTGAACGGAAGATATTTCCTTTTTCACCATAGCCCTCTATGGGCTTCCAAATATCCCTTTGCCAATTCCACAAGAACAGCCTTAGCGAAAGGCTTCTTGAAGGGAAAGATGTAACTCTGTGAGATGAATTAACCGAACACAGAGCAGTTTCTCAGAAAGCTTCTTTCCAGTTTTGAACGGAAGATATTCCCTTTTTCACCATAGCCCTCTATGGGCTTCCAAATATCCCTTTGCCAATTCCACAAGAACAGCCTTAGCGAAAGGCTTCTTGAAGGGAAAGATGTAACTCTGTGAGATGAATTAACAGAACACAGAGCAGTTTCTCAGAAAGCTTCTTTCCAGTTTTGAACGGAAGATATTCCCTTTTTCACCATAGCCCTCTATGGGCTTCCAGATATCCCTTTGCCAATTCCACTAGAACAGCCTTAGGGAAAGGCTTCTTGAAGGGAAAGATGTAACTCTGTGAGATGAATTAACAGAACACAGAGCAGTTTCTCAGAAAGCTTCTTTCCAGTTTTGAACGGAAGATATTTCCATTTTCACCCTAGCCCTCTATGGGCTTCCAAATATCCCTTTGCCAATTCCTCAAGAACAGCCTTAGCGAAAGGCTTCTTGAAGGGAAAGGTGTAACTCTGTGAGATGAATTAACAGAACACAGAGCAGTTTCTCAGAAAGCTTCTTTCCAGTTTTGAACGGAAGATATTTCCTTTTTCACCGTAGCCCTCTATGGGCTTCCAAATATCCCTTTCCCAATTCCACAAGAACAGCCTTAGCGAAAGGCATCTTGAAGGGAAAGATGTAACTCTGTGAGATGAATTAACAGAACACAGAGCAGTTTCTCAGAAAGCTTCTTTCCATTTTTGAACGGAAGATATTTCCTTTTTCACCAAAGCCGTCTATGGGCTTCCAAATATCCCTTTGCCAATTCCACAAGAACAGCCTTAGGGAAAGACTTCTTGAAGGGAAAGATGTAACTGTGTGAGATGAATTAACAGAACACAGAGCAGTTTCTCAGAAAGCTTCTTTCCAATTTTGAACGGAAGATATTCCCTACATCACCATAGCCCTCTATGGGGTTCCAAATATCCCTTTGCCAATTCCACAAGAACAGCCTTAGCGAAAGGCTTCTTGAAGGGAAAGATGTAACTCTGTGAGATGAATTAACAGAACACAGAGCAGTTTCTCAGAAAGCTTCTTTCCAGTTTTGAACGGAAGATATTTCCTTTTTCACCATAGCCCTCTATGGGCTTCCAAATATCCCTTTGACAATTCCACAAGAACAGCCTTAGCGAAAGGCTTCTTGAAGGGATAGATGTATCTCTGTGAGATGAATTAACAGAACACAGAGCAGTTTCTCAGAAAGCTTCTTTGCAGTTTTGAACGGAAGATATTTCCTTTTTCACCATAGGCCTCTATGGGCTTCCAAATATCCCTTTGCCAATTCCACAAGAACAGCCTTAGCGAAAGGCTTCTTGAAGGGAAAGGTGTAACTCTGTGAGATGAATTAACAGAACACAGAGCGTTTTCTCAGAAAGCTTCTTTCCAGTTTTGAAGGGAAGATATTTCCTTTTTCACCATAGCCCTTTATGGGCTTCCAAATAATCCTTTGCCAATTCCACAAGAACAGCCTTAGCGAAAGGCTTCTTGAAGGGAAAGATGTAACTCTGTGAGATGAGTTAACAGAACACAGAGCAGTTTCTCAGAAAGCTTCTTTCCAGTTTTGAACGGAAGATATTTCCTTTTTCACCATAGCCCTCTATGGGCTTCCAAATATCCCTTTGCCAATTCCACAAGAACAGCCTTAGCGAAAGGCTTCTTGAAGGGAAAGATGTAACTCTGTGAGATGAATTAACAGAACACAGAGCAGTTTCTCAGAAAACTTCTTTCCAGTTTTGAACGGAAGATATTTCCTTTTTCACCATAGCCCTCTATGGGCTTCCAAATATCCCTTTGCCAATTCCACAAGAACAGCCTTAGCGAAAGGCTTCTTGAAGGGAAAGATGTAACTCTGTGAGATGAATGAACAGAACACAGAGCAGTTTCTCAGAAAGCTTCTTTCCAGTTTTGAACGGAAGATATTTCCTTTTTCACCATAGCCCTCTATGGGCTTCCATATATCCCTTTGCCAATTCCACAAAAACAGCCTTAGCGAAAGGCTTCTTGAAGGGAAAGATATAACTCTGTGAGATGAATTAACAGAACACAGAGCAGTTTCTCAGAAAGCTTCTTTCCAGTTTTGAACGGAAGATATTTCCTTTTTCACCATAGCCCTCTATGGGCTTCCAAATATCCCTTTGCCAATTCCACATGAACAGCTTTAGCCAAAGGCTTCTTGGAGGGAAAGATGTAACTCTGTGAGATGAATTAACAGAACACAGAGCAGTTTCTCAGAAAGCTTCTTTCCAGTTTTGAACGGAAGATATTTCCTTTTTCACCATAGCCCTCTATGGGCTTCCAAATATCCCTTTGCCAATTCCACATGAACAGCCTTAGCCAAAGGCTTCTTGGAGGGAAAGATGTAACTCTGTGAGATGAATTAACAGAACACAGAGCAGTTTCTCAGAAAGCTTCTTTCCAGTTTTGAACGGAAGATATTTCCTTTTTCACCATAGCCCTCTATGGGCTTCCAAATATCCCTTTGCCAATTCCACAAGAACAGCCTTAGCGAAAGGCTTCTTGAAGGGAAAGATGTAACTCTGTGAGATGAATTAACAGAACACAGAGCAGTTTCTCAGAAAGCTTCTTTCCAGTTTTGAACGGAAGATATTTTCTTTTTCACCATAGCCCTCTATGGGCTTCCAAATATCCCTTTGCCAATTCCACAAGAACAGCCTTAGCGAAAGGCTTCTTGAAGGGAAAGATGTAACTCTGTGAGATGAATTAACAGAACACAGAGCAGTTTCTCAGAAAGCTTCTTTCCAGTTTTGAACGGAAGATATTTCCTTTTTCACCATAGCCCTCTATGGGCTTCCAAATATCCCTTTGCCAATTCCACAAGAACAGCCTTAGCGAAAGGCTTCTTGAAGGGAAAGATGTAACTCTGTGAGATGAATTAACAGAACACAGAACAGTTTCTCAGAAAGTTTCTTTCCAGTTTTGAATGGAAGATATTTACTTTTCCAACATAGCCCTCAATGGGCTTCCAAATATCCCTTTGCCAACTGCACAAGAACAGCCTTAGCGAAAGGCTTCCTGAAGGGAAAGATGTAATTCTGTGAGATGAATTAACAGAACACGGAGCAGTTTCTCAGAAAGCTTCTTTCCAGTTTTGAACGGAAGATATTTCCTTTTTCACCAAAGCCCTCTATGGGCTTCCAAATATCCCTTTGCCAATTCCACAAGAACAGTCTTAGCGAAAGGCTTCTTGAAGGGAAAGATGTAACTCTGCGAGATGAATTAAGAGAACACAGAGCAGTTTCTCAGAAAGCTTCTTTCCAGTTTTGAACGGAAGATACTTCCTTTTTCACCATAGCCCTCTATGGGCTTCCAAATATCCTTTTGCCAATTCCACAAGAACAGCCTTAGCGAAAGGCTTCTTGAAGGGAAAGATGTAACTCTGTGAGATGAATTAACAGAACACAGAGCAGTTTCTCAGAAAGCTTCTTTCCAGTTTTGAACGGAAGATATTTCCTTTTTCACCATAGCCCTCTATGGGCTTCCAAATATCCCTTTGCCAATTCCACAAGAACAGCCTTAGCGAAAGGCTTCTTGAAGGGAAAGATGTAACTCTGTGAGATGAATTAACAGAACACAGAGCATTTTCTCAGAAAGCTTCTTTCCAGTTTTGAAGGGAAGATATTTCCTTTTTCACCATAGCCCTTTCTGGGCTTCCAAATAATCCTTTGCCAATTCCACAAGAACAGCCTTAGCGAAAGACTTCTTGAAGGGAAAGATGTAACTCTGTGAGATGAGTTAACAGAACACAGAGCAGTTTCTCAGAAAGCTTCTTTCTAGTTTTGAACGGAAGATATTTCCTTTTTCACCATAGACCTCTATGGGCTTCCAAATATCCCTTTGCCAATTCCACAAGAACAGCCTCAGAGAAAGGCTTCTTGAAGGGAAAGATGTAACTCTGTGAGATGAATTAACAGAACACAGAGCAGTTTCTCAGAAAGCTTCTTTCCAGTTTTGAACGGAAGATATTTCCTTTTTCACCATAGCCCTCTATGGGCTTCCAAATATTCCTTTGCCAATTCCACAAGAACAACCTTAGCGAAAGGCTTCTTGAAGGGAAAGATGTAACTCTGTGAGATGAATTAACAGAACACAGAGCAGTTTCTCAGAAAGCTTCTTTCCAGTTTTGAACGGAAGATATTTCCTTTTTCACCATAGCCCTCTATGGGCTTCCAAATATCCCTTTGCCAATTCCTCAAGAACAGCCTTAGCGAAAGGCTTCTTGAAGGGAAAGATGTAACTCTGTGAGATGAATTAACAGAACACAGAACAGTTTCTCAGAAAGTTTCTTTCCAGTTTTGAATGGAAGATATTTACTTTTCCAACATAGCCCTCAATGGGCTTCCAAATATCCCTTTGCCAACTGCACAAGAACAGCCTTAGCGAAAGGCTTCCTGAAGGGAAAGATGTAATTCTGTGAGATGAATTAACAGAACACGGAGCAGTTTCTCAGAAAGCTTCTTTCCAGTTTTGAACGGAAGATATTTCCTTTTTCACCAAAGCCCTCTATGGGCTTCCAAATATCCCTTTGCCAATTCCACAAGAACAGTCTTAGCGAAAGGCTTCTTGAAGGGAAAGATGTAACTCTGCGAGATGAATTAAGAGAACACAGAGCAGTTTCTCAGAAAGCTTCTTTCCAGTTTTGAACGGAAGATACTTCCTTTTTCACCATAGCCCTCTATGGGCTTCCAAATATCCTTTTGCCAATTCCACAAGAACAGCCTTAGCGAAAGGCTTCTTGAAGGGAAAGATGTAACTCTGTGAGATGAATTAACAGAACACAGAGCAGTTTCTCAGAAAGCTTCTTTCCAGTTTTGAACGGAAGATATTTCCTTTTTCACCATAGCCCTCTATGGGCTTCCAAATATCCCTTTGCCAATTCCACAAGAACAGCCTTAGCGAAAGGCTTCTTGAAGGGAAAGATGTAACTCTGTGAGATGAATTAACAGAACACAGAGCATTTTCTCAGAAAGCTTCTTTCCAGTTTTGAAGGGAAGATATTTCCTTTTTCACCATAGCCCTTTCTGGGCTTCCAAATAATCCTTTGCCAATTCCACAAGAACAGCCTTAGCGAAAGACTTCTTGAAGGGAAAGATGTAACTCTGTGATATGAGTTAACAGAACACAGAGCAGTTTCTCAGAAAGCTTCTTTCTAGTTTTGAACGGAAGATATTTCCTTTTTCACCATAGCCCTCTATGGGCTTCCAAATATCCCTTTGCCAATTCCACAAGAACAGCCTCAGAGAAAGGCTTCTTGAAGGGAAAGATGTAACTCTGTGAGATGAATTAACAGAACACAGAGCAGTTTCTCAGAAAGCTTCTTTCCAGTTTTGAACGGAAGATATTTCCTTTTTCACCATAGCCCTCTATGGGCTTCCAAATATTCCTTTGCCAATTCCACAAGAACAACCTTAGCGAAAGGCTTCTTGAAGGGAAAGATGTAACTCTGTGAGATGAATTAACAGAACACAGAGCAGTTTCTCAGAAAGCTTCTTTCCAGTTTTGAACGGAAGATATTTCCTTTTTCACCATAGCCCTCTATGGGCTTCCAAATATCCCTTTGCCAATTCCTCAAGAACAGCCTTAGCGAAAGGCTTCTTGAAGGGAAAGATGTAACTCTGTGAGATGAATTAACAGAACACAGAGCAGTTTCTCAGAAAGCTTCTTTCCAGTTTTGAACGGAAGATATTTCCTTTTTCACCATAGCCCTCTATGGGCTTCCAAATATCCCTTTGCCAATTCCACAAGAACAGCCTTAGCGAAAGGCTTCTTGAAGGGAAAGATGTAACTCTGTGAGATGAATTAATAGAACACGGAGCAGTTTCTCAGAAAACTTCTTTCCAGTTTTGAACGGAAGATATTTCCTTTTTCACCATAGCCCTCTATGGGCTTCCAAATATCCCTTTGCCAATTCCACAAGAACAGCGTTAGCGAAAGGCTTCTTGAAGGGAAAGATGTAACTCTGTGAGATGAATTAACAGAACACAGAGCAGTTTCTCAGAAAGCTTCTTTCCAGTTTTGAACGGAAGATATTCCCTTTTTCACCATAGCCCTCTATGGGATTCCAAATATCCCTTTGCCAATTCCACAAGAACAGCCTTAGCGAAAGGCTCCTTGAAGGGAAAGATGTAACTCTGTGAGATGAATTAACAGAACACAGAGCAGTTTCTCAGAAAGCTTCTTTCCAGTTTTGAACGGAAGATATTCCCTTTTTCACCATAGCCCTCTATGGGCTTCCAAATATCCCTTTGCCAATTCCACAAGAACAGCCTTAGCGAAAGGCTTCTTGAAGGGAAAGATGTAACTCTGTGAGATGAATTAACAGAACACGGAGCAGTTTCTCAGAAAGTTTCTTTCCAGTTTTGAACGGAAGATATTTCCTTTTTCACCATAGCCCTCTATGGGCTTCCAAATATCCCTTTGCCAATTCCACAAGAACAGCCTTAGCGAAAGGCTTCTTGAAGGGAAAGATGTAACTCTGTGAGATGAATTAACAGAACACAGAGCAGTTTCTCAGAAAGCTTCTTTCCAGTTTTGAACGGAAGATATTCCCTTTTTCACCATAGCCCTCTATGGGCTTCCAAATATCCCTTTGCCAATTCCACAAGAACAGCCTTAGCGAAAGGCTTCTTGAAGGGAAAGATGTAACTCTGTGAGATGAATCAACAGAACACAGAGCAGTTTCTCAGAAATCTTCTTTCCAGTTTTGAACGGAAGATATTTCCTTTTTCACCAAAGCCGTCTATGGGCTTCCAAATATCCCTTTGCCAATTCCACAAGAACAGCCTTAGCGAAAGAATTCTTGAAGGGAAAGATGTAACTGTGTGAGATGAATTAACAGAACACAGAGCAGTTTCTCAGAAAGCTTCTTTCCAGTTTTGAACGGAAGATATTTCCTTTTTCACCGTAGCCCTCTATGGGCTTCCAAATATCCCTTTGCCAATTCCACAAGAACAGTCTTAGCGAAAGGCTTCTTGAAGGGAAAGATGTAACTCTGTGAGATGAATGAACAGAACACAGAGCAGTTTCTCAGAAAGCTTCTTTCCAGTTTTGAACGGAAGATATTTCCTTTTTCACCATAGCCCTCTATGGGCTTCCAAATATCCCTTTGCCAATTAAACAAGAACAGCCTTAGCGAAAGGCTTCTTGAAGGGAAAGATGTAACTCTGTGAGATGAATTAACAGAACACAGAGCAGTTTCTCAGAAAGCTTCTTTCCAGTTTTGAACGGAAGATATTTCCTTTTTCACCATAGCCCTCTATGGGCTTCCAAATATCCCTTTGACAATTCCACAAGAACAGCCTTAGCGAAAGGCTTCTTGAAGGGAAAGATGTATCTCTGTGAGATGAATTAACAGAACACAGAGCAGTTTCTCAGAAAGCTTCTTTCCAGTTTTGAACGGAAGATATTTCCTTTTTCACCATAGCCCTCTATGGGCTTCCAAATATCCCTTTGCCAATTCCACAAGAACAGCCTTAGCGAAAGGCTTCTTGAAGGGAAAGATGTAACTCTGTGAGATGAATTAACAGAACACAGAGCAGTTTCTCAGAAAGCTTCTTTCCAGTTTTCAACGGAAGATATTTCCTTTTTCACCATAGCCCTCTATGGGCTTCCAAATATCCCTTCGCCAATTCCACAAGAACAGCCTTAGCGAAAGGCTTCTTGAAGGGAAAGATGTAACTCTGTGAGATGAATTAACCGAACACAGAGCAGTTTCTCAGAAAGCTTCTTTCCAGTTTTGAACGGAAGATATTCCCTTTTTCACCATAGCCCTCTATGGGCTTCCAAATATCCCTTTGCCAATTCCACAAGAACAGCGTTAGCGAAAGGCTTCTTGAAGGGAAAGATGTAACTCTGTGAGATGAATTAACAGAACACAGAGCAGTTTCTCAGAAAGCTTCTTTCCAGTTTTGAACGGAAGATATTCCCTTTTTCACCATAGCCCTCTATGGGCTTCCAAATATCCCTTTGCCAATTTCACAAGAACAGCCTTAGCGAAAGGCTTCTGGAAGGGAAAGATGTAACTCTGTGAGATGAATTAACAGAACACAGAGCAGTTTCTCAGGAAGTTTCTTGCCAGTTTTGAACGGAAGATATTTCCTTTTTCACCATAGCCCTCTATGGGCTTCCAAATATCCCTTTGCCAATTCCACAAGAACAGCCTTAGCGAAAGGCTTCTTGAAGGGAAAGGTGTAACTCTGTGAGATGAATTAACAGAACACAGAGCAGTTTCTCAGAAAGCTTCTTTCCAGTTTTGAACGGAAGATATTCCCTTTTTCACCATAGGCCTCTATGGGCTTCCAAATATCCCTTTGCCAATTCCACAAGAACAGCCTTAGCGAAAGGCTTCTTGAAGGGAAAGATGTAACTCTGTGAGATGAATTAACAGAACACAGAGCAGTTTCTCAGAAAGCTTCTTTCCAGTTTTGAACGGAAGATATTTCCTTTTTCACCATAGCCCTCTATGGGCTTCCAAATATCCCTTTGCCAATTCCACAAGAACAGCCTTAGCGAAAGGCTTCTTGAAGGGAAAGATGTAACTCTGTGAGATGAATTAACAGAACACAGAGCAGTTTCTCAGAAAGCTTCTTTCCAGTTTTGAACGGAAGATATTTCCTTTTTCACCATAGCCCTCTATGGGCTTCCAAATATCCCTTTGCCAATTCCACAAGAACAGCCTTAGCGAAAGGCTTCTTGAAGGGAAAGATGTAACTCTGTGAGATGAATTAACAGAACACAGAGCAGTTTCTCAGAAAGCTTCTTTCCAGTTTTGAACGGAAGATATTTCCTTTTTCACCAAAGCCGTCTATGGGCTTCCAAATATCCCTTTGCCAATTCCACAAGAACAGCCTTAGCGAAAGACTTCTTGAAGGGAAAGATGTAACTGTGTGAGATGAATTAACAGAACACAGAGCAGTTTCTCAGAAAGCTTCTTTCCAATTTTGAACGGAAGGTATTCCCTACATCACCATAGCCCTCTATGGGGTTCCAAATATCCCTTTGCCAATTCCACAAGAACAGCCTTAGCGAAAGGCTTCTTGAAGGGAAAGATGTAACTCTGTGAGATGAATGAACAGAACACAGAGCAGTTTCTCAGAAAGCTTCTTTCCAGTTTTCAACGGAAGATATTTCCTTTTTCACCATAGCCCTCTATGGGCTTCCAAATATCCCTTTGCCAATTCCACAAGAACAGCCTTAGCGAAAGGCTTCTTGAAGGGAAAGATGTATCTCTGTGAGATGAATTAACAGAACACAGAGCAGTTTCTCAGAAAGCTTCTTTCCAGTTTTGAACGGAAGATATTTCCTTTTTCACCATAGGCCTCTATGGGCTTCCAAATATCCCTTTGCCAATTCCACAAGAACAGCCTTAGCGAAAGGCTTCTTGAAGGGAAAGATGTAACTCTGTGAGATGAATTAACAGAACACAGAGCAGTTTCTCAGAAAGCTTCTTTCCAGTTTTGAACGGAAGATATTTCCTTTTTCACCATAGCCCTCTATGGGGTTCCAAATATCCCTTTGCCAATTCCACAAGAACAGCCTTAGCGAAAGGCTTCTTGAATTGAAAGATGTAACTCTGTGAGATGAATTAACAGAACACAGAGCAGTTTCTCAGAAAGCTTCTTTCCAGTTTTGAACGGAAGATATTTCCTTTTTCACCATAGCCCTCTATGGGTTTCCAAATATCCCTTTGCCAATTCCACAAGAACAGCCTTAGCGAAAGGCTTATTGAAGGGAAAGATGTAACTCTGTGAGATGAATTAACAGAACACAGAGAAGTTTCTCAGAAAGGTTCTTTCCAGTTTTGAACGGAAGATATTTCCTCTTTCACCAAAGCCGTCTATGGGCTTCCAAATATCCCTTTGCCAATTCCACAAGAACAGCCTTAGCGAAAGACTTCTTGAAGGGAAAGATGTAACTGTGTGAGATGAATTAACAGAACACAGAGCAGTTTCTCAGAAAGCTTCTTTCCAATTTTGAACGGAAGGTATTCCCTACATCACCATAGCCCTCTATGGGGTTCCAAATATCCCTTTGCCAATTCCACAAGAACAGCCTTAGCGAAAGGCTTCTTGAAGGGAAAGATGTAACTCTGTGAGATGAATTAACAGAACACAGAGCAGTTTCTCAGAAAGCTTCTTTCCAGTTTTGAACGGAAGATATTTCCTTTTTCACCATAGCCCTCTATGGGCTTCCAAATATCCCTTTGCCAATTCCACAAGAACAGCCTTAGCGAAAGGCTTCTTGAAGGGAAAGATGTATCTCTGTGAGATGAATTAACAGAACACAGAGCAGTTTCTCAGAAAGCTTCTTTCCAGTTTTGAACGGAAGATATTTCCTTTTTCACCATAGCCCTCTATGGGCTTCCAAATATCCCTTTGCCAATTCCACAAGAACAGCCTTAGCGAAAGGCTTCTTGAAGGGAAAGATGTAACTCTGTGAGATGAATTAACAGAACACAGAGCAGTTTCTCAGAAAGCTTCTTTCCAGTTTTGAACGGAAGATATTTCCTTTTTCACCATAGCCCTCTTGGGCTTCCAAATATCCCTTTGCCAATTCCACAAGAACAGCCTCAGCGAAAGGCTTCTTGAAGGGAAAGATGTAACTCTGTGAGATGAATTAACAGAACACAGAGCAGTTTCTCAGAAAGCTTCTTTCCAGTTTTGAACGGAAGATATTTCCTTTTTCACCATAGCCCTCTATGGGCTTCCAAATATCCCTTTGCCAATTCCACAAGAACAGCCTTAGCGAAAGGCTTCCTGAAGGGAAAGATGTAACTCTGTGAGATGAATTAACAGAACACAGAGCAGTTTCTCAGATAGCTTCTTTCCAGTTTTGAACGGAAGATATTTCCTTTTTCACCATAGCCCTCTATGGGCTTCCAAATATCCCTTTGCCAATTCCACAAGAACAGCCTTAGCGAAAGGCTTCTTGAAGGGAAAGATGTAACTCTGTGAGGTGAATTAACAGAACACAGACCAGTTTCTCAGAAAGCTTCTTTCCAGTTTTGAACGGAAGATATTCCCTTTTTCACCATAGCCCTCTATGGGCTTCCAAATATCCCTTTGCCAATTCCACAAGAACAGCCTTAGCGAAAGGCATCTTGAAAGGAAAGATGTAACTCTGTGAGATGAATTAACAGAACACAGAGCAGTTTCTCAGAAAGCTTCTTTCCAGTTTTGAACGGAAGATATTTCTTTTTTCACCAAAGCCGTCTATGGGCTTCCAAATATCCCTTTGCCAATTCCACAAGAACAGCCTTAGCAAAAGACTTCTTGAAGGGAAAGATGTAACTGTGTGAGATGAATTAACAGAACACAGAGCAGTTTCTCAGAAAGCTTCTTTCCAATTTTGAACGGAAGATATTCCCTACATCACCATAGACCTCTATGGGCTTCCAAATATGCCTTTGCCAATTCCACAAGAACAGCCTTAGCGAAAGGCTTCTTGAAGGGAAAGATGTAACTCTGTGAGATGAATTAACAGAACACAGAGCAGTTCCTCAGAAAGCTTCTTTCCAGTTTTGAACGGAAGATATTTCCTTTTTCACCATAGCCCTCTATGGGCTTCCAAATATCCCTTTGCCAATTCCACAAGAACAGCCTTAGCGAAAGGCTTCTTGAAGGGAAAGATGTATCTCTGTGAGATGAATTAACAGAACACAGAGCAGTTTCTCAGAAAGCTTCTTTCCAGTTTTGAACGGAAGATATTTCCTTTTTCACCATAGCCCTCTATGGGCTTCCAAATATCCCTTTGCCAATTCCACAAGAACAGCCTTAGCGAAAGGCTTCTTGAAGGGAAAGATGTAACTCTGTGAGATGAATTAACAGAACACAGAGCAGTTTCTCAGAAAGCTTCTTTCCAGTTTTCAACGGAAGATATTTCCTTTTTCACCATAGCCCTCTATGGGCTTCCAAATATCCCTTCGCCAATTCCACAAGAACAGCCTTAGCGAAAGGCTTCTTGAAGGGAAAGATGTAACTCTGTGAGATGAATTAACCGAACACAGAGCAGTTTCTCAGAAAGCTTCTTTCCAGTTTTGAACGGAAGATATTCCCTTTTTCACCATAGCCCTCTATGGGCTTCCAAATATCCCTTTGCCAATTCCACAAGAACAGCCTTAGCGAAAGGCTTCTTGAAGGGAAAGATGTAACTCTGTGAGATGAATTAACAGAACACAGAGCAGTTTCTCAGAAAGCTTCTTTCCAGTTTTAAACGGAAGATATTCCCTTTTTCACCATAGCCCTCTATGGGCTTCCAAATATCCCTTTGCCAATTTCACAAGAACAGCCTTAGCGAAAGGCTTCTGGAAGGGAAAGATGTAACTCTGTGAGATGAATTAACAGAACACAGAGCAGTTTCTCAGGAAGTTTCTTGCCAGTTTTGAACGGAAGATATTTCCTTTTTCACCATAGCCCTCTATGGGCTTCCAAATATCCCTTTGCCAATTCCACAAGAACAGCCTTAGCGAAAGGCTTCTTGAAGGGAAAGGTGTAACTCTGTGAGATGAATTAACAGAACACAGAGCAGTTTCTCAGAAAGCTTCTTTCCATTTTTGAACGGAAGATATTCCCTTTTTCACCTTAGGCCTCTATGGGCTTCCAAATATCCCTTTGCCAATTCCACAAGAACAGCCTTAGCGAAAGGCTTCTTGAAGGGAAAGATGTAACTCTGTGAGATGAATTAACAGAACACAGAGCAGTTTCTCAGAAAGCTTCTTTCCAGTTTTGAACGGAAGACATTTCCTTTTTCACCATAGCCCTCTATGGGCTTCCAAATATCCCTTTGCCAATTCCACAAGAACAGCCTTAGCGAAAGGCTTCTTGAAGGGAAAGATGTAACTCTGTGAGATGAATTAACAGAACACAGAGCAGTTTCTCAGAAAGCTTCTTTCCAGTTTTGAACGGAAGATATTTCCTTTTTCACCATAGCCCTCTATGGGCTTCCAAATATCCCTTTGCCAATTCCACAAGAACAGCCTTAGCGAAAGACTTCTTGAAGGGAAAGATGTAACTGTGTGAGATGAATTAACAGAACACAGAGCAGTTTCACAGAAAGCTTCTTTCCAATTTTGAACGGAAGGTATTCCCTACATCACCATAGCCCTCTATGGGGTTCCAAATATCCCTTTGCCAATTCCACAAGAACAGCCTTAGCGAAAGGCTTCTTGAAGGGAAAGATGTAACTCTGTGAGATGAATGAACAGAACACAGAGCAGTTTCTCAGAAAGCTTCTTTCCAGTTTTGAACGGAAGATATTTCCTTTTTCACCAAAGCCGTCTATGGGCTTCCAAATATCCCTTTGCCAATTCCACAAGAACAGCCTTAGCGAAAGGCTTCTTGAAGGGAAAGATGTATCTCTGTGAGATGAATTAACAGAACACAGAGCAGTTTCTCAGAAAGCTTCTTTCCAGTTTTGAACGGAAGATATTTCCTTTTTCACCATAGCCCTCTATGGGCTTCCAAATATCCCTTTGCCAATTCCACAAGAACAGCCTTAGCGAAAGGCTTCTTGAAGGGAAAGATGTAACTCTGTGAGATGAATTAACAGAACACAGAGCAGTTTCTCAGAAAGCTTCTTTCCAGTTTTGAACGGAAGATATTTCCTTTTTCACCATAGCCCTCTATGGGGTTCCAAATATCCCTTTGCCAATTCCACAAGAACAGCCTTAGCGAAAGGCTTCTTGAAGGGAAAGATGTAACTCTGTGAGATGAATTAACAGAACACAGAGCAGTTTCTCAGAAAGCTTCTTTCCAGTTTTGAACGGAAGATATTTCCTTTTTCACCATAGCCCTCTATGGGTTTCCAAATATCCCTTTGCCAATTCCACAAGAACAGCCTTAGCGAAAGGCTTATTGAAGGGAAAGATGTAACTCTGTGAGATGAATTAACAGAACACAGAGCAGTTTCTCAGAAAGCTTCTTTCCAGTTTTGAACGGAAGATATTTCCTTTTTCACCATAGCCCTCTATGGGCTTCCAAATATCCCTTTGCCAATTCCACAAGAACAGCCTCAGCGAAAGGCTTCTTGAAGGGAAAGATGTAACTCTGTGAGATGAATTAACAGAACACAGAGCAGTTTCTCAGAAAGCTTCTTTCCAGTTTTGAACGGAAGATATTTCCTTTTTCACCATAGCCCTCTATGGGCTTCCAAATATCCCTTTGCCAATTCCACAAGAACAGCCTTAGCGAAAGGCTTCCTGAAGGGAAAGATGTAACTCTGTGAGATGAATGAACAGAACACAGAGCAGTTTCTCAGAAAGCTTCTTTCCAGTTTTGAACGGAAGATATTTCCTTTTTCACCATAGCCCTCTATGGGCTTCCAAATATCCCTTTGCCAATTCCACAAGAACAGCCTTAGCGAAAGGCTTCTTGAAGGGAAAGATGTAACTCTGTGAGATGAATTAACAGAACACAGAGCAGTTTCTCAGAAAGCTTCTTTCCAGTTTTGAACGGAAGATATTTCCTTTTTCACCATAGCCCTCTATTGGCTTCCAAATATCCCTTTGCCAATTCCACAAGAACAGCCTTAGCGAAAGGCTTCTTGAAGGGAAAGATGTAACTCTGTGAGATGAATTAACAGAACACAGAGCAGTTTCTCAGAAAGCTTCTTTCCAGTTTTGAACGGAAGATATTTCCTTTTTCACCAAAGCCGTCTATGGGCTTCCAAATATCCCTTTGCCAATTCCACAAGAACAGCCTTAGCGAAAGACTTCTTGAAGGGAAAGATGTAACTGTGTGAGATGAATTAACAGAACACAGAGCAGTTTCTCAGAAAGCTTCTTTCCAATTTTGAACGGAAGGTATTCCCTACATCACCATAGCCCTCTATGGGGTTCCAAATATCCCTTTGCCAATTCCACAAGAACAGCCTTAGCGAAAGGCTTCTTGAAGGGAAAGATGTAACTCTGTGAGATGAATTAACAGAACACAGAGCAGTTTCTCAGAAAGCTTCTTTCCAGTTTTGAACGGAAGATATTTCCTTTTTCACCATAGCCCTCTATGGGCTTCCAAATATCCCTTTGCCAATTCCACAAGAACAGCCTTAGCGAAAGGCTTCTTGAAGGGAAAGATGTATCTCTGTGAGATGAATTAACAGAACACAGAGCAGTTTCTCAGAAAGCTTCTTTCCAGTTTTGAACGGAAGATATTTCCTTTTTCACCATAGCCCTCTATGGGCTTCCAAATATCCCTTTGCCAATTCCACAAGAACAGCCTTAGCGAAAGGCTTCTTGAAGGGAAAGATGTAACTCTGTGAGATGAATTAACAGAACACAGAGCAGTTTCTCAGAAAGCTTCTTTCCAGTTTTGAACGGAAGATATTTCCTTTTTCACCATAGCCCTCTATGGGGTTCCAAATATCCCTTTGCCAATTCCACAAGAACAGCCTTAGCGAAAGGCTTCTTGAAGGGAAAGATGTAACTCTGTGAGATGAATTAACAGAACACAGAGCAGTTTCTCAGAAAGCTTCTTTCCAGTTTTGAACGGAAGATATTTCCTTTTTCACCATAGCCCTCTATGGGTTTCCAAATATCCCTTTGCCAATTCCACAAGAACAGCCTTAGCGAAAGGCTTCTTGAAGGGAAAGATGTAACTCTGTGAGATGAATTAACAGAACACAGAGCAGTTTCTCAGAAAGCTTCTTTCCAGTTTTGAACGGAAGATATTTCCTTTTTCACCATAGCCCTCTATGGGCTTCCAAATATCCCTTTGCCAATTCCACAAGAACAGCCTCAGCGAAAGGCTTCTTGAAGGGAAAGATGTAACTCTGTGAGATGAATTAACAGAACACAGAGCAGTTTCTCAGATAGCTTCTTTCCAGTTTTGAACGGAAGATATTTCCTTTTTCACCATAGCCCTCTATGGGCTTCCAAATATCCCTTTGCCAATTCCACAAGAACAGCCTTAGCGAAAGGCTTCTTGAAGGGAAAGATGTAACTCTGTGAGGTGAATTAACAGAACACAGACCAGTTTCTCAGAAAGCTTCTTTCCAGTTTTGAACGGAAGATATTCCCTTTTTCACCATAGCCCTCTATGGGCTTCCAAATATCCCTTTGCCAATTCCACAAGAACAGCCTTAGCGAAAGGCATCTTGAAGGGAAAGATGTAACTCTGTGAGATGAATTAACAGAACACAGAGCAGTTTCTCAGAAAGCTTCTTTCCAGTTTTGAACGGAAGATATTTCTTTTTTCACCAAAGCCGTCTATGGGCTTCCAAATATCCCTTTGCCAATTCCACAAGAACAGCCTTAGCAAAAGACTTCTTGAAGGGAAAGATGTAACTGTGTGAGATGAATTAACAGAACACAGAGCAGTTTCTCAGAAAGCTTCTTTCCAATTTTGAACGGAAGATATTCCCTACATCACCATAGACCTCTATGGGCTTCCAAATATACCTTTGCCAATTCCACAAGAACAGCCTTAGCGAAAGGCTTCTTGAAGGGAAAGATGTAACTCTGTGAGATGAATTAACAGAACACAGAGCAGTTTCTCAGAAAGCTTCTTTCCAGTTTTGAACGGAAGATATTTCCTTTTTCACCATAGCCCTCTATGGGCTTCCAAATATCCCTTTGCCAATTCCACAAGAACAGCCTTAGCGAAAGGCTTCTTGAAGGGAAAGATGTAACTCCGTGAGATGAATTAACAGAACACAGAGCAGTTTCTCAGAAAGCTTCTTTCCAGTTTTGAACGGAAGATATTTCCTTTTTCACCAAAGCCGTCTATGGGCTTCCAAATATCCCTTTGCCAATTCCACAAGAACAGCCTTAGCGAAAGACTTCTTGAAGGGAAAGATGTAACTGTGTGAGATGAATTAACAGAACACAGAGCAGTTTCTCAGAAAGCTTCTTTCCAATTTTGAACGGAAGGTATTCCCTACATCACCATAGCCATCTATGGGGTTCCAAATATCCCTTTGCCAATTCCACAAGAACAGCCTTAGCGAAAGGCTTCTTGAAGGGAAAGATGTAACTCTGTGAGATGAATTAACAGAACACAGAGCAGTTTCTCAGAAAGCTTCTTTCCAGTTTTGAACGGAAGATATTTCCTTTTTCACCATAGCCCTCTATGGGCTTCCAAATATCCCTTTGCCAATTCCACAAGAACAGCCTTAGCGAAAGGCTTCTTGAAGGGAAAGATGTATCTCTGTGAGATGAATTAACAGAACACAGAGCAGTTTCTCAGAAAGCTTCTTTCCAGTTTTGAACGGAAGATATTTCCTTTTTCACCATAGCCCTCTATGGGCTTCCAAATATCCCTTTGCCAATTCCACAAGAACAGCCTTAGCGAAAGGCTTCTTGAAGGGAAAGATGTAACTCTGTGAGATGAATTAAGAGAACACAGAGCAGTTTCTCAGAAAGCTTCTTTCCAGTTTTGAACCGAAGATATTTCCTTTTTCACCATAGCCCTCTATGGGGTTCCAAATATCCCTTTGCCAATTCCACAAGAACAGCCTTAGCGAAAGGCTTCTTGAAGGGAAAGATGTAACTCTGTGAGATGAATTAACAGAACACAGAGCAGTTTCTCAGAAAGCTTCTTTCCAGTTTTGAACGGAAGATATTTCCTTTTTCACCATAGCCCTCTATGGGTTTCCAAATATCCCTTTGCCAATTCCACAAGAACAGCCTTAGCGAAAGGCTACTTGACGGGAAAGATGTATCTCTGTGAGATGAATTAACAGAACACAGAGCAGTTTCTCAGAAAGCTTCTTTCCAGTTTTGAACGGAAGATATTTCCTTTTTCACCATAGCCCTCTATGGGCTTCCAAATATCCCTTTGCCAATTCCACAAGAACAGCCTTAGCGAAAGGCTTCTTGAAGGGGAAGATGTAACTCCGTGAGATGAATTAACAGAACACAGAGCAGTTTCTCAGAAAGCTTCTTTCCAGTTTTGAACGGAAGATATTTCCTTTTTCACCATAGCCCTCTATGGGCTTCCAAATATCCCTTTGCCAATTCCACAAGAACAGCCTTATCGAAAGGCTTCTTGAAGGGAAAGATGTAACTCTGTGAGATGAATTAACAGAACACAGAGCAGTTTCTCAGAAAGCTTCTTTCCAGTTTTGAACGGAAGATATTTCCTTTTTCACCATAGCCCTCTATGGGTTTCCAAATATCCCTTTGCCAATTCCACAAGAACAGCCTTAGCGAAAGGCTTCTTGAAGGGAAAGATGTAACTGTGTGAGATGAATTAACAGAACACAGAGCAGTTTCTCAGAAAGCTTCTTTCCAATTTTGAACGGAAGATATTCCCTTTTTCAACATAGCCCTCTATGGGCTTCCAAATATCCCTTTGCCAATTCCACAAGAGTAGCCTTAGCGAAAGGCTTCTTGAATGGAAAGATGTAACTCTGTGAGATGAATTAACAGAACACAGAGCAGTTTCTCAGAAAGCTTCTTTCCAGTTTTGAACGGAAGATATTCCCTTTTTCACCATAGCCCTCTATGGGCTTCCAAATATCCCTTTGACAATTCCACAAGAACAGCCTTATGGAAAGGCTTCTTGAAGGGAAAGATGTAACTCTGTGAGATGAATTAACAGAACACAGAGCAGTTTCTCAGAAAGCTTCTTTCCAGTTTTGAACGGAAGATATTTCCTTTTTCACCATAGCCCTCTATGGGCTTCCAAATATCCCTTTGCCAATTCCACAAGAACAGCCTTAGCGAAAGGCTTCTTGAAGGGAAAGATGTAACTCTGTGAGATGAATTAAGAGAACACAGAGCAGTTTCTCAGAAAGCTTCTTTCCAGTTTTGAACGGAAGATATTTCCTTTTTCACCATAGCCCTCTATGGGTTTCCAAATATCCCTTTGCCAATTCCACAAGAACAGCCTTAGCGAAAGGCTTCTTGAAGGGAAAGATGTAACTCTGTGAGATGAATTAACAGAACACAGAGCAGTTTCTCAGAAAGCTTCTTTCCAGCTTTGAACGGAAGATACTTCCTTTTTCACCATAGCCCTCTATGGGCTTCCAAATATCCCTTTGCCAATTCCACAAGAACAGCCTTAGCGAAAGGCTTCTTGAAGGGAAAGATGTAACTCTGTGAGATGAATTAACAGAACACAGAGCAGTTTCTCAGAAAGCTTCTTTCCAGTTTTGAACGGAAGATATTTACTTTTTCTCCATAGCCCTCTATGGGCTTCCAAATATCCCTTTGCCAATTCCACAAGAACAGCCTTAGCGAAA
This sequence comes from Chlorocebus sabaeus, assembly GCF_047675955.1. Taxonomy (NCBI): domain Eukaryota; kingdom Metazoa; phylum Chordata; class Mammalia; order Primates; family Cercopithecidae; genus Chlorocebus; species Chlorocebus sabaeus. Next base: position 60,351 of record NW_027327557.1, read on the forward strand.
GGCTTCTTGAAGGGAAAGATGTAACTCTGTGAGATGAATTAACAGAACACAGAGCAGTTTCTCAGAAAGCTTCTTTCCAGTTTTGAACGGAAGATATTTCCTTTTTCACCATAGCCCTCTATGGGCTTCCAAATATCCCTTTGCCAATTCCACAAGAACAGCCTTAGCGAAAGGCTTCTTGAAGGGAAAGATGTAACTCTGTGAGGTGAATTAACAGAACACAGACCAGTTTCTCAGAAAGCTTCTTTCCAGTTTTGAACGGAAGATATTCCCTTTTTCACCATAGCCTTCTATGGGCTTCCAAATATCCCTTTGCCAATTCCACAAGAACAGCCTTAGCGAAAGGCATCTTGAAGGGAAAGATGTAACTCTGTGAGATGAATTAACAGAACACAGAGCAGTTTCTCAGAAAGCTTCTTTCCAGTTTTGAACGGAAGATATTTCCTTTTTCACCAAAGCGGTCTATGGGCTTCCAAATATCCCTTTGCCAATTCCACAAGAACAGCCTTAGCGAAAGACTTCTTGAAGGGAAAGATGTAACTGTGTGAGATGAATTAACAGAACACAGAGCAGTTTCTCAGAAAGCTTCTTTCCAATTTTGAACGGAAGATATTCCCTACATCACCATAGCCCTCTATGGGCTTCCAAATATCCCTTTGCCAATTCCACAAGAACAGCCTTAGCGAAAGGCTTCTTGAAGGGAAAGATGTAACTCTGTGAGATGAATTAACAGAACACAGAGCAGTTTCTCAGAAAGCTTCTTTCCAGTTTTGAACGGAAGATATTTCCTTTTTCACCATAGCCCTCTATGGGCTTCCAAATATCCCTTTGCCAATTCCACAAGAACAGCCTTAGCGAAAGGCTTCTTGAAGGGAAAGATGTATCTCTGTGAGATGAATTAACAGAACACAGAGCAGTTTCTCAGAAAGCTTCTTTCCAGTTCTGAACGGAAATTATTTCCTTTTTCACCATAGCCCTCTATGGGCTTCCAAATATCCCTTTGCCAATTCCACAAGAACAGCCTTAGCGAAAGGCTTCTTGAAGGGAAAGATGTAACTCTGTGAGATGAATTAACAGAACACAGAACAGTTTCTCAGAAAGCTTCTTTCCAGTTTTGAACGGAAGATATTTCCTTTTTCACCATAGCCCTCTATGGGCTTCCAAATATCCCTTTGCCAATTCCACAAGAACAGGCTTAGCGAAAGGCTTCTTGAAGGGAAAGATGTAAATCTGTCAGATGAATTAACATAACACAGAGCAGTTTCTCAGAAAGCTTCTTTCCAGTTTTGAACGGAAGATATTTCCTTTTTCACCATAGCCCTCTATGGGCTTACAAATATCCCTCTGCCAATTCCACAAGAACAGCCTTAGCGAAAGGCTTCTTGAAGGGAAAGATGTAACTCTGTGAGATGAATTAACAGAACACAGAGCAGTTTCTCAGAAAGCTTCTTTCCAGTTTTGAACGGAAGATATTTCCTTTTTCACCATAGCCCTCTATGGGCTTCCAAATATCCCTTTGCCAATTCCATAAGAACAGCCTTAGCGAAAGGCTTCTTGAAGGGAAAGATGTAACTCTGTGAGATGAATTAACAGAACACAGAGCAGTTTCTCAGAAAGCTTCTTTCCAGTTTTGAACGGAAGATATTTCCTTTTTCACCATAGCCCTCTATGGGCTTCCAAATATCCCTTTGCCAATTCCACAAGAACAGCCTTAGCGAAAGGCTTCTTGAAGGGAAAGATGTAACTCTGTGAGATGAATTAACAGAACACAGAGCAGTTTCTCAGAAAGCTTCTTTCCAGTTTTGAACGGAAGATATTTCCTTTTTCACCATAGCCCTCTATGGGCTTCCAAATATCCCTTTGCCAATTCCACAAGAACAGGCTTAGCGAAAGGCTTCTTGAAGGGAAAGATGTAACTCTGTGAGATGAATTAACAGAACACAGAGCAGTTTCTCAGAAAGCTTCTTTCCAGTTTTGAACGGAAGATATTTCCTTTTTCACCGTAGCCCTCTATGGGCTTCCAAATATCCCTTTGCCCATTCCACAAGAACAGCCTTAGCGAAAGGCTTCTTGAAGGGAAAGATGTAACTCTGTGAGATGAATTAACAGAACACAGAGCAGTTTCTCAGAAAGCTTCTTTACAGTTTTGAACGGAAGATATTTCCTTTTTCACCATAGCCCTCTATGGGCTTCCAAATATCCCTTTGCCAATTCCACAAGAACAGCCTTAGCGAAAGGCTTCTTGAAGGGAAAGATGTAACTCTGTGAGATGAATTAACAGAACACAGAGCAGTTTCTCAGAAAGCTTCTTTCCAGTTTTGAACGGAAGATATTTCCTTTTTCACCATAGCCCTCTATGGGCTTCCAAATATCCCTTTGCCAATTCCACAAGAACAGCCTTAGCGAAAGGCTTCTTGAAGGGAAAGATGTAACTCTGTGAGATGAATTAATAGAACACGGAGCAGTTTCTCAGAAAACTTCTTTCCAGTTTTGAACGGAAGATATTTCCTTTTTCACCATAGCCCTCTATGGGCTTCCAAATATCCCTTTGCCAATTCCACAAGAACAGCCTTAGCGAAAGGCTCCTTGAAGGGAAAGATGTAACTCTGTGAGATGAATTAACAGAACACAGAGCAGTTTCTCAGAAACTTCTTTCCAGTTTTGAACGGAAGATATTTCCTTTTTCACCATACCCCTCAATGGGCTTACAAATATCCCTTTGCCAATTCCACAAGAACAGCCTTAGCGAAAGGCTTCTTGAAGGGAAAGATGTAACTCTGTGAGATGAATTAACAGAACACAGAGCAGTTTCTCAGAAAGCTTCTTTCCAGTTTTGAACGGAAGATATTTCCTTTTTCACCATAGCCCTCTATGGGCTTCCAAATATCCCTTTGCCAATTCCACAAGAACAGTCTTAGCGAAAGGCTTCTTGAAGGGAAAGATGTAACTCTGTGAGATGAATTAACAGAACACAGAGCAGTTTCTCAGAAAGCTTCTTTCCAGTTTTGAACGGAAGATATTTCCTTTTTCACCATAGCCCTCTATGGGCTTCCAAATATCCCTTTTCCAATTCCACAAGAACAGCCTTAGCGAAAGGCTTCTTGAAGGGAAAGATGTAACTCTGTGAGATGAATTAACAGAACACAGAGCAGTTTCTCAGAAAGCTTCTTTCCAGTTTTGAACGGAAGATATTTCCTCTTTCACCATAGCCCTCTATGGGCTTCCAAATATCCCTTTGCCAATTCCACAAGAACAGCCTTAGCGAAAGGCTTCTTGAAGGGAAAGATGTAACTCTGTGAGGTGAATTAACAGAACACAGACCAGTTTCTCAGAAAGCTTCTTTCCAGTTTTGAACGGAAGATATTCCCTTTTTCACCATAGCCCTCTATGGGCTTCCAAATATCCCTTTGCCAATTCCACAAGAACAGCCTTAGCGAAAGGCATCTTGAAGGGAAAGACGTAACTCTGTGAGATGAATTAACAGAACACAGAGCAGTTTCTCAGAAAGCTTCTTTCCAGTTTTGAACGGAAGATATTTCCTTTTTCACCAAAGCCGTCTATGGGCTTCCAAATATCCCTTTGCCAATTCCACAAGAACAGCCTTAGCGAAAGACTTCTTGAAGGGAAAGATGTAACTCTGTGAGATGAATTAACAGAACACAGAGCAGTTTCTCAGAAAGCTTCTTTCCAATTTTGAACGGAAGGTATTCCCTACATCACCATAGCCCTCTATGGGGTTCCAAATATCCCTTTGCCAACTCCACAAGAACAGCCTTAGCGAAAGGCTTCTTGAAGGGAAAGATGTAACTCTGTGAGATGAATTAACAGAACACAGAGCAGTTTCTCAGAAAGCTTCTTTCCAGTTTTGAACGGAAGATATTTCCTTTTTCACCATAGCCCTCTATGGGCTTCCAAATATCCCTTTGCCAATTCCACAAGAACAGCCTTAGCGAAAGGCTTCTTGAAGGGAAAGATGTAACTCTGTGAGATGAATTAACAGAACACAGAGCAGTTTCTCAGAAAGCTTCTTTCCAGTTTTGAACGGAAGATATTTCCTTTTTCACCATAGCCCTCTATGGGCTTCCAAATATCCCTTTGCCAATTCCACAAGAACAGCCTCAGCGAAAGGCTTCTTGAAGGGAAAGATGTAACTCTGTGAGATGAATTAACAGAACACAGAGCAGTTTCTCAGAAAGCTTCTTTCCAGTTTTGAACGGAAGATATTTCCTTTTTCACCATAGCCCTCTATGGGCTTCCAAATATCCCTTTGCCAATTCCACAAGAACAGCCTTAGCGAAAGGCTTCTTTAAGGGAAAGATGTAACTCTGTGAGATGAATTAACAGAACACAGAGCAGTTTCTCAGAAAGCTTCTTTCCAATTTTGAACGGAAGATATTCCCTACATCACCATAGCCCTCTATGGGCTTCCAAATATGCCTTTGCCAATTCCACAAGAACAGACTTAGCGAAAGGCTTCTTGAAGGGAAAGATGTAACTCTGTGAGATGAATTAACAGAACACAGAGCAGTTTCTCAGAAAGCTTCTTTCCAGTTTTGAACGGAAGATATTTCCTTTTTCACCATAGCCCTCTATGGGCTTCCAAATATCCCTTTGCCAATTCCACAAGAACAGCCTTAGCGAAAGGCTTCTTGAAGGGAAAGATGTATCTCTGTGAGATGAATTAACAGAACACAGAGCAGTTTCTCAGAAAGCTTCTTTCCAGTTTTGAACGGAAGATATTTCCTTTTTCACCATAGCCCTCTATGGGCTTCCAAATATCCCTTTGCCAATTCCACAAGAACAGCCTTAGCGAAAGGCTTCTTGAAGGGAAAGATGTAACTCTGTGAGATGAATTAACAGAACACAGAGCAGTTTCTCAGAAAGCTTCTTTCCAGTTTTGAACGGAAGATATTTCCTTTTTCACCAAAGCCCTCTATGGGCTTCCAAATATCCCTTTGCCAAATCCACAAGAACAGACTTAGCGAAAGGCTTATTGAAGGGAAAGATGTAACTCTGTGAGATGAATTAACAGAACACAGAGCAGTTTCTCAGAAAGCTTCTTTCCAATTTTGAACGGAAGATATTCCCTACATCACCATAGCCCTCTATGGGCTTCCAAATATCCCTTTGCCAATTCCACAAGAACAGCCTTAGCGAAAGGCTTCTTGAAGGGAAAGATGTAACTCTGTGAGATGAATTAACAGAACACAGAGCAGTTTCTCAGAAAGCTTCTTTCCAGTTTTGAACGGAAGATATTTCCTTTCTCACCGTAGCCCTCTATGGCCTTCCAAATATCCCTTTGCCAATTCCACAAGAACAGCCTTAGCGAAAGCCTTCTTGAAGGGAAAGATGTATCTCTATGAGATGAATTAACAGAACACAGAGCAGTTTCTCAGAAAGCTTCTTTCCAGTTTTGAACGGAAGATATTTCCTTTTTCACCATAGCCCTCTATGGGCTTCCAAATATCCCTTTGCCAATTCCACAAGAACAGCCTTAGCGAAAGGCTTCTTGAAGGGAAAGATGTAACTCTGTGAGATGAATTAACAGAACACAGAGCAGTTTCTCAGAAAGCTTCTTTCCAGTTTTGAACGGAAGATATTTCCTTTTTCACCATAGCCCACTATGGGCTTCCAAATATCCCTTTGCCAATTCCACAAGAACAGCCTTAGCGAAAGGCTTCTTGAAGGGAAAGATGTAACTCTGTGAGATGAATTAACCGAACACAGAGCAGTTTCTCAGAAAGCTTCTTTCCAGTTTTGAACGGAAGATATTCCCTTTTTCACCATAGCCCTCTATGGGCTTCCAAATATCCCTTTGCCAATTCCACAAGAACAGCCTTAGCGAAAGGCTTCTTGAAGGGAAAGATGTAACTCTGTGAGATGAATTAACAGAACACAGAGCAGTTTCTCAGAAAGCTTCTTTCCAGTTTTGAACGGAAGATATTCCCTTTTTCACCATAGCCCTCTATGGGCTTCCAAATATCCCTTTGCCAATTTCACAAGAACAGCCTTAGCGAAAGGCTTCTTGAAGGGAAAGATGTAACTCTGTGAGATGAATTAACAGAACACAGAGCAGTTTCTCAGGAAGCTTCTTGCCAGTTTTGAACGGAAGATATTTCCTTTTTCACCATAGCCCTCTATGGGCTTCCAAATATCCCTTTGACAATTCCACAAGAACAGCCTTAGCGAAAGGCTTCTTGAAGAGAAAGGTGTAACTCTGTGAGATGAATTAACAGAACACAGAGCAGTTTCTCAGAAAGCTTCTTTCCAGTTTTGAACGGAAGATATTCCCTTTTTCACCATAGCCCTCTATGGGCTTCCAAATATCCCTTTTCCAATTCCACAAGAACAGCCTTAGCGAAAGGCTTCTTGAAGGGAAAGATGTAACTCTGTGAGATGAATTAACAGAACACAGAGCAGTTTCTCAGAAAGCTTCTTTCCAGTTTTGAACGGAAGATATTTGCTTTTTCACCATAGCCCTCTATGGGTTTCCAAATATCCCTTTGCCAATTCCACAAGAACAGCCTTAGCGAAAGGCTTCTTGAAGGGAAAGATGTAACTCTGTGAGGTGAATTTACAGAACACAGACCAGTTTCTCAGAAAGCTTCTTTCCAGTTTTGAACGGAAGATATTCCCTTTTTCACCATAGCCCTCTATGGGCTTCCAAATATCCCTTTGCCAATTCCACAAGAACAGCCTTAGCGAAAGGCTTCTTGAAGGGAAAGATGTAACTCTGTGAGATGAATTAACAGAACACAGAGCAGTTTCTCAGAAAGCTTCTTTCCAGTTTTGAACGGAAGATATTTCCTTTTTCACCATAGCCCTCTATGGGCTTCCAAATATCCCTTTGCCAATTCCACAAGAACAGCCTCAGCGAAAGGCTTCTTGAAGGGAAAGATGTAACTCTGTGAGATGAATTAACAGAACACAGAGCAGTTTCTCAGAAAGCTTCTTTCCAGTTTTGAACGGAAGATATTTCCTTTTTCAACATAGCCCTCTATGGGCTTCCAAATATCCCTTTGCCAATTCCACAAGAACAGCCTTAGCGAAAGGCTTCTTGAAGGGAAAGATGTAACTCTGTGAGGTGAATTAACAGAACACAGACCAGTTTCTCAGAAAGCTTCTTTCCAGTTTTGAACGGAAGATATTCCCTTTTTCACCATAGCCCTCTATGGGCTTCCAAATATCCCTTTGCCAATTCCACAAGAACAGCCTTAGCGAAAGGCATCTTGAAGGGAAAGATTTAACTCTGTGAGATGAATTAACAGAACACAGAGCAGTTTCTCAGAAAGCTTCTTTCCAGTTTTGAACGGAAGATATTTCCTTTTTCACCAAAGCCGTCTATGGGCTTCCAAATATCCCTTTGCCAATTCCACAAGAACAGCCTTAGCAAAAGACTTCTTGAAGGGAAAGATGTAACTGTGTGAGATGAATTAACAGAACACAGAGCAGTTTCTCAGAAAGCTTCTTTCCAATTTTGAACGGAAGATATTCCCTACATCACCATAGCCCTCTATGGGCTTCCAAATATGCCTTTGCCAATTCCACAAGAACAGCCTTAGCGAAAGGCTTCTTGAAGGGAAAGATGTAACTCTGTGAGATGAATTAACAGAACACAGAGCAGTTTCTCAGAAAGCTTCTTTCCAGTTTTGAACGGAAGATATTTCCTTTTTCACCATAGCCCTCTATGGGCTTCCAAATATCCCTTTGCCAATTCCACAAGAACAGCCTTAGCGAAAGGCTTCTTGAAGGGAAAGATGTATCTCTGTGAGATGAATTAACAGAACACAGAGCAGTTTCTCAGAAAGCTTCTTTCCAGTTTTGAACGGAAGATATTTCCTTTTTCACCATAGCCCTCTATGGGCTTCCAAATATCCCTTTGCCAATTCCACAAGAACAGCCTTAGCGAAAGGCTTCTTGAAGGGAAAGATGTAACTCTGTGAGATGAATTAACAGAACACAGAGCAGTTTCTCAGAAAGCTTCTTTCCAGGTTTGAACCGAAGATATTTCCTTTTTCACCATAGCGCTCTATGGGCTTCCAAATATCCCTTTGCCAATTCCACAAGAACAGCCTTAGCGAAAGGCTTCTTGAAAGGAAAGATGTAACTCTGTGAGATGAATTAACAGAACACAGAGCAGTTTCTCAGAAAGCTTCTTTCCAGTTTTGAACGGAAGATATTTCCTTTTTCTCATAGCCCTCTATGGGTTTCCAAATATCCCTTTGCCAATTCCACAAGAACAGCCTTAGCGAAAGGCTTCTTGAAGGGAAAGATGTAACTCTGTGAGATGAATTAACAGAACACAGAGCAGTTTCTCAGAAAGCTTCTTTCCAATTTTGAACGGAAGATATTCCCTTTTTCACCATAGCCCTCTATGGGCTTCCAAATATCCCTTTGCCAATTCCACAAGAGCAGCCTTAGCGAAAGGCTTCTTGAAGGGAAAGATGTAACTCTGTGAGATGAATTAACAGAACACAGAGCAGTTTCTCAGAAAGCTTCTTTCCAGTTTTGAACGGAAGATATTCCCTTTTTCACCATAGCCCTCTATGGGCTTCCAAATATCCCTTTGACAATTCCACAAGAACAGCCTTATGGAAAGGCTTCTTGAAGGGAAAGATGTAACTCTGTGAGATGAATTAACAGAACACAGAGCAGTTTCTCAGAAAGCTTCTTTCCAGTTTTGAACGGAAGATATTTCCTTTTTCACCATAGCCCTCTATGGGCTTCCAAATATCCCTTTGCCAATTCCACAAGAACAGCCTTAGCGAAAGGCTTCTTGAAGGGAAAGATGTAACTCTGTGAGATGAATTAACAGAACACAGAGCAGTTTCTCAGAAAGCTTCTTTCCAGTTTTGAACTGAAGATATTTCCTTTTTCACCATAGCCCTCTATGGGTTTCCAAATATCCCTTTGCCAATTCCACAAGAACAGCCTTAGCGAAAGGCTTCTTGAAGGGAAAGATGTAACTCTGTGAGATGAATTAACAGAACACAGAGCAGTTTCTCAGAAAGATTCTTTCCAGTTTTGAACGTAAGATACTTCCTTTTTCACCATAGCCCTCTATGGGCTTCCAAATATCCCTTTGCCAATTCCACAAGAACAGCCTTAGCGAAATTCTTCTTGAAGGGAAAGATGTAACTCTGTGAGATGAATTAACAGAACACAGAGCAGTTTCTCAGAAAGCTTCTTTCCAGTTTTGAACGGAAGATATTTCCTTTTTCACCATAGCCCTCTATGGGCTTCCAAATATCCCTTTGCCAATTCCACAAGAACAGCCTTAGCGAAAGGCTTCTTGAAGGGAAAGATGTAACTCTGTGAGATGAATTAACAGAACACAGAGCAGTTTCTCAGAAAGCTTCTTTCCAGTTTTGAACGGAAGATATTTCCTTTTTCACCATGGCCCTCTATGGGCTTCCAAATATCCCTTTGCCAATTCCACAAGAACAGCCTTAGCGAAAGGCTTCTTGAAGGGAAAGATGTAACTCTGTGAGGTGAATTAACAGAACACAGACCAGTTTCTCAGAAAGCTTCTTTCCAGTTTTGAACGGAAGATATTCCCTTTTTCACCATAGCCCTCTATGGGCTTCCAAATATCCCTTTGACAATTCCACAAGAACAGCCTTAGCGAAAGGCATCTTAAAGGGAAAGATGTAACTCTGTGAGATGAATTAACAGAACACAGAGCAGTTTCTCAGAAAGCTTCTTTCCAGTTTTGAACGGAAGATATTTCCTTTTTCACCAAAGCCGTCTATGGGCTTACAAATATCCCTTTGCCAGTTCCACAAGAACAGCCTTAGCGAAGGACTTCTTGAAGGGAAAGATGTAACTGTGTGAGATGAATTAACAGAACACAGAGCAGTTTCTCAGAAAGCTTCTTTACAATTTTGAACGGAAGATATTCCCTACATCACCATAGCCCCCTATGGGCTTCCAAATATCCCTTTGCCAATTCCACAAGAACAGCCTTAGCGAAAGGCTCCTTGAAGGGAAAGATGTAACTCTGTGAGATGAATTAACAGAACACAGAGCAGTTTCTCAGAAAGCTTCTTTCCAGTTTTGAACGGAAGATATTTCCTTTTTCACCATAGCCCTCTATGGGCTTCCAAATATCCCTTTGCCAATTCCACAAGAACAGCCTTAGCGAAAGGCTTCTTGAAGGGAAAGATGTATCTCTGTGAGATGAATTAACAGAACACAGAGCAGTTTCTCAGAAAGCTTCTTTCCAGTTTTGAACGGAAGATATTTCCTTTTTCACCATAGCCCTCTATGGGCTTCCAAATATCCCTTTGCCAATTCCACAAGAACAGCCTTAGCGAAAGGCTTCTTGAAGGGAAAGATGTAACTCTGTGAGATGAATTAACAGAACACAGAGCAGTTTCTCAGAAAGCTTCTTTCCAGTTTTGAACGGAAGATATTTCCTTTTTCACCATAGCCCTCTATGGGCTTCCAAATATCCCTTTGCCAATTCCACAAGAACAGCCTTAGCGAAAGGCTTCTTGAAGGGAAAGATGTAAATCTGTGAGATGAATTAACATAACACAGAGCAGTTTCTCAGAAAGCTTCTTTCCAGTTTTGAACGGAAGATATTTCCTTTTTCACCATAGCCCTCTATGGGCTTCCAAATATCCCTCTGCCAATTCCACAAGAACAGCCTTAGCGAAAGGCTTCTTGAAGGGAAAGATGTAACTCTGTGAGATGAATTAACAGAACACAGAGCAGTTTCTCAGAAAGCTTCTTTCCAGTTTTGAACGGAAGATATTTCCTTTTTCACCATAGCCCTCTATGGGCTTCCAAATATCCCTTTGCCAATTCCATAAGAACAGCCTTAGCGAAAGGCTTCTTGAAGGGAAAGATGTAACTCTGTGAGATGAATTAACAGAACACAGAGCAGTTTCTCAGAAAGCTTCTTTCCAGTTTTGAACGGAAGATATTTCCTTTTTCACCATAGCCCTCTATGGGCTTCCAAATATCCCTTTGCCAATTCCACAAGAACAGCCTTAGCGAAAGGCTTCTTGAAGGGAAAGATGTAACTCTGTGAGATGAATTAACAGAACACAGAGCAGTTTCTCAGAAAGCTTCTTTCCAGTTTTGAACGGAAGATATTTCCTTTTTCACCATAGCCCTCTATGGGCTTCCAAATATCCCTTTGCCAATTCCACAAGAACAGCCTTAGCGAAAGGCTTCTTGAAGGGAAAGATGTAACTCTGTGAGATGAATTAACAGAACACAGAGCAGTTTCTCAGAAAGCTTCTTTCCAGTTTTGAACGGAAGATATTCCCTTCATCACCATAGCCCTCTATGGGCTTCCAAATATCCTTTTGCCAATTCCACAAGAACAGCCTTAGCGAAAGGCTTCTTGAAGGGAAAGATGTAACTCTGTGAGATGAATTAACAGAACACAGAGCAGTTTCTCAGAAAGCTTCTTTCCAGTTTTGAACGGAAGATATTTCCTTTTTCACCATAGCCCTCTATGGGCTTCCAAATATCCCTTTGCCAATTCCACAAGAACAGCCTTAGCGAAAGGCTTCTTGAAGGGAAAGATGTAACTCTGTGAGGTGAATTAACAGAACACAGACCAGTTTCTCAGAAAGCTTCTTTCCAGTTTTGAACGGAAGATATTCCCTTTTTCACCACAGCCCTCTATGGGCTTCCAAATATCCCTTTGCCAATTCCACAAGAACAGCCTTAGCGAAAGGCATCTTGAAGGGAAAGATGTAACTCTGTGAGATGAATTAACAGAACACAGAGCAGTTTCTCAGAAAGCTTCTTTCCAGTTTTGAACGGAAGATATTTCCTTTTTCACCAAAGCCGTCTATGGGCTTCCAAATATCCCTTTGCCAATTCCACAAGAACAGCCTTAGCGAAAGACTTCTTGAAGGGAAAGATGTAACTGTGTGAGATGAATTAACAGAACACAGAGCAGTTTCTCAGAAAGCTTCTTTCCAATTTTGAACGGAAGATATTCCCTACATCACCATAGCCCTCTATGGGCTTCCAAATATCCCTTTGCCAATTCCACAAGAACAGCCTTAGCGAAAGGCTTCTTGAAGGGAAAGATGTAACTCTGTGAGATGAATTAACAGAACACAGAGCAGTTTCTCAGAAAGCTTCTTTCCAGTTTTGAACGGAAGATATTTCCTTTTTCACCATAGCCCTCTATGGGCTTCCAAATATCCCTCTGCCAATTCCACAAGAACAGCCTTAGCGAAAGGCTTCTTGAAGGGAAAGATGTATCTCTGTGAGATGAATTAACAGAACACAGAGCAGTTTCTCAGAAAGCTTCTTTCCAGTTTTGAACGGAAGATATTTCCTTTTTCACCATAGCCCTCTATGGGCTTCCAAATATCCCTTTGCCAATTCCACAAGAACAGCCTTAGCGAAAGGCTTCTTGACAGGAAAGATGTAACTCTGTGAGATGAATTAACAGAACACAGAGCAGTTTCTCAGAAAGCTTCTTTCCAGTTTTGAACGGAAGATATTTCCTTTTTCACCATAGCCCTCTATGGGCTTCCAAATATCCCTTTGCCAATTCCACAAGAACAGCCTTAGCGAAAGGCTTCTTGAAGGGAAAGATGTAACTCTGTGAGATGAATTAACAGAACACAGAGCAGTTTCTCAGAAAGCTTCTTTCCAGTTTTGAACGGAAGATATTTCCTTTTTCAACATAGCCCTCTATGGGCTTCCAAATATCCCTTTGCCAATTCCACAAGAACAGCCTTAGCGAAAGGCTTCTTGAAGGGAAAGATGTAACTCTGTGAGATGAATTAACAGAACACAGAGCAGTTTCTCAGAAAGCTTCTTTCCAGTTTTGAACGGAAGATATTTCCTTTTTCACCATAGCCCTCTATGGGCTTCCAAATATCCCTCTGCCAATTCCACAAGAACAGCCTTAGCGAAAGGCTTCTTGAAGGGAAAGATGTATCTCTGTGAGATGAATTAACAGAACACAGAGCAGTTTCTCAGAAAGCTTCTTTCCAGTTTTGAACGGAAGATATTTCCTTTTTCAACATAGCCCTCTATGGGCTTCCAAATATCCCTTTGCCAATTCCACAAGAACAGCCTTAGCGAAAGGCTTCTTGACGGGAAAGATGTAACTCTGTGAGATGAATTAACAGAACACAGAGCAGTTTCTCAGAAAGCTTCTTTCCAGTTTTGAACGGAAGATATTTCCTTTTTCAACATAGCCCTCTATGGGCTTCCAAATATCCCTTTGCCAATTCCACAAGAACAGCCTTAGCGAAAGGCTTCTTGAAGGGAAAGATGTAAATCTGTGAGATGAATTAACATAACACAGAGCAGTTTCTCAGAAAGCTTCTTTCCAGTTTTGAACGGAAGATATTTCCTTTTTCACCATAGCCCTCTATGGGCTTCCAAATATCCCTCTGCCAATTCCACAAGAACAGCCTTAACGAAAGGCTTCTTGAAGGGAAAGATGTAACTCTGTGAGATGAATTAACAGAACACAGAGCAGTTTCTCAGAAAGCTTCTTTCCAGTTTTGAACGGAAGATATTTCCTTTTTCACCATAGCCCTCTATGGGCTTCCAAATATCCCTTTGCCAATTCCATAAGAACAGCCTTAGCGAAAGGCTTCTTGAAGGGAAAGATGTAACTCTGTGAGATGAATTAACAGAACACAGAGCAGTTTCTCAGAAAGCTTCTTTCCAGTTTTGAACGGAAGATATTTCCTTTTTCACCATAGCCCTCTATGGGCTTCCAAATATCCCTTTGCCAATTCCACAAGAACAGCCTTAGCGAAAGGCTTCTTGAAGGGAAAGATGTAACTCTGTGAGATGAATTAACAGAACACAGAGCAGTTTCTCAGAAAGCTTCTTTCCAGTTTTGAACGGAAGATATTTCCTTTTTCACCATAGCCCTCTATGGGCTTCCAAATATCCCTTTGCCAATTCCACAAGAACAGCCTTAGCGAAAGGCTTCCTGAAGGGAAAATGTAACTCTGTGAGATGAATTAACAGAACACAGAGCAGTTTCTCAGAAAGCTTCTTTCCAGTTTTGAACGGAAGATATTTCCTTTTTCACCATAGCCCTCTATGGGCTTCCAAATATCCCTTTGCCAATTCCACAAGAACAGCCTTAGCGAAAGGCTTCTTGAAGGGAAAGATGTAACTCTGTGAGATGAATTAACAGAACACAGAGCAGTTTCTCAGAAAGCTTCTTTCCAGTTTTGAACGGAAGATATTTCCTTTTCCACCATAGCCCTCTATGGGCTTCCAAATATCCCTTTGCCAATTCCACAAGAACAGCCTTAGCGAAAGGCTTCTTGAAGGGAAAGATGTAACTCTGTGAGATGAATTAACAGAACACAGAGCAGTTTCTCAGAAAGCTTCTTTCCAGTTTTGAACGGAAGATATTTCCTTTTTCACCATAGCCCTCTATGGGCTTCCAAATATCCCTTTGCCAATTCCACAAGAACAGCCTTAGCGAAAGGCTTCTTGAAGGGAAAGATGTAACTCTGTGAGATGAATTAATAGAACACGGAGCAGTTTCTCAGAAAACTTCTTTCCCGTTTTCAACGGAAGATATTTCCTTTTTCACCATAGCCCTCTATGGGCTTCCAAATATCCCTTTGCCAATTCCACAAGAACAGCCTTAGCGAAAGGCTTCTTGAAGGGAAAGATGTAACTCTGTGAGATGAATTAACAGAACACAGAGCAGTTTCTCAGAAAGCTTCTTTCCAGTTTTGAACGGAAGATATTCCCTTTTTCACCATAGCCCTCTATGGGCTTCCAAATATCCCTTTGCCAATTCCACAAGAACAGCCTTAGCGAAAGACTTCTTGAAGGGAAAGATGTAACTGTGTGAGATGAATTAACAGAACACAGAGCAGTTTCTCAGAAAGCTTCTTTCCAATTTTGAACGGAAGATATTCCCTACATCACCATAGCCCTCTATGGGCTTCCAAATATCCCTTTGCCAATTCCACAAGAACAGCCTTAGCGAAAGGCTTCTTGAAGGGAAAGATGTAACTCTGTGAGATGAATTAACAGAACACAGAGCAGTTTCTCAGAAAGCTTCTTTCCAGTTTTGAACGGAAGATATTTCCTTTTTCACCATAGCCCTCTATGGGCTTCCAAATATCCCTCTGCCAATTCCACAAGAACAGCCTTAGCGAAAGGCTTCTTGAAGGGAAAGATGTATCTCTGTGAGATGAATTAACAGAACACAGAGCAGTTTCTCAGAAAGCTTCTTTCCAGTTTTGAACGGAAGATATTTCCTTTTTCAACATAGCCCTCTATGGGCTTCCAAATATCCCTTTGCCAATTCCACAAGAACAGCCTTAGCGAAAGGCTTCTTGACGGGAAAGATGTAACTCTGTGAGATGAATTAACAGAACACAGAGCAGTTTCTCAGAAAGCTTCTTTCCAGTTTTGAACGGAAGATATTTCCTTTTTCAACATAGCCCTCTATGGGCTTCCAAATATCCCTTTGCCAATTCCACAAGAACAGCCTTAGCGAAAGGCTTCTTGAAGGGAAAGATGTAAATCTGTGAGATGAATTAACATAACACAGAGCAGTTTCTCAGAAAGCTTCTTTCCAGTTTTGAACGGAAGATATTTCCTTTTTCACCATAGCCCTCTATGGGCTTCCAAATATCCCTCTGCCAATTCCACAAGAACAGCCTTAACGAAAGGCTTCTTGAAGGGAAAGATGTAACTCTGTGAGATGAATTAACAGAACACAGAGCAGTTTCTCAGAAAGCTTCTTTCCAGTTTTGAACGGAAGATATTTCCTTTTTCACCATAGCCCTCTATGGGCTTCCAAATATCCCTTTGCCAATTCCATAAGAACAGCCTTAGCGAAAGGCTTCTTGAAGGGAAAGATGTAACTCTGTGAGATGAATTAACAGAACACAGAGCAGTTTCTCAGAAAGCTTCTTTCCAGTTTTGAACGGAAGATATTTCCTTTTTCACCATAGCCCTCTATGGGCTTCCAAATATCCCTTTGCCAATTCCACAAGAACAGCCTTAGCGAAAGGCTTCTTGAAGGGAAAGATGTAACTCTGTGAGATGAATTAACAGAACACAGAGCAGTTTCTCAGAAAGCTTCTTTCCAGTTTTGAACGGAAGATATTTCCTTTTTCACCATAGCCCTCTATGGGCTTCCAAATATCCCTTTGCCAATTCCACAAGAACAGCCTTAGCGAAAGGCTTCCTGAAGGGAAAGATGTAACTCTGTGAGATGAATTAACAGAACACAGAGCAGTTTCTCAGAAAGCTTCTTTCCAGTTTTGAACGGAAGATATTTCCTTTTTCACCATAGCCCTCTATGGGCTTCCAAATATCCCTTTGCCAATTCCACAAGAACAGCCTTAGCGAAAGGCTTCTTGAAGGGAAAGATGTAACTCTGTGAGATGAATTAACAGAACACAGAGCAGTTTCTCAGAAAGCTTCTTTCCAGTTTTGAACGGAAGATATTTCCTTTTCCACCATAGCCCTCTATGGGCTTCCAAATATCCCTTTGCCAATTCCACAAGAACAGCCTTAGCGAAAGGCTTCTTGAAGGGAAAGATGTAACTCTGTGAGATGAATTAACAGAACACAGAGCAGTTTCTCAGAAAGCTTCTTTCCAGTTTTGAACGGAAGATATTTCCTTTTTCACCATAGCCCTCTATGGGCTTCCAAATATCCCTTTGCCAATTCCACAAGAACAGCCTTAGCGAAAGGCTTCTTGAAGGGAAAGATGTAACTCTGTGAGATGAATTAATAGAACACGGAGCAGTTTCTCAGAAAACTTCTTTCCCGTTTTCAACGGAAGATATTTCCTTTTTCACCATAGCCCTCTATGGGCTTCCAAATATCCCTTTGCCAATTCCACAAGAACAGCCTTAGCGAAAGGCTTCTTGAAGGGAAAGATGTAACTCTGTGAGATGAATTAACAGAACACAGAGCAGTTTCTCAGAAAGCTTCTTTCCAGTTTTGAACGGAAGATATTTCCTTTTTCACCATAGCCCTCTATGGGCTTCCAAATATCCCTTTGCCAATTCCACAAGAACAGCCTTAGCGAAAGGCTTCTTGAAGGGAAAGATGTAACTCTGTGAGATGAATTAACAGAACACAGAGCAGTTTCTCAGAAAGCTTCTTTCCAGTTTTGAAGAAGATATTTCCTTTTTCACCATAGCCCTCTATGGGCTTCCAAATATCCCTCTGCCAATTCCACAAGAACAGCCTTAGCGAAAGGCTTCTTGAAGGGAAAGATGTAACTCTGTGAGATGAATTAACAGAACACAGAGCAGTTTCTCAGAAAGCTTCTTTCCAGTTTTGAACGGAAGATATTTCCTTTTTCACCATAGCCCTCTATGGGCTTCCAAATATCCCTTTGCCAATTCCACAAGAACAGCCTTAGCGAAAGGCTTCTTGAAGGGAAAGATGTAACTCTGTGAGGTGAATTAACAGAACACAGAGCAGTTTCTCAGAAAGCTTCTTTCCAGTTTTGAACGGAAGATATTCCCGTTTTCACCATAGCCCTCTATGGGCTTCCAAATATCCCTTTGCCAATTCCACAAGAACAGCCTTAGCGAAAGGCATCTTGAAGGGAAAGATATAACTCTGTGAGATGAATTAACAGAACACAGAGCAGTTTTCTCAGAAAGCTTCTTTCCAGTTTTGAACGGAAGATATTTTCCTTTTTCACCAAAGCCGTCTATGGGCTTCCAAATATCCCTTTGCCAATTCCACAAGAACAGCCTTAGCGAAAGACTTCTTGAAGGGAAAGATGTAACTGTGTGAGATGAATTAACAGAACACAGAGCAGTTTCTCAGAAAGCTTCTTTCCAATTTTGAACGGAAGATATTCCCTACATCACCATAGCCCTCTATGGGCTTCCAAATATCCCTTTGCCAATTCCACAAGAACAGCCTTAGCGAAAGGCTTCTTGAAGGGAAAGATGTAACTCTGTGAGATGAATTAACAGAACACAGAGCAGTTTCTCAGAAAGCTTCTTTCCAGTTTTGAACGGAAGATATTTCCTTTTTCACCGTAGCCCTCTATGGGCTTCCAAATATCCCTCTGCCAATTCCACAAGAACAGCCTTAGCGAAAGGCTTCTAGAAGGGAAAGATGTATCTCTGTGAGATGAATTAACAGAACACAGAGCAGTTTCTCAGAAAGCTTCTTTCCAGTTTTGAACGGAAGATATTTCCTTTTTCACCATAGCCCTCTATGGGCTTCCAAATATCCCTCTGCCAATTCCACAAGAACAGCCTTAGCGAAAGGCTTCTTGAAGGGAAAGATGTAACTCTGTGAGATGAATTAACAGAACACAGAGCAGTTTCTCAGAAAGCTTCTTTCCAGTTTTGAACGGAAGATATTTCCTTTTTCACCATAGCCCTCTATGGGCTTCCAAATATCCCTTTGCCAATTCCATAAGAACAGCCTTAGCGAAAGGCTTCTTGAAGGGAAAGATGTAACTCTGTGAGATGAATTAACAGAACACAGAGCAGTTTCTCAGAAAGCTTCTTTACAGTTTTGAACGGAAGATATTTCCTTTTTCACCATAGCCCTCTATGGGCTTCCAAATATCCCTTTGCCAATTCCACAAGAACAGCCTTAGCGAAAGGCTTCTTGAAGGGAAAGATGTAACTCTGTGAGATGAATTAACAGAACACAGAGCAGTTTCTCAGAAAGCTTCTTTCCAGTTTTGAACGGAAGATATTTCCTTTTTCACCATAGCCCTGTATGGGCTTCCAAATATCCCTTTGCCAATTCCACAAGAACAGCCTTAGCGAAAGGCTTCCTGAAGGGAAAGATGTAACTCTGTGAGATGAATTAACAGAACACAGAGCAGTTTCTCAGAAAGCTTCTTTCCAGTTTTGAACGGAAGATATTTCCTTTTTCACCATAGCCCTCTATGGGCTTCCAAATATCCCTCTGCCAATTCCACAAGAACAGCCTTAGCGAAAGGCTTCTAGAAGGGAAAGATGTATCTCTGTGAGATGAATTAACAGAACACAGAGCAGTTTCTCAGAAAGCTTCTTTCCAGTTTTGAACGGAAGATATTTCCTTTTTCACCATAGCCCTCTATGGGCTTCCAAATATCCCTTTGCCAATTCCACAAGAACAGCCTTAGCGAAAGGCTTCTTGACGGGAAAGATGTAACTCTGTGAGATGAATTAACAGAACACAGAGCAGTTTCTCAGAAAGCTTCTTTCCAGTTTTGAACGGAAGATATTTCCTTTTTCACCATAGCCCTCTATGGGCTTCCAAATATCCCTTTGCCAATTCCACAAGAACAGACTTAGCGAAAGGCTTCTTGAAGGGAAAGATGTAACTCTGTGAGATGAATTAACATAACACAGAGCAGTTTCTCAGAAAGCTTCTTTCCAGTTTTGAACGGAAGATATTTCCTTTTTCACCATAGCCCTCTATGGGCTTCCAAATATCCCTCTGCCAATTCCACAAGAACAGCCTTAGCGAAAGGCTTCTTGAAGGGAAAGATGTAACTCTGTGAGATGAATTAACAGAACACAGAGCAGTTTCTCAGAAAGCTTCTTTCCAGTTTTGAACGGAAGATATTTCCTTTTTCACCATAGCCCTCTATGGGCTTCCAAATATCCCTTTGCCAATTCCATAAGAACAGCCTTAGCGAAAGGCTTCTTGAAGGGAAAGATGTAACTCTGTGAGATGAATTAACAGAACACAGAGCAGTTTCTCAGAAAGCTTCTTTACAGTTTTGAACGGAAGATATTTCCTTTTTCACCATAGCCCTCTATGGGCTTCCAAATATCCCTTTGCCAATTCCACAAGAACAGCCTTAGCGAAAGGCTTCTTGAAGGGAAATATGTAACTCTGTGAGATGAATTAACAGAACACAGAGCAGTTTCTCAGAAAGCTTCTTTCCAGTTTTGAACGGAAGATATTTCCTTTTTCACCATAGCCCTCTATGGGCTTCCAAATATCCTTTTGCCAATTCCACAAGAACAGCCCTTAGCGAAAGGCTTCTTGAAGGGAAAGATGTAACTCTGTGAGATGAATTAACAGAAACACAGAGCAGTTTCTCAGAAAGCTTCTTTCCAGTTTTTGAACGGAAGATATTTCCTTTTTCACCATAGCCCTCTATGGGCTTCCAAATATCCCTTTGCCAATTCCATAAGAACAGCCTTAAGCGAAAGGCTTCTTGAAGGGAAAGATTGTAACTCTGTGAAGATGAATTTAACAGAACACAGAGCTGTTTCTCAGAAAGCTTCTTTACAGTTTTGAACGGAAGATATTTCCTTTTTCACCATAGCCCTCTATGGGCTTCCAATATCCCTCTGCCAATTCCACAAGAACAGCCTTAGCGAAAGGCTTCTTGAAGGGAAAGATGTAACTCTGTGAGATGAATTAACAGAAACACAGAGCAGTTTCTCAGAAAGCTTCTTTCCAGTTTTGAAACGGAAGATATTTCCTTTTTCACCATAGCCCCTGTATGGTCTTCCAAATATCCCTTTGCCAACTCCACAAGAACAGCCTTAGCGAAAGGCTTCTTGAAGGGAAAGATGTAACTCTGTGAGATGAATTAACAGAACCACAGAGCAGTTTCTCAGAAAGCTTCTTTCCAGTTTTGAACGGAAGATATTTCCCTTTTTCACCATAGCCCTGTATGGTCTTCCAAATATCCCTTTGCCAATTCCACAAGAACAGCCTTAGCGAAAGGCTTCCTGAAGGGAAAGATGTAACTCTGTGAGATGGAATTAACAGAACACAGAGCAGTTCTCAGAAAAGCTTCTTTCCAGTTTTGAACGGAAGATATTTCCTTTTTCACCATAGCCCTCTATGGGCTTCCAAATATCCCTCTGCCAATTCCACAAGAACAGCCTTAGCGAAAGGCTTCTAGAAGGGAAAGATGTATCTCTGTGAGATGAATTAACAGAACACAGAGCAGTTTCTCAGAAAGCTTCTTTCCAATTTTGAACGGAAGATATTTCCTTTTTCACCATAGCCCTCTATGGGCTTCCAAATATCCCTTTGCCAATTCCACAAGAACAGCCTTAGCGAAAGGCTTCTTGACGGGAAAGATGTAACTCTGTGAGATTGGAATTAACAGAAACACAGAGCAGTTTCTCAGAAAGCTTCTTTCCAGTTTTGAACGGAAGATATTTCCTTTTTCACCATAGCCCCTCTATGGGCTTCAAAATATCCCTTTTCCAATTCCACAAGAACAGCCTTAGCGAAAGGCTTCTTGAAGGGAAAGATGTAAATCTGTGAGATGAAATTAACATAACACAGAGCAGTTTCTCAGAAAGCTTCTTTCCAGTTTTGAACGGAAGATATTTCCTTTTTCACCATAGCCCTCTATGGGCTTCCAAAATATCCCCCTCTGCCAATTCCACAAGAACAGCCTTAGCGAAAGGCTTCTTGAAGGGAAAGATGTAACTCTGTGAGATGAATTAACAGAACACAGAGCAGTTTCTCAGAAAGCTTCTTTCCAGTTTTGAACGGAAGATATTTCCTTTTTCACCATAGCCCTCTATGGGCTTCCAAATATCCCTTTGCCAATTCCATAAGAACAGCCTTAGCGAAAGGCTTCTTGAAGGGAAAGATGTAACTCTGTGAGATGAATTAACAGAACACAGAGCAGTTTCTCAGAAAGCTTCTTTACAGTTTTGAACGGAAGATATTTCCTTTTTCACCATAGCCCCTCTATGGGCTTCCAAATATCCCTTTGCCAATTCCACAAGAACAGCCTTAGCGGAAAGGCCTTCTTGAAGGGAAAGATGTAACTCTGTGAGATGAAATTAACAGAACACAGAGCAGTTTCTCAGAAAGCTTCTTTCCAGTTTTGAACGGAAGATATTTCCTTTTTCACCATAGCCCTCTATGGGCTTCCAAATATCCTTTTGCCAATTCCACAAAGAACAGCCTTAGCGAAAGGCTTCTTGAAGGGAAAGATGTAACTCTGTGAGATGAATTAACAGAACACAGAGCAGTTTCTCAGAAAGCTTCTTTCCAGTTTTGAACGGAAGATATTTCCTTTTTCACCATAGCCCTCTATGGGCTTCCAAATATCCCCTTTGCCAATTCCATAAGAACAGCCTTAGCGAAAGGCTTCTTGAATGGAAAGATGTAACTCTGTGAGATGAATTAACAGAACACACAGCAGTTTCTCAGAAAGCTTCTTTTACAATTTTGAACGGAAGATATTTCCTTTTTCACCATAGCCCTCTATGGGCTTCCAAATATCCCTTTGCCAATTCCACAAGAAACAGCCTTAGCGAAAGGCTTCTTGAAGGGAAAGATGTAACTCTGTGAGATGAATTAACAGAACACAGAGCAGTTTCTCAGAAAGCTTCTTTCCAGTTTTGAAACGGAAGATATTTCCTTTTTCCACCATAGCCCTCTATGGGCTTCCAAATATCCCTTTGCCAATTCCACAAGAACAGCCTAGCGAAAGGCTTCCTGAAGGGAAAGATGTAACTCTGTGAGATGAATTAACAGAACACAGAGCAGTTTCTCAGAAAGCTTCTTTCCAGTTTTGAACGGAAGATATTTCCTTTTTCACCATAGCCCTCTATGGGCTTCCAAATATCCCTCTGCCAATTCCACAAGAACAGCCTTAGCGAAAGGCTTCTAGAAGGGAAAGATGTATCTCTGTGAGATGAATTAACAGAACACAGAGCAGTTTCTCAGAAAGCTTCTTTCCAGTTTTGAACGGAAGATATTTCCTTTTTCACCATAGCCCTCTATGGGCTTCCAAATATCCCTTTGCCAATTCCACAAGAACAGCCTTAGCGAAAGGCTTCTTGAAGGGAAAGATGTAACTCTGTGAGATGAATTAACAGAACACAGAGCAGTTTCTCAGAAAGCTTCTTTCCAGTTTTGAACGGAAGATATTTCCTTTTTCACCATAGCCCTCTATGGGCTTCCAAATATCCCTCTGCCAATTTCCACAAGAACAGCCTTAGCGAAAGGCTTCTTGAAGGGAAAGATGTAACACTGTGAGATGAATTAACAGAACACAGAGCAGTTTCTCAGAAAGCTTCTTTCCAGTTTTGAACGGAAGATATTTCCTTTTTCACCATAGCCCTCTATGGGCTTCCAAATATCCCTTTGCCAATTCCATAAGAACAGCCTTAGCGAAAGGCTTCTTGAAGGGAAAGATGTAACTCTGTGAGATGAATTAACAGAACACAGAGCAGTTTCTCAGAAAGCTTCTTTACAGTTTTGAACGGAAGATATTTCCTTTTTCACCATAGCCCCTCTATGGGCTTCCAAATATCCCTTTGCCAATTCCACAAGAACAGCCTTAGCGAAAGGCTTCTTGAAGGGAAAGATGTAACTCTGTGAGATGAATTAACAGAACACAGAGCAGTTTCTCAGAAAGCTTCTTTCCAGTTTTGAACGGAAGATATTTCCTTTTTCACCATAGCCCCTCTATGGGCTTCCAAATATCCTTTTGCCAATTCCACAAGAACAGCCCTTAGCGAAAGGCTTCTTGAAGGGAAAGATGTAACTCTGTGAGATGAATTAACAGAACACAGAGCAGTTTCTCAGAAAGCTTCTTTCCAGTTTTGAACGGAAGATATTTCCTTTTTCACCATAGCCCTCTATGGGCTTCCAAATATCCCTTTGCCAATTCCATAAGAACAGCCTTAGCGAAAGGCTTCTTGAAGGGAAAGATGTAACTCTGTGAGATGAATTAACAGAACACAGAGCAGTTTCTCAGAAAGCTTCTTTACAGTTTTGAACGGAAGATATTTCCTTTTTCACCATAGCCCTCTATGGGCTTCCAAATATCCCTCTGCCAATTCCACAAGAACAGCCTTAGCGAAAGGCTTCTTGAAGGGAAAGATGTAACTCTGTGAGATGAATTAACAGAACACAGAGCAGTTTCTCAGAAAGCTTCTTTCCAGTTTTGAACGGAAGATATTTCCTTTTTCACCATAGCCCTCTATGGGCTTCCAAATATCCCTTTGCCAATTCCACAAGAACAGCCTTAGCGAAAGGCTTCCTGAAGGGAAAGATGTAACTCTGTGAGATGAATTAACAGAACACAGAGCAGTTTCTCAGAAAGCTTCTTTCCAGTTTTGAACGGAAGATATTTCCTTTTTCACCATAGCCCTCTATGGGCTTCCAAATATCCCTCTGCCAATTCCACAAGAACAGCCTTAGCGAAAGGCTTCTAGAAGGGAAAGATGTATCTCTGTGAGATGAATTAACAGAACACAGAGCAGTTTCTCAGAAAGCTTCTTTCCAGTTTTGAACGGAAGATATTTCCTTTTTCACCATAGCCCTCTATGGGCTTCCAAATATCCCTTTGCCAATTCCACAAGAACAGCCTTAGCGAAAGGCTTCTTGAAGGGAAAGATGTAACTCTGTGAGATGAATTAACAGAACACAGAGCAGTTTCTCAGAAAGCTTCTTTCCAGTTTTGAACGGAAGATATTTCCTTTTTCACCATAGCCCTCTATGGGCTTCCAAATATCCTTTTGCCAATTCCACAAGAACAGCCTTAGCGAAAGGCTTCTTGAAGGGAAAGATGTAACTCTGTGAGATGAATTAACAGAACACAGAGCAGTTTCTCAGAAAGCTTCTTTCCAGTTTTGAACGGAAGATATTTCCTTTTTCACCATAGCCCTCTATGGGCTTCCAAATATCCCTTTGCCAATTCCACAAGAACAGCCTTAGCGAAAGGCTTCTTGAAGGGAAAGATGTAACTCTGTGAGGTGAATTAACAGAACACAGACCAGTTTCTCAGAAAGCTTCTTTCCAGTTTTGAACGGAAGATATTCCCTTTTTCACCATAGCCCTCTATGGGCTTCCAAATATCCCTTTGCCAATTCCACAAGAACAGCCTTAGCGAAAGGCTTCTTGAAGGGAAAGATGTAACTCTGTGAGATGAATTAACAGAACACAGAGCAGTTTCTCAGAAAGCTTCTTTCCAGTTTTGAACGGAAGATATTTCCTTTTTCACCAAAGCCGTCTATGGGCTTCCAAATATCCCTTTGCCAATTCCACAAGAACAGCCTTAGCGAAAGACTTCTTGAAGGGAAAGATGTAACTGTGTGAGATGAATTAACAGAACACAGAGCAGTTTCTCAGAAAGCTTCTTTCCAATTTTGAACGGAAGATATTCCCTACATCACCATAGCCCTCTATGGGCTTCCAAATATCCCTTTGCCAATTCCACAAGAACAGCCTTAGCGAAAGGC
This sequence comes from Chlorocebus sabaeus, assembly GCF_047675955.1. Lineage (NCBI taxonomy): Eukaryota > Metazoa > Chordata > Mammalia > Primates > Cercopithecidae > Chlorocebus > Chlorocebus sabaeus. Next base: position 85,496 of record NW_027327557.1, read on the forward strand.
TTCTTGAAGGGAAAGATGTAACTCTGTGAGATGAATTAACAGAACACAGAGCAGTTTCTCAGAAAGCTTCTTTCCAGTTTTGAACGGAAGATATTTCCTTTTTCACCATAGCCCTCTATGGGCTTCCAAATATCCCTCTGCCAATTCCACAAGAACAGCCTTAGCGAAAGGCTTCTTGAAGGGAAAGATGTATCTCTGTGAGATGAATTAACAGAACACAGAGCAGTTTCTCAGAAAGCTTCTTTCCAGTTTTGAACGGAAGATATTTCCTTTTTCACCATAGCCCTCTATGGGCTTCCAAATATCCCTTTGCCAATTCCACAAGAACAGCCTTAGCGAAAGGCTTCTTGACAGGAAAGATGTAACTCTGTGAGATGAATTAACAGAACACAGAGCAGTTTCTCAGAAAGCTTCTTTCCAGTTTTGAACGGAAGATATTTCCTTTTTCACCATAGCCCTCTATGGGCTTCCAAATATCCCTTTGCCAATTCCACAAGAACAGCCTTAGCGAAAGGCTTCTTGAAGGGAAAGATGTAAATCTGTGTGATGAATTAACATAACACAGAGCAGTTTCTCAGAAAGCTTCTTTCCAGTTTTGAACGGAAGATATTTCCTTTTTCACCATAGCCCTCTATGGGCTTCCAAATATCCCTCTGCCTATTCCACAAGAACAGCCTTAGCGAAAGGCTTCTTGAAGGGAAAGATGTAACTCTGTGAGATGAATTAACAGAACACAGAGCAGTTTCTCAGAAAGCTTCTTTCCAGTTTTGAACGGAAGATATTTCCTTTTTCACCATAGCCCTCTATGGGCTTCCAAATATCCCTTTGCCAATTCCATAAGAACAGCCTTAGCGAAAGGCTTCTTGAAGGGAAAGATGTAACTCTGTGAGATGAATTAACAGAACACAGAGCAGTTTCTCAGAAAGCTTCTTTCCAGTTTTGAACGGAAGATATTTCCTTTTTCACCATAGCCCTCTATGGGCTTCCAAATATCCCTTTGCCAATTCCACAAGAACAGCCTTAGCGAAAGGCTTCTTGAAGGGAAAGATGTAACTCTGTGAGATGAATTAACAGAACACAGAGCAGTTTCTCAGAAAGCTTCTTTCCAGTTTTGAACGGAAGATATTTCCTTTTTCACCATAGCCCTCTATGGGCTTCCAAATATCCCTTTGCCAATTCCACAAGAACAGCCTTAGCGAAAGACTTCTTGAAGGGAAAGATGTAACTGTGTGAGATGAATTAACAGAACACAGAGCAGTTTCTCAGAAAGCTTCTTTCCAATTTTGAACGGAAGATATTCCCTACATCACCATAGCCCTCTATGGGCTTCCAAATATCCCTTTGCCAATTCCACAAGAACAGCCTTAGCGAAAGGCTTCTTGAAGGGAAAGATGTAACTCTGTGAGATGAATTAACAGAACACAGAGCAGTTTCTCAGAAAGCTTCTTTCCAGTTTTGAACGGAAGATATTTCCTTTTTCACCATAGCCCTCTATGGGCTTCCAAATATCCCTCTGCCAATTCCACAAGAACAGCCTTAGCGAAAGGCTTCTAGAAGGGAAAGATGTATCTATGTGAGATGAATTAACAGAACACAGAGCAGTTTCTCAGAAAGCTTCTTTCCAGTTTTGAACGGAAGATATTTCCTTTTTCACCATAGCCCTCTATGGGCTTCCAAATATCCCTTTGCCAATTCCACAAGAACAGCCTTAGCGAAAGGCTTCTTGACGGGAAAGATGTAACTGTGTGAGATGAATTAACAGAACACAGAGCAGTTTCTCAGAAAGTTTCTTTCCAATTTTGAACGGAAGATATTCCCTACATCACCATAGCCCTCTATGGGCTTCCAAATATCCCTTTGCCAATTCCACAAGAACAGCCTTAGCGAAAGGCTTCTTGAAGGGAAAGATGTAACTCTGTGAGATGAATTAACAGAACACAGAGCAGTTTCTCAGAAAGCTTCTTTCCAGTTTTGAACGGAAGATATTTCCTTTTTCACCATAGCCCTCTATGGGCTTCCAAATATCCCTCTGCCAATTCCACAAGAACAGCCTTAGCGAAAGGCTTCTAGAAGGGAAAGATGTATCTATGTGAGATGAATTAACAGAACACAGAGCAGTTTCTCAGAAAGCTTCTTTCCAGTTTTGAACGGAAGATATTTCCTTTTTCACCATAGCCCTTTATGGGCTTCCAAATATCCCTTTGCCAATTCCACAAGAACAGCCTTAGCGAAAGGCTTCTTGACGGGAAAGATGTAACTCTGTGAGATGAATTAACAGAACACAGAGCAGTTTCTCAGAAAGCTTCTTTCCAGTTTTGAACGGAAGATATTTCCTTTTTCACCATAGCCCTCTATGGGCTTCCAAATATCCCTTTGCCAATTCCACAAGAACAGCCTTAGCGAAAGGCTTCTTGAAGGGAAAGATGTAAATCTGTGAGATGAATTAACATAACACAGAGCAGTTTCTCAGAAAGCTTCTTTCCAGTTTTGAACGGAAGATATTTCCTTTTTCACCATAGCCCTCTATGGGCTTCCAAATATCCCTCTGCCAATTCCACAAGAACAGCCTTAGCGAAAGGCTTCTTGAAGGGAAAGATGTAACTCTGTGAGATGAATTAACAGAACACAGAGCAGTTTCTCAGAAAGCTTCTTTCCAGTTTTGAACGGAAGATATTTCCTTTTTCACCATAGCCCTCTATGGGCTTCCAAATATCCCTTTGCCAATTCCATAAGAACAGCCTTAGCGAAAGGCTTCTTGAAGGGAAAGATGTAACTCTGTGAGATGAATTAACAGAACACAGAGCAGTTTCTCAGAAAGCTTCTTTACAGTTTTGAACGGAAGATATTTCCTTTTTCACCATAGCCCTCTATGGGCTTCCAAATATCCCTTTGCCAATTCCACAAGAACAGCCTTAGCGAAAGGCTTCTTGAAGGGAAAGATGTAACTCTGTGAGATGAATTAACAGAACACAGAGCAGTTTCTCAGAAAGCTTCTTTCCAGTTTTGAACGGAAGATATTTCCTTTTTCACCATAGCCCTGTATGGTCTTCCAAATATCCCTTTGCCAATTCCACAAGAACAGCCTTAGCGAAAGGCTTCCTGAAGGGAAAGATGTAACTCTGTGAGATGAATTAACAGAACACAGAGCAGTTTCTCAGAAAGCTTCTTTCCAGTTTTGAACGGAAGATATTTCCTTTTTCACCATAGCCCTCTATGGGCTTCCAAATATCCCTCTGCCAATTCCACAAGAACAGCCTTAGCGAAAGTCTTCTAGAAGGGAAAGATGTATCTCTGTGAGATGAATTAACAGAACACAGAGCAGTTTCTCAGAAAGCTTCTTTCCAGTTTTGAACGGAAGATATTTCCTTTTTCACCATAGCCCTCTATGGGCTTCCAAATATCCCTTTGCCAATTCCACAAGAACAGCCTTAGCGAAAGGCTTCTTGACGGGAAAGATGTAACTCTGTGAGATGAATTAACAGAACACAGAGCAGTTTCTCAGAAAGCTTCTTTCCAGTTTTGAACGGAAGATATTTCCTTTTTCACCATAGCCCTCTATGGGCTTCAAAATATCCCTTTGCCAATTCCACAAGAACAGCCTTAGCGAAAGGCTTCTTGAAGGGAAAGATGTAAATCTGTGAGATGAATTAACATAACACAGAGCAGTTTCTCAGAAAGCTTCTTTCCAGTTTTGAACGGAAGATATTTCCTTTTTCACCATAGCCCTCTATGGGCTTCCAAATATCCCTCTGCCAATTCCACAAGAACAGCCTTAGCGAAAGGCTTCTTGAAGGGAAAGATGTAACTCTGTGAGATGAATTAACAGAACACAGAGCTGTTTCTCAGAAAGCTTCTTTCCAGTTTTGAACGGAAGATATTTCCTTTTTCACCATAGCCCTCTATGGGCTTCAAAATATCCCTTTGCCAATTCCATAAGAACAGCCTTAGCGAAAGGCTTCTTGAAGGGAAAGATGTAACTCTGTGAGATGAATTAACAGAACACAGAGCAGTTTCTCAGAAAGCTTCTTTACAGTTTTGAACGGAAGATATTTCCTTTTTCACCATAGCCCTCTATGGGCTTCCAAATATCCCTTTGCCAATTCCACAAGAACAGCCTTAGCGAAAGGCTTCTTGAAGGGAAAGATGTAACTCTGTGAGATGAATTAACAGAACACAGAGCAGTTTCTCAGAAAGCTTCTTTCCAGTTTTGAACGGAAGATATTTCCTTTTTCACCATAGCCCTCTATGGGCTTCCAAATATCCTTTTGCCAATTCCACAAGAACAGCCTTAGCGAAAGGCTTCTTGAAGGGAAAGATGTAACTCTGTGAGATGAATTAACAGAACACAGAGCAGTTTCTCAGAAAGCTTCTTTCCAGTTTTGAACGGAAGATATTTCCTTTTTCACCATAGCCCTCTATGGGCTTCCAAATATCCCTTTGCCAATTCCATAAGAACAGCCTTAGCGAAAGGCTTCTTGAAGGGAAAGATGTAACTCTGTGAGATGAATTAACAGAACACACAGCAGTTTCTCAGAAAGCTTCTTTACAATTTTGAACGGAAGATATTTCCTTTTTCACCATAGCCCTCTATGGGCTTCCAAATATCCCTTTGCCAATTCCACAAGAACAGCCTTAGCGAAAGGCTTCTTGAAGGGAAAGATGTAACTCTGTGAGATGAATTAACAGAACACAGAGCAGTTTCTCAGAAAGCTTCTTTCCAGTTTTGAACGGAAGATATTTCCTTTTTCACCATAGCCCTCTATGGGCTTCCAAATATCCCTTTGCCAATTCCACAGGAACAGCCTTAGCGAAAGGCTTCCTGAAGGGAAAGATGTAACTCTGTGAGATGAATTAACAGAACACAGAGCAGTTTCTCAGAAAGCTTCTTTCCAGTTTTGAACGGAAGATATTTCCTTTTTCACCATAGCCCTCTATGGGCTTCCAAATATCCCTCTGCCAATTCCACAAGAACAGCCTTAGCGAAAGGCTTCTAGAAGGGAAAGATGTATCTCTGTGAGATGAATTAACAGAACACAGAGCAGTTTCTCAGAAAGCTTCTTTCCAGTTTTGAACGGAAGATATTTCAATTTTCACCATAGCCCTCTATGGGCTTCCAAATATCCCTTTGCCAATTCCACAAGAACAGCCTTAGCGAAAGGCTTTTTGAAGGGAAAGATGTAACTCTGTGAGATGAATTAACAGAACACAGAGCAGTTTCTCAGAAAGCTTCTTTCCAGTTTTGAACGGAAGATATTTCCTTTTTCACCATAGCCCTCTATGGGCTTCCAAATATCCTTTTGCCAATTCCACAAGAACAGCCTTAGCGAAAGGCTTCTTGAAGGGAAAGATGTAACTCTGTGAGATGAATTAACAGAACACAGAGCAGTTTCTCAGAAAGCTTCTTTCCAGTTTTGAACGGAAGATATTTCCTTTTTCACCATAGCCCTCTATGGGCTTCCAAATATCCCTTTGCCAATTCCACAAGAACAGTCTTAGCGAAAGGCTTCTTGAAGGGAAAGATGTAACTCTGTGAGGTGAATTAACAGAACACAGACCAGTTTCTCAGAAAGCTTCTTTCCAGTGTTGAACGGAAGATATTCCCTTTTTCACCATAGCCCTCTATGGGCTTCCAAATATCCCTTTGCCAATTCCACAAGAACAGCCTTAGCGAAAGGCATCTTGAAGGGAAAGATGTAACTCTGTGAGATGAATTAACAGAACACAGAGCAGTTTCTCAGAAAGCTTCTTTCCAGTTTTGAACGGAAGATATTTCCTTTTTCACCAAAGCCGTCTATGGGCTTCCAAATATCCCTTTGCCAATTCCACAAGAACAGCCTTAGCGAAAGACTTCTTGAAGGGAAAGATGTAACTGTGTGAGATGAATTAACAGAACACAGAGCAGTTTCTCAGAAAGCTTCTTTCCAATTTTGAACGGAAGATATTCCCTACATCACCATAGCCCTCTATGGGCTTCCAAATATCCCTTTGCCAATTCCACAAGAACAGCCTTAGCGAAAGGCTTCTTGAAGGGAAAGATGTAACTCTGTGAGATGAATTAACAGAACACAGAGCAGTTTCTCAGAAAGCTTCTTTCCAGTTTTGAACGGAAGATATTTCCTTTTTCACCATAGCCCTCTATGGGCTTCCAAATATCCCTCTGCCAATTCCACAAGAACAGCCTTAGCGAAAGGCTTCTTGAAGGGAAAGATGTAACTCTGTGAGATGAATTAACAGAACACAGAGCAGTTTCTCAGAAAGCTTCTTTCCAGTTTTGAACGGAAGATATTTCCTTTTTCACCATAGCCCTCTATGGGCTTCCAAATATCCCTTTGCCAATTCCACAAGAACAGCCTTAGCGAAAGGCTTCTTGACAGGAAAGATGTAACTCTGTGAGATGAATTAACAGAACACAGAGCAGTTTCTCAGAAAGCTTCTTTCCAGTTTTGAACGGAAGATATTTCCTTTTTCACCATAGCCCTCTATGGGCTTCCAAATATCCCTTTGCCAATTCCACAAGAACAGCCTTAGCGAAAGGCTTCTTGAAGGGAAAGATGTAAATCTGTGAGATGAATTAACATAACACAGAGCAGTTTCTCAGAAAGCTTCTTTCCAGTTTTGAACGGAAGATATTTCCTTTTTCACCATAGCCCTCTATGGGCTTCCAAATATCCCTCTGCCAATTCCACAAGAACAGCCTTAGCGAAAGGCTTCTTGAAGGGAAAGATGTAACTCTGTGAGATGAATTAACAGAACACAGAGCAGTTTCTCAGAAAGCTTCTTTCCAGTTTTGAACGGAAGATATTTCCTTTTTCACCATAGCCCTCTATGGGCTTCCAAATATCCCTTTGCCAATTCCATAAGAACAGCCTTAGCGAAAGGCTTCTTGAAGGGAAAGATGTAACTCTGTGAGATGAATTAACAGAACACAGAGCAGTTTCTCAGAAAGCTTCTTTCCAGTTTTGAACGGAAGATATTTCCTTTTTCACCATAGCCCTCTATGGGCTTCCAAATATCCCTTTGCCAATTCCACAAGAACAGCCTTAGCGAAAGGCTTCTTGAAGGGAAAGATGTAACTCTGTGAGATGAATTAACAGAACACAGAGCAGTTTCTCAGAAAGCTTCTTTCCAGTTTTGAACGGAAGATATTTCCTTTTTCACCATAGCCCTCTATGGGCTTCCAAATATCCCTTTGCCAATTCCACAAGAACAGCCTTAGCGAAAGGCTTCCTGAAGGGAAAGATGTAACTCTGTGAGATGAATTAACAGAACACAGAGCAGTTTCTCAGAAAGCTTCTTTCCAGTTTTGAACGGAAGATATTTCCTTTTTCACCATAGCCCTCTATGGGCTTCCAAATATCCCTTTGCCAATTCCACAAGAACAGCCTTAGCGAAAGGCTTCTTGAAGGGAAAGATGTAACTCTGTGAGATGAATTAACAGAACACAGAGCAGTTTCTCAGAAAGCTTCTTTCCAGTTTGGAACGGAAGATATTTCCTTTTTCACCATAGCCCTCTATGGGCTTCCAAATATCCCTTTGCCAATTCCACAAGAACAGCCTTAGCGAAAGGCTTCTTGAAGGGAAAGATGTAAATCTGTGAGATGAATTAACATAACACAGAGCAGTTTCTCAGAAAGCTTCTTTCCAGTTTTGAACGGAAGATATTTCTTTTTCACCATAGCCCTCTATGGGCTTCCAAATATCCCTCTGCCAATTCCACAAGAACAGCCTTAGCGAAAGGCTTCTTGAAGGGAAAGATGTAACTCTGTGAGATGAATTAACAGAACACAGAGCAGTTTCTCAGAAAGCTTCTTTCCAGTTTTGAACGGAAGATATTTCCTTTTTCACCATAGCCCTCTATGGGCTTCCAAATATCCCTTTGCCAATTCCATAAGAACAGCCTTAGCGAAAGGCTTCTTGAAGGGAAAGATGTAACTCTGTGAGATGAATTAACAGAACACAGAGCAGATTCTCAGAAAGCTTCTTTCCAGTTTTGAACGGAAGATATTTCCTTTTTCACCATAGCCCTCTATGGGCTTCCAAATATCCCTTTGCCAATTCCACAAGAACAGCCTTAGCGAAAGGCTTCTTGAAGGGAAAGATGTAACTCTGTGAGATGAATTAACAGAACACAGAGCAGTTTCTCAGAAAGCTTCTTTCCAGTTTTGAACGGAAGATATTTCCTTTTTCACCATAGCCCTCTATGGGCTTCCAAATATCCTTTTGCCAATTCCACAAGAACAGCCTTAGCGAAAGGCTTCTTGAAGGGAAAGATGTAACTCTGTGAGATGAATTAACAGAACACAGAGCAGTTTCTCAGAAAGCTTCTTTCCAGTTTTGAACGGAAGATATTTCCTTTTTCACCATAGCCCTTTATGGGCTTCCAAATATCCCTTTGCCAATTCCACAAGAACAGCCTTAGCGAAAGGCTTCTTGAAGGGAAAGATGTAACTCTGTGAGGTGAATTAACAGAACACAGACCAGTTTCTCAGAAAGCTTCTTTCCAGTTTTGAACGGAAGATATTCCCTTTTTCACCATAGCCCTCTATGGGCTTCCAAATATCCCTTTGCCAATTCCACAAGAACAGCCTTAGCGAAAGGCATCTTGAAGGGAAAGATGTAACTCTGTGAGATGAATTAACAGAACACAGAGCAGTTTCTCAGAAAGCTTCTTTCCAGTTTTGAACGGAAGATATTTCCTTTTTCACCAAAGCTGTCTATGGGCTTCCAAATATCCCTTTGCCAATTCCACAAGAACAGCCTTAGCGAAAGACTTCTTGAAGGGAAAGATGTAACTGTGTGAGATGAATTAACAGAACACAGAGCAGTTTCTCAGAAAGCTTCTTTCCAATTTTGAACGGAAGATATTCCCTACATCACCATAGCCCTCTATGGGCTTCCAAATATCCCTTTGCCAATTCCACAAGAACAGCCTTAGCGAAAGGCTTCTTGAAGGGAAAGATGTAACTCTGTGAGATGAATTAACAGAACACAGAGCAGTTTCTCAGAAAGCTTCTTTCCAGTTTTGAACGGAAGATATTTCCTTTTTCACCATAGCCCTCTATGGGCTTCCAAATATCCCTCTGCCAATTCCACAAGAACAGCCTTAGCGAAAGGCTTCTTGAAGGGAAAGATGTATCTCTGTGAGATGAATTAACAGAACACAGAGCAGTTTCTCAGAAAGCTTCTTTCCAGTTTTGAACGGAAGATATTTCCTTTTTCACCATAGCCCTCTATGGGCTTCCAAATATCCCTTTGCCAATTCCACAAGAACAGCCTTAGCGAAAGGCTTCTTGAAGGGAAAGATGTAACTCTGTGAGATGAATTAACAGAACACAGAGCAGTTTCTCAGAAAGCTTCTTTCCAGTTTTGAACGGAAGATATTTCCTTTTTCACCATAGCCCTCTATGGGCTTCCAAATATCCCTTTGCCAATTCCACAAGAACAGCCTTAGCGAAAGGCTTCCTGAAGGGAAAGATGTAACTCTGTGAGATGAATTAACAGAACACAGAGCAGTTTCTCAGAAAGCTTCTTTCCAGTTTTGAACGGAAGATATTTCCTTTTTCACCATAGCCCTCTATGGGCTTCCAAATATCCCTTTGCCAATTCCACAAGAACAGCCTTAGCGAAAGGCTTCTTGAAGGGAAAGATGTAACTCTGTGAGATGAATTAACAGAACACAGAGCAGTTTCTCAGAAAGCTTCTTTCCCGTTTTGAACGGAAGATATTTCCTTTTTCACCATAGCCCTCTATGGGCTTCCAAATATCCGTCTGCCAATTCCACAAGAACAGCCTTAGCGAAAGGCTTCTTGAAGGGAAAGATGTAACTCTGTGAGATGAATTAACAGAACACAGAGCAGTTTCTCAGAAAGCTTCTTTCCAGTTTTGAACGGAAGATATTTCCTTTTTCACCATAGCCCTCTATGGGTTTCCAAATATCCCTTTGCCAATTCCACAAGAACAGCCTTAGCGAAAGGCTTCTTGAAGGGAAAGATGTAACTGTGTGAGATGAATTAACAGAACACAGAGCAGTTTCTCAGAAAGCTTCTTTCCAGTTTTGAACGGAAGATCCTTCCTTTTTCACCATAGCCCTCTATGGGATTCCAAATATCCCTGTGCCAATTCCACAAGAACAGCCTTAGCGAAAGGCTTCTTGAAGGGAAAGATGTAACTCTGTGAGATGAATTAACAGAACACAGAGCAGTTTCTCAGAAAGCTTCTTTCCAGTTTTGAACTTTAAATATTTCCTTTTTCACCATAGCCCTCTATGGGCTTCCAAATATCCCTTTGCCAATTCCACAAGAACAGCCTTAGCGAAAGGCTTCTTGAAGGGAAAGATGTAACTCTGTGAGATGAATTAACAGAACACAGAGCAGTTTCTCAGAAAGCTTCTTTCCAGTTTTGAACGGAAGATATTTCCTTTTTCACCATAGCCCTCTATGGGCTTCCAAATATCCCTTTGCCAATTCCACAAGAACAGCCTTAGCGAAAGGCTTCTTGAAGGGAAAGATGTAACTCTGTGAGTTGAATTAACAGAACACAGAGCAGTTTCTCAGAAAGCTTCTTTCCAGTTTTGAACGGAAGATATTCCCTTTTTCACCATAGCCCTCTATGGGCTTCCAAATATCCCTTTGCCAATTCCACAAGAACAGCCTTAGCGAAAGGCATCTTGAAGGGAAAGATGTAACTCTGTGAGATGAATTAACAGAACACAGAGCAGTTTCTCAGAAAGCTTCTTTCCAGTTTTGAACGGAAGATATTTCCTTTTTCACCAAAGCCGTCTATGGGCTTCCAAATATCCCTTTGCCAATTCCACAAGAACAGCCTTAGCGAAAGACTTCTTGAAGGGAAAGATGTAACTGTGTGAGATGAATTAACAGAACACAGAGCAGTTTCTCAGAAAGCTTCTTTCCAATTTTGAACGGAAGATATTCCCTACATCACCATAGCCCTCTATGGGCTTCCAAATATCCCTTTGCCAATTCCACAAGAACAGCCTTAGCGAAAGGCTTCTTGAAGGGAAAGATGTAACTCTGTGAGATGAATTAACAGAACACAGAGCAGTTTCTCAGAAAGCTTCTTTCCAGTTTTGAACGGAAGATATTTCCTTTTTCACCATAACCCTCTATGGGCTTCCAAATATCCCTCTGCCAATTCCACAAGAACAGCCTTAGCGAAAGGCTTCTAGAAGGGAAAGATGTATCTCTGTGAGATGAATTAACATAACACAGAGCAGTTTCTCAGAAAGCTTCTTTCCAGTTTTGAACGGAAGATATTTCCTTTTTCACCATAGCCCTCTAAGGGCTTCCAAATATCCCTTTGCCAATTCCACAAGAACAGCCTTAGCGAAAGGCTTCTTGAAGGGAAAGATGTAAATCTGTGAGATGAATTAACATAACACAGAGCAGTTTCTCAGAAAGCTTCTTTCCAGTTTTGAACGGAAGATATTTCCTTTTTCACCATAGCCCTCTATGGGCTTCCAAATATCCCTCTGCCAATTCCACAAGAACAGCCTTAGCGAAAGGCTTCTTGAAGGGAAAGATGTAACTCTGTGAGATGAATTAACAGAACACAGAGCAGTTTCTCAGAAAGCTTCTTTCCAGTTTTGAACGGAAGATATTTCCTTTTTCACCATAGCCCTCTATGGGCTTCCAAATATCCCTTTGCCAATTCCATAAGAACAGCCTTAGCGAAAGGCTTCTTGAAGGGAAAGATGTAACCCTGTGAGATGAATTAACAGAACACAGAGCAGTTTCTCAGAAAGCTTCTTTACAGTTTTGAACGGAAGATATTTCCTTTTTCACCATAGCCCTCTATGGGCTTCCAAATATCCCTTTGCCAATTCCACAAGAACAGCCTTAGCGAAAGGCTTCTTGAAGGGAAAGATGTAACTCTGTGAGATGAATTAACAGAACACAGAGCAGTTTCTCAGAAAGCTTCTTTCCAGTTTTGAACGGAAGATATTTCCTTTTTCACCATAGCCCTCTATGGGCTTCCAAATATCCTTTTGCCAATTCCACAAGAACAGCCTTAGCGAAAGGCTTCTTGAAGGGAAAGATGTAACTCTGTGAGATGAATTAACAGAACACAGAGCAGTTTCTCAGAAAGCTTCTTTCCAGTTTTGAACGGAAGATATTTCCTTTTTCACCATAGCCCTCTATGGGCTTCCAAATATCCCTTTGCCAATTCCACAAGAACAGCCTTAGCGAAAGGCTTCTTGAAGGGAAAGATGTAACTCTGTGAGGTGAATTAACAGAACACAGACCAGTTTCTCAGAAAGCTTCTTTCCAGTTTTGAACGGAAGATATTTCCTTTTTCACCAAAGCCGTCTATGGGCTTCCAAATATCCCTTTGCCAATTCCACAAGAACAGCCTTAGCGAAAGGCTTCTTGAAGGGAAAGATGTAACTCTGTGAGATGAATTAACAGAACACAGAGCAGTTTCTCAGAAAGCTTCTTTCCAGTTTTGAACGGAAGATATTTCCTTTTTCACCATAGCCCTCTATGGGCTTCCAAATATCCCTTTGCCAATTCCACAAGAACAGCCTTAGCGAAAGGCTTCCTGAAGGGAAAGATGTAACTCTGTGAGATGAATTAACAGAACACAGAGCAGTTTCTCAGAAAGCTTCTTTCCAGTTTTGAACGGAAGATATTTCCTTTTTCACCATAGCCCTCTATGGGCTTCCAAATATCCCTCTGCCAATTCCACAAGAACAGCCTTAGCGAAAGGCTTCTAGAAGGGAAAGATGTATCTCTGTGAGATGAATTAACAGAACACAGAGCAGTTTCTCAGAAAGCTTCTTTCCAGTTTTGAACGGAAGATATTTCCTTTTTCACCATAGCCCTCTATGGGCTTCCAAATATCCCTTTGCCAATTCCACAAGAACAGCCTTAGCGAAAGGCTTCTTGACGGGAAAGATGTAACTCTGTGAGATGAATTAACAGAACACAGAGCAGTTTCTCAGAAAGCTTCTTTCCAGTTTTGAACGGAAGATATTTCCTTTTTCACCATAGCCCTCTATGGGCTTCCAAATATCCCTTTGCCAATTCCACAAGAACAGCCTTAGCGAAAGGCTTCTTGAAGGGAAAGATGTAACTCTGTGAGATGAATTAACAGAACACAGAGCAGTTTCTCAGAAAGCTTCTTTCCAGTTTTGAACGGAAGATATTTCCTTTTTCACCATAGCCCTCTATGGGCTTCCAAATATCCTTTTGCCAATTCCACAAGAACAGCCTTAGCGAAAGGCTTCTTGAAGGGAAAGATGTAACTCTGTGAGATGAATTAACAGAACACAGAGCAGTTTCTCAGAAAGCTTCTTTCCAGTTTTGAACGGAAGATATTTCCTTTTTCACCATAGCCCTCTATGGGCTTCCAAATATCCCTTTGCCAATTCCATAAGAACAGCCTTAGCGAAAGGCTTCTTGAAGGGAAAGATGTAACTCTGTGAGATGAATTAACAGAACACAGAGCAGTTTCTCAGAAAGCTTCTTTCCAGTTTTGAACGGAAGATATTTCCTTTTTCACCATAGCCCTCTATGGGCTTCCAAATATCCCTTTGCCAATTCCACAAGAACAGCCTTAGCGAAAGACTTCCTGAAGGGAAAGATGTAACTCTGTGAGATGAATTAACAGAACACAGAGCAGTTTCTCAGAAAGCTTCTTTCCAGTTTTGAACGGAAGATATTTCCTTTTTCACCATAGCCCTCTATGGGCTTCCAAATATCCCTCTGCCAATTCCACAAGAACAGCCTTAGCGAAAGGCTTCTAGAAGGGAAAGATGTATCTCTGTGAGATGAATTAACAGAACACAGAGCAGTTTCTCAGAAAGCTTCTTTCCAGTTTTGAACGGAAGATATTTCCTTTTTCACCATAGCCCTCTATGGGCTTCCAAATATCCCTTTGCCAATTCCACAAGAACAGCCTTAGCGAAAGGCTTCTTGACGGGAATGATGTAACTCTGTGAGATGAATTAACAGAACACAGAGCAGTTTCTCAGAAAGCTTCTTTCCAGTTTTGAACAGAAGATATTTCCTTTTTCACCATAGCCCTCTATGGGCTTCCAAATATCCCTTTGCCAATTCCACAAGAACAGCCTTAGCGAAAGGCTTCTTGAAGGGAAAGATGTAACTGTGTGAGATGAATTAACAGAACACAGAGCAGTTTCTCAGAAAGCTTCTTTCCAGTTTTGAACGGAAGATCCTTCCTTTTTCACCATAGCCCTCTATGGGATTCCAAATATCCCTCTGCCAATTCCACAAGAACAGCCTTAGCGAAAGGCTTCTTGAAGGGAAAGATGTAACTCTGTGAGATGAATTAACAGAACACAGAGCAGTTTCTCAGAAAGCTTCTTTCCAGTTTTGAACGGAAGATATTTCCTTTTTCACCATAGCCCTCTATGGGCTTCCAAATATCCCTTTGCCAATTCCATAAGAACAGCCTTAGCGAAAGGCTTCTTGAAGGGAAAGATGTAACTCTGTGAGATGAATTAACAGAACACAGAGCAGTTTCTCAGAAAGCTTCTTTACAGTTTTGAACGGAAGATATTTCCTTTTTCACCATAGCCCTCTATGGGCTTCCAAATATCCCTTTGCCAATTCCACAAGAACAGCCTTAGCGAAAGGCTTCTTGAAGGGAAAGATGTAACTCTGTGAGATGAATTAACAGAACACAGAGCAGTTTCTCAGAAAGCTTCTTTCCAGTTTTGAACGGAAGATATTTCCTTTTTCACCATAGCCCTCTATGGGCTTCCAAATATCCCTTTGCCAATTCCACAAGAACAGCCTTAGCGAAAGGCTTCCTGAAGGGAAAGATGTAACTCTGTGAGATGAATTAACAGAACACAGAGCAGTTTCTCAGAAAGCTTCTTTCCAGTTTTGAACGGAAGATATTTCCTTTTTCACCATAGCCCTCTATGGGCTTCCAAATATCCCTTTGCCAATTCCACAAGAACAGCCTTAGCGAAAGGCTTCTAGAAGGGAAAGATGTATCTCTGTGAGATGAATTAACAGAACACAGAGCAGTTTCTCAGAAAGCTTCTTTCCAGTTTTGAACGGAAGATATTTCCTTTTTCACCATAGCCCTCTATGGGCTTCCAAATATCCCTTTGCCAATTCCACAAGAACAGCCTTAGCGAAAGGCTTCTTGACGGGAAAGATGTAACTCTGTGAGATGAATTAACAGAACACAGAGCAGTTTCTCAGAAAGCTTCTTTCCAGTTTTGAACGGAAGATATTTCCTTTTTCACCATAGCCCTCTATGGGCTTCCAAATATCCCTTTGCCAATTCCACAAGAACAGCCTTAGCGAAAGGCTTCTTGAAGGGAAAGATGTAACTCTGTGAGATGAATTAACAGAACACAGAGCAGTTTCTCAGAAAGCTTCTTTCCAGTTTTGAACGGAAGATATTTCCTTTTTCACCATAGCCCTCTATGGGCTTCCAAATATCCTTTTGCCAATTCCACAAGAACAGCCTTAGCGAAAGGCTTCTTGAAGGGAAAGATGTAACTCTGTGAGATGAATTAACAGAACACAGAGCAGTTTCTCAGAAAGCTTCTTTCCAGTTTTGAACGGAAGATATTTCCTTTTTCACCATAGCCCTCTATGGGCTTCCAAATATCCCTTTGCCAATTCCATAAGAACAGCCTTAGCGAAAGGCTTCTTGAAGGGAAAGATGTAACTCTGTGAGATGAATTAACAGAACACAGAGCAGTTTCTCAGAAAGCTTCTTTACAGTTTTGAACGGAAGATATTTCCTTTTTCACCATAGCCCTCTATGGGCTTCCAAATATCCCTTTGCCAATTCCACAAGAACAGCCTTAGCGAAAGGCTTCTTGAAGGGAAAGATGTAACTCTGTGAGATGAATTAACAGAACACAGAGCAGTTTCTCAGAAAGCTTCTTTCCAGTTTTGAACGGAAGATATTTCCTTTTTCACCATAGCCCTCTATGGGCTTCCAAATATCCCTTTGCCAATTCCACAAGAACAGCCTTAGCGAAAGACTTCCTGAAGGGAAAGATGTAACTCTGTGAGATGAATTAACAGAACACAGAGCAGTTTCTCAGAAAGCTTCTTTCCAGTTTTGAACGGAAGATATTTCCTTTTTCACCATAGCCCTCTATGGGCTTCCAAATATCCCTCTGCCAATTCCACAAGAACAGCCTTAGCGAAAGGCTTCTAGAAGGGAAAGATGTATCTCTGTGAGATGAATTAACAGAACACAGAGCAGTTTCTCAGAAAGCTTCTTTCCAGTTTTGAACGGAAGATATTTCCTTTTTCACCATAGCCCTCTATGGGCTTCCAAATATCCCTTTGCCAATTCCACAAGAACAGCCTTAGCGAAAGGCTTCTTGACGGGAATGATGTAACTCTGTGAGATGAATTAACAGAACACAGAGCAGTTTCTCAGAAAGCTTCTTTCCAGTTTTGAACGGAAGATATTTCCTTTTTCACCATAGCCCTCTATGGGCTTCCAAATATCCCTTTGCCAATTCCACAAGAACAGCCTTAGCGAAAGGCTTCTTGAAGGGAAAGATGTAACTGTGTGAGATGAATTAACAGAACACAGAGCAGTTTCTCAGAAAGCTTCTTTCCAGTTTTGAACGGAAGATCCTTCCTTTTTCACCATAGCCCTCTATGGGATTCCAAATATCCCTCTGCCAATTCCACAAGAACAGCCTTAGCGAAAGGCTTCTTGAAGGGAAAGATGTAACTCTGTGAGATGAATTAACAGAACACAGAGCAGTTTCTCAGAAAGCTTCTTTCCAGTTTTGAACGGAAGATATTTCCTTTTTCACCATAGCCCTCTATGGGCTTCCAAATATCCCTTTGCCAATTCCATAAGAACAGCCTTAGCGAAAGGCTTCTTGAAGGGAAAGATGTAACTCTGTGAGATGAATTAACAGAACACAGAGCAGTTTCTCAGAAAGCTTCTTTACAGTTTTGAACGGAAGATATTTCCTTTTTCACCATAGCCCTCTATGGGCTTCCAAATATCCCTTTGCCAATTCCACAAGAACAGCCTTAGCGAAAGGCTTCTTGAAGGGAAAGATGTAACTCTGTGAGATGAATTAACAGAACACAGAGCAGTTTCTCAGAAAGCTTCTTTCCAGTTTTGAACGGAAGATATTTCCTTTTTCACCATAGCCCTCTATGGGCTTCCAAATATCCCTTTGCCAATTCCACAAGAACAGCCTTAGCGAAAGGCTTCCTGAAGGGAAAGATGTAACTCTGTGAGATGAATTAACAGAACACAGAGCAGTTTCTCAGAAAGCTTCTTTCCAGTTTTGAACGGAAGATATTTCCTTTTTCACCATAGCCCTCTATGGGCTTCCAAATATCCCTCTGCCAATTCCACAAGAACAGCCTTAGCGAAAGGCTTCTAGAAGGGAAAGATGTATCTCTGTGAGATGAATTAACAGAACACAGAGCAGTTTCTCAGAAAGCTTCTTTCCAGTTTTGAACGGAAGATATTTCCTTTTTCACCATAGCCCTCTATGGGCTTCCAAATATCCCTTTGCCAATTCCACAAGAACAGCCTTAGCGAAAGGCTTCTTGACGGGAAAGATGTAACTCTGTGAGATGAATTAACAGAACACAGAGCAGTTTCTCAGAAAGCTTCTTTCCAGTTTTGAACGGAAGATAATTCCTTTTTCACCATAGCCCTCTATGGGCTTCCAAATATCCCTTTGCCAATTCCACAAGAACAGCCTTAGCGAAAGGCTTCTTGAAGGGAAAGATGTAAATCTGTGAGATGAATTAACATAACACAGAGCAGTTTCTCAGAAAGCTTCTTTCCAGTTTTGAACGGAAGATATTTCCTTTTTCACCATAGCCCTCTATGGGCTTCCAAATAATCCCTCTGCCAATTCCACAAGAACAGCCTTAGCGAAAGGCTTCTTGAAGGGAAAGATGTAACTCTGTGAGATGAATTAACAGAACACAGAGCAGTTTCTCAGAAAGCTTCTTTCCAGTTTTGAACGGAAGATATTTCCTTTTTCACCATAGCCCTCTATGGGCTTCCAAATATCCCTTTGCCAATTCCATAAGAACAGCCTTAGCGAAAGGCTTCTTGAAGGGAAAGATGTAACTCTGTGAGATGAATTAACAGAACACAGAGCAGTTTCTCAGAAAGCTTCTTTCCAGTTTTGAACGGAAGATATTTCCTTTTTCACCATAGCCCTCTATGGGCTTCCAAATATCCCTTTGCCAATTCCACAAGAACAGCCTTAGCGAAAGGCTTCTTGAAGGGAAAGATGTAACTCTGTGAGATGAATTAACAGAACACAGAGCAGTTTCTCAGAAAGCTTCTTTCCAGTTTTGAACGGAAGATATTTCCTTTTTCACCATAGCCCTCTATGGGCTTCCAAATATCCTTTTGCCAATTCCACAAGAACAGCCTTAGCGAAAGGCTTCTTGAAGGGAAAGATGTAACTCTGTGAGATGAATTAACAGAACACAGAGCAGTTTCTCAGAAAGCTTCTTTCCAGTTTTGAACGGAAGATATTTCCTTTTTCACCATAGCCCTCTATGGGCTTCCAAATATCCCTTTGCCAATTCCACAAGAACAGCCTTAGCGAAAGGCTTCCTGAAGGGAAAGATGTAACTCTGTGAGATGAATTAACAGAACACAGAGCAGTTTCTCAGAAAGCTTCTTTCCAGTTTTGAACGGAAGATATTTCCTTTTTCACCATAGCCCTCTATGGGCTTCCAAATATCCCTCTGCCAATTCCACAAGAACAGCCTTAGCGAAAGGCTTCTAGAAGGGAAAGATGTATCTCTGTGAGATGAATTAACAGAACACAGAGCAGTTTCTCAGAAAGCTTCTTTCCAGTTTTGAACGGAAGATATTTCCTTTTTCACCATAGCCCTCTATGGGCTTCCAAATATCCCTTTGCCAATTCCACAAGAACAGCCTTAGCGAAAGGCTTCTTGACGGGAAAGATGTAACTCTGTGAGATGAATTAACAGAACACAGAGCAGTTTCTCAGAAAGCTTCTTTCCAGTTTTGAACGGAAGATATTTCCTTTTTCACCATAGCCCTCTATGGGCTTCCAAATATCCCTTTGCCAATTCCACAAGAACAGCCTTAGCGAAAGGCTTCTTGAAGGGAAAGATGTAACTGTGTGAGATGAATTAACAGAACACAGAGCAGTTTCTCAGAAAGCTTCTTTCCAGTTTTGAACGGAAGATCCTTCCTTTTTCACCATAGCCCTCTATGGGATTCCAAATATCCCTGTGCCAATTCCACAAGAACAGCCTTAGCGAAAGGCTTCTTGAAGGGAAAGATGTAACTCTGTGAGATGAATTAACAGAACACAGAGCAGTTTCTCAGAAAGCTTCTTTCCAGTTTTGAACGTTAAATATTTCCTTTTTCACCATAGCCCTCTATGGGCTTCCAAATATCCCTTTGCCAATTCCACAAGAACAGCCTTAGCGAAAGGCTTCTTGAAGGGAAAGATGTAACTCTGTGAGATGAATTAACAGAACACAGAGCAGTTTCTCAGAAAGCTTCTTTCCAGTTTTGAACGGAAGATATTTCCTTTTTCACCATAGCCCTCTATGGGCTTCCAAATATCCCTTTGCCAATTCCACAAGAACAGACTTAGCGAAAGGCTTCTTGAAGGGAAAGATGTAACTCTGTGAGGTGAATTAACAGAACACAGACCAGTTTCTCAGAAAGCTTCTTTCCAGTTTTGAACGGAAGATATTCCCTTTTTCACCATAGCCCTCTATGGGCTTCCAAATATCCCTTTGCCAATTCCACAAGAACAGCCTTAGCGAAAGGCATCTTGAAGGGAAAGATGTAACTCTGTGAGATGAATTAACAGAACACAGAGCAGTTTCTCAGAAAGCTTCTTTCCAGTTTTGAACGGAAGATATTTCCTTTTTCACCAAAGCCGTCTATGGGCTTCCAAATATCCCTTTGCCAATTCCACAAGAACAGCCTTAGCGAAAGACTTCTTGAAGGGAAAGATGTAACTGTGTGAGATGAATTAACAGAACACAGAGCAGTTTCTCAGAAAGCTTCTTTCCAATTTTGAACGGAAGATATTCCCTACATCACCATAGCCCTCTATGGGCTTCCAAATATCCCTTTGCCAATTCCACAAGAACAGCCTTAGCGAAAGGCTTCTTGAAGGGAAAGATGTAACTCTGTGAGATGAATTAACAGAACACAGAGCAGTTTCTCAGAAAGCTTCTTTCCAGTTTTGAACGGAAGATATTTCCTTTTTCACCATAGCCCTCTATGGGCTTCCAAATATCCCTCTGCCAATTCCACAAGAACAGCCTTAGCGAAAGGCTTCTTGAAGGGAAAGATGTATCTCTGTGAGATGAATTAACAGAACACAGAGCAGTTTCTCAGAAAGCTTCTTTCCAGTTTTGAACGGAAGATATTTCCTTTTTCACCATAGCCCTCTATGGGCTTCCAAATATCCCTTTGCCAATTCCACAAGAACAGCCTTAGCGAAAGGCTTCTTGACAGGAAAGATGTAACTCTGTGAGATGAATTAACAGAACACAGAGCAGTTTCTCAGAAAGCTTCTTTCCAGTTTTGAACGGAAGATATTTCCTTTTTCACCATAGCCCTCTATGGGCTTCCAAATATCCCTTTGCCAATTCCACAAGAACAGCCTTAGCGAAAGGCTTCTTGAAGGGAAAGATGTAAATCTGTGAGATGAATTAACATAACACAGAGCAGTTTCTCAGAAAGCTTCTTTCCAGTTTTGAACGGAAGATATTTCCTTTTTCACCATAGCCCTCTATGGGCTTCCAAATATCCCTCTGCCAATTCCACAAGAACAGCCTTAGCGAAAGGCTTCTTGAAGGAAAGATGTAACTCTGTGAGATGAATTAACAGAACACAGAGCAGTTTCTCAGAAAGATTCTTTCCAGTTTTGAACGGAAGATATTTCCTTTTTCACCATAGCCCTCTATGGGCTTCCAAATATCCCTTTGCCAATTCCATAAGAACAGCCTTAGCGAAAGGCTTCTTGAAGGGAAAGATGTAACTCTGTGAGATGAATTAACAGAACACAGAGCAGTTTCTCAGAAAGCTTCTTTCCAGTTTTGAACGGAAGATATTTCCTTTTTCACCATAGCCCTCTATGGGCTTCCAAATATCCCTTTGCCAATTCCACAAGAACAGCCTTAGCGAAAGGCTTCTTGAAGGGAAAGATGTAACTCTGTGAGATGAATTAACAGAACACAGAGCAGTTTCTCAGAAAGCTTCTTTCCAGTTTTGAACGGAAGATATTTCCTTTTTCACCATAGCCCTCTATGGGCTTCCAAATATCCCTTTGCCAATTCCACAAGAACAGCCTTAGCGAAAGGCTTCCTGAAGGGAAAGATGTAACTCTGTGAGATGAATTAACAGAACACAGAGCAGTTTCTCAGAAAGCTTCTTTCCAGTTTTGAACGGAAGATATTTCCTTTTTCACCATAGCCCTCTATGGGCTTCCAAATATCCCTTTGCCAATTCCACAAGAACAGCCTTAGCGAAAGGCTTCTTGAAGGGAAAGATGTAACTCTGTGAGATGAATTAACAGAACACAGAGCAGTTTCTCAGAAAGCTTCTTTCCAGTTTTGAACGGAAGATATTTCCTTTTTCACCATAGCCCTCTATGGGCTTCCAAATATCCCTTTGCCAATTCCATAAGAACAGCCTTAGCGAAAGGCTTCTTGAAGGGAAAGATGTAACTCTGTGAGATGAATTAACAGAACACAGAGCAGTTTCTCAGAAAGCTTCTTTCCAGTTTTGAACGGAAGATATTTCCTTTTTCACCATAGCCCTCTATGGGCTTCCAAATATCCCTTTGCCAATTCCACAAGAACAGCCTTAGCGAAAGGCTTCTTGAAGGGAAAGATGTAACTCTGTGAGATGAATTAACAGAACACGGAGCAGTTTCTCAGAAAACTTCTTTCCAGTTTTGAACGGAAGATATTTCCTTTTTCACCATAGCCCTCTATGGGCTTCCAAATATCCCTTTGCCAATTCCACAAGAACAGCCTTAGCGAAAGGCTTCTTGAAGGGAAAGATGTAACTCTGTGAGATGAATTAACAGAACACAGAGCAGTTTCTCAGAAAGCTTCTTTCCAGTTTTGAACGGAAGATATTTCCTTTTTCACCATAGCCCTCTATGGGCTTCCAAATATCCCTCTGCCAATTCCACAAGAACAGCCTTAGCGAAAGGCTTCTTGAAGGGAAAGATGTAACTCTGTGAGATGAATTAACAGAACACAGAGCAGTTTCTCAGAAAGCTTCTTTCCAGTTTTGAACGGAAGATATTTCCTTTTTCACCATAGCCCTCTATGGGTTTCCAAATATCCCTTTGCCAATTCCACAAGAACCGCCTTAGCGAAAGGCTTCTTGAAGGGAAAGATGTAACTGTGTGAGATGAATTAACAGAACACAGAGCAGTTTCTCAGAAAGCTTCTTTCCAGTTTTGAACGGAAGATGCTTCCTTTTTCACCAAAGCCCTCTATGGGATTCCAAATATCCCTGTGCCAATTCCACAAGAACAGCCTTAGCGAAAGGCTTCTTGAAGGGAAAGATGTAACTCTGTGAGATGAATTAACAGAACACAGAGCAGTTTCTCAGAAAGCTTCTTTCCAGTTTTGAACGTTAAATATTTCCTTTTTCACCATAGCCCTCTATGGGCTTCCAAATATCCCTTTGCCAATTCCACAAGAACAGCCTTAGCGAAAGGCTTCTTGAAGGGAAAGATGTAACTCTGTGAGATGAATTAACAGAACACAGAGCAGTTTCTCAGAAAGCTTCTTTCCAGTTTTGAACGGAAGATATTTCCTTTTTCACCATAGCCCTCTATGGGCTTCCAAATATCCCTTTGCCAATTCCACAAGAACAGCCTTAGCGAAAGGCTTCTTGAAGGGAAAGATGTAACTCTGTGAGGTGAATTAACAGAACACAGAGCAGTTTCTCAGAAAGCTTCTTTCCAGTTTTGAACGGAAGATATTCCCTTTTTCACCATAGCCCTCTATGGGCTTCCAAATATCCCTTTGCCAATTCCACAAGAACAGCCTTAGCGAAAGGCATCTTGAAGGGAAAGATGTAACTCTGTGAGATGAATTAACAGAACACAGAGCAGTTTCTCAGAAAGCTTCTTTCCAGTTTTGAACGGAAGATATTTCCTTTTTCACCATAACCCTCTATGGGCTTCCAAATATCCCTTTGCCTATTCCACAAGAACAGCCTTAGCGAAAGACTTCTTGAAGGGAAAGATGTAACTGTGTGAGATGAATTAACAGAACACAGAGCAGTTTCTCAGAAAGCTTCTTTCCAATTTTGAACGGAAGATATTCCCTACATCACCATAGCCCTCTATGGGCTTCCAAATATCCCTTTGCCAATTCCACAAGAACAGCCTTAGCGAAAGGCTTCTTGAAGGGAAAGATGTAACTCTGTGAGATGAATTAACAGAACACAGAGCAGTTTCTCAGAAAGCTTCTTTCCAGTTTTGAACGGAAGATATTTCCTTTTTCACCATAGCCCTCTATGGGCTTCCAAATATCCCTCTGCCAATTCCACAAGAACAGCCTTAGCGAAAGGCTTCTAGAAGGGAAAGATGTATCTCTGTGAGATGAATTAACAGAACACAGAGCAGTTTCTCAGAAAGCTTCTTTCCAGTTTTGAACGGAAGATATTTCCTTTTTCACCATAGCCCTCTATGGGCTTCCAAATATCCCTTTGCCAATTCCACAAGAACAGCCTTAGCGAAAGGCTTCTTGACGGGAATGATGTAACTCTGTGAGATGAATTAACAGAACACAGAGCAGTTTCTCAGAAAGCTTCTTTCCAGTTTTGAACGGAAGATATTTCCTTTTTCACCATAGCCCTCTATGGGCTTCCAAATATCCCTTTGCCAATTCCACAAGAACAGCCTTAGCGAAAGGCTTCTTGACGGGAAAGATGTAACTCTGTGAGATGAATTAACAGAACACAGAGCAGTTTCTCAGAAAGCTTCTTTCCAGTTTTGAACGGAAGATATTTCCTTTTTCACCATAGCCCTCTATGGGCTTCCAAATATCCCTTTGCCAATTCCACAAGAACAGCCTTAGCGAAAGGCTTCTTGAAGGGAAAGATGTAACTGTGTGAGATGAATTAACAGAACACAGAGCAGTTTCTCAGAAAGCTTCTTTCCAATTTTGAACGGAAGATATTCCCTACATCACCATAGCCCTCTATGGGCTTCCAAATATCCCTTTGCCAATTCCACAAGAACAGCCTTAGCGAAAGGCTTCTTGAAGGGAAAGATGTATCTCTGTGAGATGAATTAACAGAACACAGAGCAGTTTCTCAGAAAGCTTCTTTCCAGTTTTGAACGGAAGATATTTCCTTTTTCACCATAGCCCTCTATGGGCTTCCAAATATCCCTTTGCCAATTCCACAAGAACAGCCTTAGCGAAAGGCTTCTTGACAGGAAAGATGTAACTCTGTGAGATGAATTAACAGAACACAGAGCAGTTTCTCAGAAAGCTTCTTTCCAGTTTTGAACGGAAGATAATTCCTTTTTCACCATAGCCCTCTATGGGCTTCCAAATATCCCTTTGCCAATTCCACAAGAACAGCCTTAGCGAAAGGCTTCTTGAAGGGAAAGATGTAAATCTGTGAGATGAATTAACATAACACAGAGCAGTTTCTCAGAAAGCTTCTTTCCAGTTTTGAACGGAAGATATTTCCTTTTTCACCATAGCCCTCTATGGGCTTCCAAATATCCCTCTGCCAATTCCACAAGAACAGCCTTAGCGAAAGGCTTCTTGAAGGGAAAGATGTAACTCTGTGAGATGAATTAACAGAACACAGAGCAGTTTCTCAGAAAGCTTCTTTCCAGTTTTGAACGGAAGATATTTCCTTTTTCACCATAGCCCTCTATGGGCTTCCAAATATCCCTTTGCCAATTCCATAAGAACAGCCTTAGCGAAAGGCTTCTTGAAGGGAAAGATGTAACTCTGTGAGATGAATTAACAGAACACAGAGCAGTTTCTCAGAAAGCTTCTTTCCAGTTTTGAACGGAAGATATTTCCTTTTTCACCATAGCCCTCTATGGGCTTCCAAATATCCCTTTGCCAATTAAACAAGAACAGCCTTAGCGAAAGGCTTCTTGAAGGGAAAGATGTAACTCTGTGAGATGAATTAACAGAACACAGAGCAGTTTCTCAGAAAGCTTCTTTCCCGTTTTGAACGGAAGATATTTCCTTTTTCACCATAGCCCTCTATGGGCTTCCAAATATCCCTTTGTCAATTCCACAAGAACAGCCTTAGCGAAAGGCTTCCTGAAGGGAAAGATGTAACTCTGTGAGATGAATTAACAGAACACAGAGCAGTTTCTCAGAAAGCTTCTTTCCAGTTTTGAACGGAAGATATTTCCTTTTTCACCATAGCCCTCTATGGGCTTCCAAATATCCCTTTGCCAATTCCACAAGAACAGCCTTACCGAAAGGCTTCTTGAAGGGAAAGATGTAACTCTGTGAGATGAATTAACAGAACACAGAGCAGTTTCTCAGAAAGCTTCTTTCCAGTTTTGAACGGAAGATATTTCCTTTTTCACCATAGCCCTCTATGGGCTTCCAAATATCCCTTTGCCAATTCCACAAGAACAGCCTTAGCGAAAGGCTTCTTGAAGGGAAAGATGTAACTCTGTGAGATGAATTAACAGAACACAGAGCAGTTTCTCAGAAAGCTTCTTTCCAGTTTTGAACGGAAGATATTTCCTTTTTCACCATAGCCCTCTATGGGCTTCCAAATATCCCTTTGCCAATTCCACAAGAACAGCCTTAGCGAAAGGCTTCTTGAAGGGAAAGATGTAACTATGTGAGATGAATTAATAGAACACGGAGCAGTTTCTCAGAAAGCTTCTTTCCAGTTTTGAACGGAAGATATTTCCTTTTTCACCATAGCCCTCTATGGGCTTCCAAATATCCCTTTGCCAATTCCACAAGAACAGCCTTAGCGAAAGGCTCCTTGAAGGGAAAGATGTAACTCTGTGAGATGAATTAACAGAACACAGAGCAGTTTCTCAGAAAGCTTCTTTCCAGTTTTGAACGGAAGATATTCCCTTTTCCACCATAGCCCTCTATGGGCTTCCAAATATCCCTTTGCCAATTCCACAAGAACAGCCTTAGCGAAAGGCTTCTTGAAGGGAAAGATGTAACTCTGTGAGATGAATTAACAGAACACGGAGCAGTTTCTCAGAAAGCTTCTTTCCAGTTTTGAACGGAAGATATTTCCTTTTTCACCATAGCCCTCTATGGGCTTCCAAATATCCCTTTGCCAATTCCACAAAAACAGCCTTAGCGAAAGGCTTCTTGAAGGGAAAGATGTAAGTCTGTGAGATGAATTAACAGAACACAGAGCAGTTTCTCAGAAAGCTTCTTTCCAGTTTTGAACGGAAGATATTTCCTTTTTCACCATAGCCCTCTATGGGCTTCCAAATATCCCTTTGCCAATTCCACAAGAACAGCCTTAGCGAAAGGCTTCTTGAAGGGAAAGATGTAACTGTGTGAGATGAATTAACAGAACACAGAGCAGTTTCTCAGAAAGCTTCTATCCAGTTTTGAACGGAAGATGCTTCCTTTTTCACCATAGCCCTCTATGGGATTCCAAATATCCCTGTGCCAATTCCACAAGAACAGCCTTAGCGAAAGGCTTCTTGAAGGGAAAGATGTAACTCTGTGAGATGAATTAACAGAACACAGAGCAGTTTCTCAGAAAGCTTCTTTCCAGTTTTGAACGTTAAATATTTCCTTTTTCACCATAGCCCTCTATGGGCTTCCAAATATCCCTTTGCCAATTCCACAAGAACAGCCTTAGCGAAAGGCTTCTTGAAGGGAAAGATGTAACTCTGTGAGATGAATTAACAGAACACAGAGCAGTTTCTCAGAAAGCTTCTTTCCAGTTTTGAACGGAAGATATTTCCTTTTTCACCATAGCCCTCTATGGGCTTCCAAATATCCCTTTGCCAATTCCACAAGAACAGCCTTAGCGAAAGGCTTCTTGAAGGGAAAGATGTAACTCTGTGAGGTGAATTAACAGAACACAGAGCAGTTTCTCAGAAAGCTTCTTTCCAGTTTTGAACGGAAGATATTCCCTTTTTCACCATAGCCCTCTATGGGCTTCCAAATATCCCTTTGCCAATTCCACAAGAACAGCCTTAGCGAAAGGCATCTTGAAGGGAAAGATGTAACTCTGTGAGATGAATTAACAGAACACAGAGCAGTTTCTCAGAAAGCTTCTTTCCAGTTTTGAACGGAAGATATTTCCTTTTTCACCAAAGCCGTCTATGGGCTTCCAAATATCCCTTTGCCAATTCCACAAGAACAGCCTTAGCGAAAGACTTCTTGAAGGGAAAGATGTAACTGTGTGAGATGAATTAACAGAACACAGAGCAGTTTCTCAGAAAGCTTCTTTCCAATTTTGAACGGAAGATATTCCCTACATCACCATAGCCCTCTATGGGCTTCCAAATATCCCTTTGCCAATTCCACAAGAACAGCCTTAGCGAAAGGCTTCTTGAAGGGAAAGATGTAACTCTGTGAGATGAATTAACAGAACACAGAGCAGTTTCTCAGAAAGCTTCTTTCCAGTTTTGAACGGAAGATATTTCCTTTTTCACCATAGCCCTCTATGGGCTTCCAAATATCCCTCTGCCAATTCTACAAGAACAGCCTTAGCGAAAGGCTTCTAGAAGGGAAAGATGTATCTCTGTGAGATGAATTAACAGAACACAGAGCAGTTTCTCAGAAAGCTTCTTTCCAGTTTTGAACGGAAGATATTTCCTTTTTCACCATAGCCCTCTATGGGCTTCCAAATATCCCTTTGCCAATTCCACAAAAACAGCCTTAGCGAAAGGCTTCTTGAAGGGAAAGATGTAAGTCTGTGAGATGAATTAACAGAACACAGAGCAGTTTCTCAGAAAGCTTCTTTCCAGTTTTGAACGGAAGATATTTCCTTTTTCACCATAGCCTTCTATGGGCTTCCAAATATCCCTTTGCCAATTCCACAAGAACAGCCTTAGCGAAAGGCTTCTTGAAGGGAAAGATGTATCTCTGTGAGATGAATTAACAGAACACAGAGCAGTTTCTCAGAAAGCTTCTTTCCAGTTTTGAACGGAAGATATTTCCTTTTTCACCATAGCCCTCTATGGGCTTCCAAATATCCCTTTGCCAATTCCACAAGAACAGCCTTAGCGAAAGGCTTCTTGAAGGGAAAGATGTAACTGTGTGAGATGAATTAACAGAACACAGAGCAGTTTCTCAGAAAGCTTCTATCCAGTTTTGAACGGAAGATGCTTCCTTTTTCACCATAGCCCTCTATGGGATTCCAAATATCCCTGTGCCAATTCCACAAGAACAGCCTTAGCGAAAGGCTTCTTGAAGGGAAAGATGTAACTCTGTGAGATGAATTAACAGAACACAGAGCAGTTTCTCAGAAAGCTTCTTTCCAGTTTTGAACGTTAAATATTTCCTTTTTCACCATAGCCCTCTATGGGCTTCCAAATATCCCTTTGCCAATTCCACAAGAACAGCCTTAGCGAAAGGCTTCTTGAAGGGAAAGATGTAACTCTGTGAGGTGAATTAACAGAACACAGAGCAGTTTCTCAGAAAGCTTCTTTCCAGTTTTGAACGGAAGATATTCCCTTTTTCACCATAGCCCTCTATGGGCTTCCAAATATCCCTTTGCCAATTCCACAAGAACAGCCTTAGCGAAAGGCATCTTGAAGGGAAAGATGTAACTCTGTGAGATGAATTAACAGAACACAGAGCAGTTTCTCAGAAAGCTTCTTTCCAGTTTTGAACGGAAGATATTTCCTTTTTCACCAAAGCCGTCTATGGGCTTCCAAATATCCCTTTGCCAATTCCACAAGAACAGCCTTAGCGAAAGACTTCTTGAAGGGAAAGATGTAACTGTGTGAGATGAATTAACAGAACACAGAGCAGTTTCTCAGAAAGCTTCTTTCCAATTTTGAACGGAAGATATTCCCTACATCACCATAGCCCTCTATGGGCTTCCAAATATCCCTTTGCCAATTCCACAAGAACAGCCTTAGCGAAAGGCTTCTTGAAGGGAAAGATGTAACTCTGTGAGATGAATTAACAGAACACAGAGCAGTTTCTCAGAAAGCTTCTTTCCAGTTTTGAACGGAAGATATTTCCTTTTTCACCATAGCCCTCTATGGGCTTCCAAATATCCCTCTGCCAATTCCACAAGAACAGCCTTAGCGAAAGGCTTCTAGAAGGGAAAGATGTATCTCTGTGAGATGAATTAACAGAACACAGAGCAGTTTCTCAGAAAGCTTCTTTCCAGTTTTGAACGGAAGATATTTCCTTTTTCACCATAGCCCTCTATGGGCTTCCAAATATCCCTTTGCCAATTCCACAAGAACAGCCTTAGCGAAAGGCTTCTTGACGGGAAAGATGTAACTCTGTGAGATGAATTAACAGAACACAGAGCAGTTTCTCAGAAAGCTTCTTTCCAGTTTTGAACGGAAGATATTTCCTTTTTCACCATAGCCCTCTATGGGCTTCCAAATATCCCTTTGCCAATTCCACAAGAACAGCCTTAGCGAAAGGCTTCTTGACGGGAAAGATGTAACTCTGTGAGATGAATTAACAGAACACAGAGCAGTTTCTCAGAAAGCTTCTTTCCAGTTTTGAACGGAAGATATTTCCTTTTTCACCATAGCCCTCTATGGGCTTCCAAATATCCCTTTGCCAATTCCACAAGAACAGCCTTAGCGAAAGGCTTCTTGAAGGGAAAGATGTAACTGTGTGAGATGAATTAACAGAACACAGAGCAGTTTCTCAGAAAGCTTCTTTCCAATTTTGAACGGAAGATATTCCCTACATCACCATAGCCCTCTATGGGCTTCCAAATATCCCTTTGCCAATTCCACAAGAACAGCCTTAGCGAAAGGCTTCTTGAAGGGAAAGATGTAACTCTGTGAGATGAATTAACAGAACACAGAGCAGTTTCTCAGAAAGCTTCTTTCCAGTTTTGAACGGAAGATATTTCCTTTTTCACCATAGCCCTCTATGGGCTTCCAAATATCCCTCTGGCAATTCCACAAGAACAGCCTTAGCGAAAGGCTTCTTGAAGGGAAAGATGTATCTCTGTGAGATGAATTAACAGAACACAGAGCAGTTTCTCAGAAAGCTTCTTTCCAGTTTTGAACGGAAGATATTTCCTTTTTCACCATAGCCCTCTATGGGCTTCCAAATATCCCTTTGCCAATTCCACAAGAACAGCCTTAGCGAAAGGCTTCTTGACAGGAAAGATGTAACTCTGTGAGATGAATTAACAGAACACAGAGCAGTTTCTCAGAAAGCTTCTTTCCAGTTTTGAACGGAAGATAATTCCTTTTTCACCATAGCCCTCTATGGGCTTCCAAATATCCCTTTGCCAATTCCACAAGAACAGCCTTAGCGAAAGGCTTCTTGAAGGGAAAGATGTAAATCTGTGAGATGAATTAACATAACACAGAGCAGTTTCTCAGAAAGCTTCTTTCCAGTTTTGAACGGAAGATATTTCCTTTTTCACCATAGCCCTCTATGGGCTTCCAAATATCCCTCTGCCAATTCCACAAGAACAGCCTTAGCGAAAGGCTTCTTGAAGGGAAAGATGTAACTCTGTGAGATGAATTAACAGAACACAGAGCAGTTTCTCAGAAAGCTTCTTTCCAGTTTTGAACGGAAGATATTTCCTTTTTCACCATAGCCCTCTATGGGCTTCCAAATATCCCTTTGCCAATTCCATAAGAACAGCCTTAGCGAAAGGCTTCTTGAAGGGAAAGATGTAACTCTGTGAGATGAATTAACAGAACACAGAGCAGTTTCTCAGAAAGCTTCTTTCCAGTTTTGAACGGAAGATATTTCCTTTTTCACCATAGCCCTCTATGGGCTTCCAAATATCCCTTTGCCAATTCCACAAGAACAGCCTTAGCGAAAGGCTTCTTGAAGGGAAAGATGTAACTCTGTGAGATGAATTAACAGAACACAGAGCAGTTTCTCAGAAAGCTTCTTTCCAGTTTTGAACGGAAGATATTTCCTTTTTCACCATAGCCCTCTATGGGCTTCCAAATATCCCTTTGTCAATTCCACAAGAACAGCCTTAGCGAAAGGCTTCCTGAAGGGAAAGATGTAACTCTGTGAGATGAATTAACAGAACACAGAGCAGTTTCTCAGAAAGCTTCTTTCCAGTTTTGAACGGAAGATATTTCCTTTTTCACCATAGCCCTCTATGGGCTTCCAAATATCCCTTTGCCAATTCCACAAGAACAGCCTTAGCGAAAGGCTTCTTGAAGGGAAAGATGTAACTCTGTGAGATGAATTAACAGAACACAGAGCAGTTTCTCAGAAAGCTTCTTTCCAGTTTTGAACGGAAGATATTTCCTTTTTCACCATAGCCCTCTATGGGCTTCCAAATATCCCTTTGCCAATTCCACAAGAACAGCCTTAGCGAAAGGCTTCTTGAAGGGAAAGATGTAACTCTGTGAGATGAATTAACAGAACACAGAGCAGTTTCTCAGAAAGCTTCTTTCCAGTTTTGAACGGAAGATATTTCCTTTTTCACCATAGCCCTCTATGGGCTTCCAAATATCCCTTTGCCAATTCCCCAAGAACAGCCTTAGCGAAAGGCTTCTTGAAGGGAAAGATGTAACTCTGTGAGATGAATTAATAGAACACGGAGCAGTTTCTCAGAAAGCTTCTTTCCAGTTTTGAACGGAAGATATTTCCTTTTTCACCATAGCCCTCTATGGGCTTCCAAATATCCCTTTGCCAATTCCACAAGAACAGCCTTAGCGAAAGGCTCCTTGAAGGGAAAGATGTAACTCTGTGAGATGAATTAACAGAACACAGAGCAGTTTCTCAGAAAGCTTCTTTCCAGTTTTGAACGGAAGATATTCCCTTTTCCACCATAGCCCTCTATGGGCTTCCAAATATCCCTTTGCCAATTCCACAAGAACAGCCTTAGCGAAAGGCTTCTTGAAGGGAAAGATGTAACTCTGTGA
This sequence comes from Chlorocebus sabaeus, assembly GCF_047675955.1. NCBI lineage: Eukaryota > Metazoa > Chordata > Mammalia > Primates > Cercopithecidae > Chlorocebus > Chlorocebus sabaeus. Next base: position 117,516 of record NW_027327557.1, read on the forward strand.
GATGAATTAACAGAACACGGAGCAGTTTCTCAGAAAGCTTCTTTCCAGTTTTGAACGGAAGATATTTCCTTTTTCACCATAGCCCTCTATGGGCTTCCAAATATCCCTTTGCCAATTCCACAAAAACAGCCTTAGCGAAAGGCTTCCTGAAGGGAAAGATGTAAGTCTGTGAGATGAATTAACAGAACACAGAGCAGTTTCTCAGAAAGCTTCTTTCCAGTTTTGAACGGAAGATATTTCCTTTTTCACCATAGCCTTCTATGGGCTTCCAAATATCCCTTTGCCAATTCCACAAGAACAGCCTTAGCGAAAGGCTTCTTGAAGGGAAAGATGTATCTCTGTGAGATGAATTAACAGAACACAGAGCAGTTTCTCAGAAAGCTTCTTTCCAGTTTTGAACGGAAGATATTTCCTTTTTCACCATAGCCCTCTATGGGCTTCCAAATATCCCTTTGCCAATTCCACAAGAACAGCCTTAGCGAAAGGCTTCTTGAACGGAAAGATGAAACTCTGTGAGATGAATTAACAGAACACAGAGCAGTTTCTCAGAAAGCTTCTTTCCAGTTTTGAACGGAAGATATTTCCTTTTTCACCATAGCCCTCTATGGGCTTCCAAATATCCCTTTGCCAATTCCACAAGAACAGCCTTAGCGAAAGGCTTCTTGAAGGGAAAGATGTAACTCTGTGAGATGAATTAACAGAACACAGAGCAGTTTCTCAGAAAGCTTCTTTCCAGTTTTGAACGGAAGATATTTCCTTTTTCACCATAGCCCTCTATGGGCTTCCAAATATCCCTCTGCCAATTCCACAAGAACAGCCTTAGCGAAAGGCTTCTTGAAGGGAAAGATGTAACTCTGTGAGATGAATTAACAGAACACAGAGCAGTTTCTCAGAAAGCTTCTTTCCAGTTTTGAACGGAAGATATTTCCTTTTTCACCATAGCCCTCTATGGGTTTCCAAATATCCCTTTGCCAATTCCACAAGAACAGCCTTAGCGAAAGGCTTCTTGAAGGGAAAGATGTAACTGTGTGAGATGAATTAACAGAACACAGAGCAGTTTCTCAGAAAGCTTCTTTCCAGTTTTGAACGGAAGATACTTCCTTTTTCACCATAGCCCTCTATGGGATTCCAAATATCCCTGTGCCAATTCCACAAGAACAGCCTTAGCGAAAGGCTTCTTGAAGGGAAAGATGTAACTCTGTGAGATGAATTAACAGAACACAGAGCAGTTTCTCAGAAAGCTTCTTTCCAGTTTTGAACGTTAAATATTTCCTTTTTCACCATAGCCCTCTATGGGCTTCCAAATATCCCTTTGCCAATTCCACAAGAACAGCCTTAGCGAAAGGCTTCTTGAAGGGAAAGATGTAACTCTGTGAGATGAATTAACAGAACACAGAGCAGTTTCTCAGAAAGCTTCTTTCCAGTTTTGAACGGAAGATATTTCCTTTTTCACTATAGCCCTCTATGGGCTTCCAAATATCCCTTTGCCAATTCCACAAGAACAGCCTTAGCGAAAGGCTTCTTGAAGGGAAAGATGTAAATCTGTGAGATGAATTAACATAACACAGAGCAGTTTCTCAGAAAGCTTCTTTCCAGTTTTGAACGGAAAATATTTCCTTTTTCACCATAGCCCTCTATGGGCTTCCAAATATCCCTCTGCCAATTCCACAAGAACAGCCTTAGCGAAAGGCTTCTTGAAGGGAAAGATGTAACTCTGTGAGATGAATTAACAGAACACAGAGCAGTTTCTCAGAAAGCTTCTTTCCAGTTTTGAACGGAAGATATTTCCTTTTTCACCATAGCCCTCTATGGGCTTCCAAATATCCCTTTGCCAATTCCATAAGAACAGCCTCAGCGAAAGGCTTCTTGAAAGGAAAGATGTAACTCTGTGAGATGAATTAACAGAACACAGAGCAGTTTCTCAGAAAGCTTCTTTACAGTTTTGAACGGAAGATATTTCCTTTTTCACCATAGCCCTCTATGGGCTTCCAAATATCCCTTTGCCAATTCCACAAGAACAGCCTTAGCGAAAGGCTTCTTGAAGGGAAAGATGTAACTCTGTGAGATGAATTAATAGAACACAGAGCAGTTTCTCAGAAAGCTTCTTTCCAGTTTTGAACGGAAGATATTTCCTTTTTCACCATAGCCCTCTATGGGCTTCCAAATATCCTTTTGCCAATTCCACAAGAACAGCCTTAGCGAAAGGCTTCTTGAAGGGAAAGATGTAACTCTGTGAGATGAATTAACAGAACACAGAGCAGTTTCTCAGAAAGCTTCTTTCCAGTTTTGAACGGAAGATATTTCCTTTTTCACCATAGCCCTCTATGGGCTTCCAAATATCCCTTTGCCAATTCCACAAGAACAGCCTTAGCGAAAGGCTTCTTGAAGGGAAAGATGTAAATCTGTGAGATGAATTAACATAACACAGAGCAGTTTCTCAGAAAGCTTCTTTCCAGTTTTGAACGGAAGATATTTCCTTTTCCACTATAGCCCTCTATGGGCTTCCAAATATCCCTCTGCCAATTCCACAAGAACAGCCTTAGCGAAAGGCTTCTTGAAGGGAAAGATGTAACTCTGTGAGATGAATTAACAGAACACAGAGCAGTTTCTCAGAAAGCTTCTTTCCAGTTTTGAACGGAAGATATTTCCTTTTTCACCATAGCCCTCTATGGGCTTCCAAATATCCCTTTGCCAATTCCATAAGAACAGCCTTAGCGAAAGGCTTCTTGAAGGGAAAGATGTAACTCTGTGAGATGAATTAACAGAACACAGAGCAGTTTCTCAGAAAGCTTCTTTACAGTTTTGAACGGAAGATATTTCCTTTTTCACCATAGCCCTCTATGGGCTTCCAAATATCCCTTTGCCAATTCCACAAGAACAGCCTTAGCGAAAGGCTTCTTGAAGGGAAAGATGTAACTCTGTGAGATGAATTAACAGAACACAGAGCAGTTTCTCAGAAAGCTTCTTTCCAGTTTTGAACGGAAGATATTTCCTTTTTCACCATAGCCCTCTATGGGCTTCCAAATATCCTTTTGCCAATTCCACAAGAACAGCCTTAGCGAAAGGCTTCTTGAAGGGAAAGATGTAACTCTGTGAGATGAATTAACAGAACACAGAGCAGTTTCTCAGAAAGCTTCTTTCCAGTTTTGAACGGAAGATATTTCCTTTTTCACCATAGCCCTCTATGGGCTTCCAAATATCCCTTTGCCAATTCCACAAGAACAGCCTTAGCGAAAGGCTTCTTGAAGGGAAAGATGTAACTCTGTGAGGTGAATTAACAGAACACAGACCAGTTTCTCAGAAAGCTTCTTTCCAGTTTTGAACGGAAGATATTCCCTTTTTCACCATAGCCCTCTATGGGCTTCCAAATATCCCTTTGCCAATTCCACAAGAACAGCCTTAGCGAAAGGCATCTTGAAGGGAAAGATGTAACTCTGTGAGATGAATTAACAGAACACAGAGCAGTTTCTCAGAAAGCTTCTTTCCAGTTTTGAACGGAAGATATTTCCTTTTTCACCAAAGCCGTCTATGGGCTTCCAAATATCCCTTTGCCAATTCCACAAGAACAGCCTTAGCGAAAGACTTCTTGAAGGGAAAGATGTAACTGTGTGAGATGAATTAACAGAACACAGAGCAGTTTCTCAGAAAGCTTCTTTCCAATTTTGAACGGAAGATATTCCCTATATCACCATAGCCCTCTATGGGCTTCCAAATATCCCTTTGCCAATTCCACAAGAACAGCCTTAGCGAAAGGCTTCTTGAAGGGAAAGATGTAACTCTGTGAGATGAATTAACAGAACACAGAGCAGTTTCTCAGAAAGCTTCTTTCCAGTTTTGAACGGAAGATATTTCCTTTTTCACCATAGCCCTCTATGGGCTTCCAAATATCCCTCTGCCAATTCCACAAGAACAGCCTTAGCGAAAGGCTTCTTGAAGGGAAAGATGTATCTCTGTGAGATGAATTAACAGAACACAGAGCAGTTTCTCAGAAAGCTTCTTTCCAGTTTTGAACGGAAGATATTTCCTTTTTCACCATAGCCCTCTATGGGCTTCCAAATATCCCTTTGCCAATTCCACAAGAACAGCCTTAGCGAAAGGCTTCTTGAACGGAAAGATGAAACTCTGTGAGATGAATTAACAGAACACAGAGCAGTTTCTCAGAAAGCTTCTTTCCAGTTTTGAACGGAAGATATTTCCTTTTTCACCATAGCCCTCTATGGGCTTCCAAATATCCCTTTGCCAATTCCACAAGAACAGCCTTAGCGAAAGGCTTCTTGAAGGGAAAGATGTAACTCTGTGAGATGAATTAACAGAACACAGAGCAGTTTCTCAGAAAGCTTCTTTCCAGTTTTGAACGGAAGATATTTCCTTTTTCACCATAGCCCTCTATGGGCTTCCAAATATCCCTCTGCCAATTCCACAAGAACAGCCTTAGCGAAAGGCTTCTTGAAGGGAAAGATGTAACTCTGTGAGATGAATTAACAGAACACAGAGCAGTTTCTCAGAAAGCTTCTTTCCAGTTTTGAACGGAAGATATTTCCTTTTTCACCATAGCCCTCTATGGGTTTCCAAATATCCCTTTGCCAATTCCACAAGAACAGCCTTAGCGAAAGGCTTCTTGAAGGGAAAGATGTAACTGTGTGAGATGAATTAACAGAACACAGAGCAGTTTCTCAGAAAGCTTCTTTCCAGTTTTGAACGGAAGATACTTCCTTTTTCACCATAGCCCTCTATGGGATTCCAAATATCCCTGTGCCAATTCCACAAGAACAGCCTTAGCGAAAGGCTTCTTGAAGGGAAAGATGTAACTCTGTGAGATGAATTAACAGAACACAGAGCAGTTTCTCAGAAAGCTTCTTTCCAGTTTTGAACGTTAAATATTTCCTTTTTCACCATAGCCCTCTATGGGCTTCCAAATATCCCTTTGCCAATTCCACAAGAACAGCCTTAGCGAAAGGCTTCTTGAAGGGAAAGATGTAACTCTGTGAGATGAATTAACAGAACACAGAGCAGTTTCTCAGAAAGCTTCTTTCCAGTTTTGAACGGAAGATATTTCCTTTTTCACTATAGCCCTCTATGGGCTTCCAAATATCCCTTTGCCAATTCCACAAGAACAGCCTTAGCGAAAGGCTTCTTGAAGGGAAAGATGTAAATCTGTGAGATGAATTAACATAACACAGAGCAGTTTCTCAGAAAGCTTCTTTCCAGTTTTGAACGGAAAATATTTCCTTTTTCACCATAGCCCTCTATGGGCTTCCAAATATCCCTCTGCCAATTCCACAAGAACAGCCTTAGCGAAAGGCTTCTTGAAGGGAAAGATGTAACTCTGTGAGATGAATTAACAGAACACAGAGCAGTTTCTCAGAAAGCTTCTTTCCAGTTTTGAACGGAAGATATTTCCTTTTTCACCATAGCCCTCTATGGGCTTCCAAATATCCCTTTGCCAATTCCATAAGAACAGCCTCAGCGAAAGGCTTCTTGAAAGGAAAGATGTAACTCTGTGAGATGAATTAACAGAACACAGAGCAGTTTCTCAGAAAGCTTCTTTACAGTTTTGAACGGAAGATATTTCCTTTTTCACCATAGCCCTCTATGGGCTTCCAAATATCCCTTTGCCAATTCCACAAGAACAGCCTTAGCGAAAGGCTTCTTGAAGGGAAAGATGTAACTCTGTGAGATGAATTAATAGAACACAGAGCAGTTTCTCAGAAAGCTTCTTTCCAGTTTTGAACGGAAGATATTTCCTTTTTCACCATAGCCCTCTATGGGCTTCCAAATATCCTTTTGCCAATTCCACAAGAACAGCCTTAGCGAAAGGCTTCTTGAAGGGAAAGATGTAACTCTGTGAGATGAATTAACAGAACACAGAGCAGTTTCTCAGAAAGCTTCTTTCCAGTTTTGAACGGAAGATATTTCCTTTTTCACCATAGCCCTCTATGGGCTTCCAAATATCCCTTTGCCAATTCCACAAGAACAGCCTTAGCGAAAGGCTTCTTGAAGGGAAAGATGTAAATCTGTGAGATGAATTAACATAACACAGAGCAGTTTCTCAGAAAGCTTCTTTCCAGTTTTGAACGGAAGATATTTCCTTTTCCACTATAGCCCTCTATGGGCTTCCAAATATCCCTCTGCCAATTCCACAAGAACAGCCTTAGCGAAAGGCTTCTTGAAGGGAAAGATGTAACTCTGTGAGATGAATTAACAGAACACAGAGCAGTTTCTCAGAAAGCTTCTTTCCAGTTTTGAACGGAAGATATTTCCTTTTTCACCATAGCCCTCTATGGGCTTCCAAATATCCCTTTGCCAATTCCATAAGAACAGCCTTAGCGAAAGGCTTCTTGAAGGGAAAGATGTAACTCTGTGAGATGAATTAACAGAACACAGAGCAGTTTCTCAGAAAGCTTCTTTACAGTTTTGAACGGAAGATATTTCCTTTTTCACCATAGCCCTCTATGGGCTTCCAAATATCCCTTTGCCAATTCCACAAGAACAGCCTTAGCGAAAGGCTTCTTGAAGGGAAAGATGTAACTCTGTGAGATGAATTAACAGAACACAGAGCAGTTTCTCAGAAAGCTTCTTTCCAGTTTTGAACGGAAGATATTTCCTTTTTCACCATAGCCCTCTATGGGCTTCCAAATATCCTTTTGCCAATTCCACAAGAACAGCCTTAGCGAAAGGCTTCTTGAAGGGAAAGATGTAACTCTGTGAGATGAATTAACAGAACACAGAGCAGTTTCTCAGAAAGCTTCTTTCCAGTTTTGAACGGAAGATATTTCCTTTTTCACCATAGCCCTCTATGGGCTTCCAAATATCCCTTTGCCAATTCCACAAGAACAGCCTTAGCGAAAGGCTTCTTGAAGGGAAAGATGTAACTCTGTGAGGTGAATTAACAGAACACAGACCAGTTTCTCAGAAAGCTTCTTTCCAGTTTTGAACGGAAGATATTCCCTTTTTCACCATAGCCCTCTATGGGCTTCCAAATATCCCTTTGCCAATTCCACAAGAACAGCCTTAGCGAAAGGCATCTTGAAGGGAAAGATGTAACTCTGTGAGATGAATTAACAGAACACAGAGCAGTTTCTCAGAAAGCTTCTTTCCAGTTTTGAACGGAAGATATTTCCTTTTTCACCAAAGCCGTCTATGGGCTTCCAAATATCCCTTTGCCAATTCCACAAGAACAGCCTTAGCGAAAGACTTCTTGAAGGGAAAGATGTAACTGTGTGAGATGAATTAACAGAACACAGAGCAGTTTCTCAGAAAGCTTCTTTCCAATTTTGAACGGAAGATATTCCCTATATCACCATAGCCCTCTATGGGCTTCCAAATATCCCTTTGCCAATTCCACAAGAACAGCCTTAGCGAAAGGCTTCTTGAAGGGAAAGATGTAACTCTGTGAGATGAATTAACAGAACACAGAGCAGTTTCTCAGAAAGCTTCTTTCCAGTTTTGAACGGAAGATATTTCCTTTTTCACCATAGCCCTCTATGGGCTTCCAAATATCCCTCTGCCAATTCCACAAGAACAGCCTTAGCGAAAGGCTTCTTGAAGGGAAAGATGTATCTCTGTGAGATGAATTAACAGAACACAGAGCAGTTTCTCAGAAAGCTTCTTTCCAGTTTTGAACGGAAGATATTTCCTTTTTCACCATAGCCCTCTATGGGCTTCCAAATATCCCTTTGCCAATTCCACAAGAACAGCCTTAGCGAAAGGCTTCTTGACAGGAAAGATGTAACTCTGTGAGATGAATTAACAGAACACAGAGCAGTTTCTCAGAAAGCTTCTTTCCAGTTTTGAACGGAAGATATTTCCTTTTTCACCATAGCCCTCTATGGGCTTCCAAATATCCCTTTGCCAATTCCACAAGAACAGCCTTAGCGAAAGGCTTCTTGAAGGGAAAGATGTAAATCTGTGAGATGAATTAACATAACACAGAGCAGTTTCTCAGAAAGCTTCTTTCCAGTTTTGAACGGAAGATATTTCCTTTTTCACCATAGCCCTCTATGGGCTTCCAAATATCCCTCTGCCAATTCCACAAGAACAGCCTTAGCGAAAGGCTTCTTGAAGGGAAAGATGTAACTCTGTGAGATGAATTAACAGAACACAGAGCAGTTTCTCAGAAAGCTTCTTTCCAGTTTTGAACGGAAGATATTTCCTTTTTCACCATAGCCCTCTATGGGCTTCCAAATATCCCTTTGCCAATTCCATAAGAACAGCCTTAGCGAAAGGCTTCTTGAAGGGAAAGATGTAACTCTGTGAGATGAATTAACAGAACACAGAGCAGTTTCTCAGAAAGCTTCTTTCCAGTTTTGAACGGAAGATATTTCCTTTTTCACCATAGCCCTCTATGGGCTTCCAAATATCCCTTTGCCAATTCCACAAGAACAGCCTTAGCGAAAGGCTTCTTGAAGGGAAAGATGTAACTCTGTGAGATGAATTAACAGAACACAGAGCAGTTTCTCAGAAAGCTTCTTTCCAGTTTTGAACGGAAGATATTTCCTTTTTCACCATAGCCCTCTATGGGCTTCCAAATATCCCTTTGCCAATTCTACAAGAACAGCCTTAGCGAAAGGCTTCCTGAAGGGAAAGATGTAACTCTGTGAGATGAATTAACAGAACACAGAGCAGTTTCTCAGAAAGCTTCTTTCCAGTTTTGAACGGAAGATATTTCCTTTTTCACCATAACCCTCTATGGGCTTCCAAATATCCCTTTGCCAATTCCACAAGAACAGCCTTAGCGAAAGGCTTCTTGAACGGAAAGATGAAACTCTGTGAGATGAATTAACAGAACACAGAGCAGTTTCTCAGAAAGCTTCTTTCCAGTTTTGAACGGAAGATATTTCCTTTTTCACCATAGCCCTCTATGGGCTTCCAAATATCCCTTTGCCAATTCCACAAGAACAGCCTTAGCGAAAGGCTTCTTGAAGGGAAAGATGTAACTCTGTGAGATGAATTAACAGAACACAGAGCAGTTTCTCAGAAAGCTTCTTTCCAGTTTTGAACGGAAGATATTTCCTTTTTCACCATAGCCCTCTAAGGGCTTCCAAATATCCCTCTGCCAATTCCACAAGAACAGCCTTAGCGAAAGGCTTCTTGAAGGGAAAGATGTAACTCTGTGAGATGAATTAACAGAACACAGAGCAGTTTCTCAGAAAGCTTCTTTCCAGTTTTGAACGGAAGATATTTCCTTTTTCACCATAGCCCTCTATGGGTTTCCAAATATCCCTTTGCCAATTCCACAAGAACAGCCTTAGCGAAAGGCTTCTTGAAGGGAAAGATGTAACTGTGTGAGATGAATTAACAGAACACAGAGCAGTTTCTCAGAAAGCTTCTTTCCAGTTTTGAACGGAAGATACTTCCTTTTTCACCATAGCCCTCTATGGGATTCCAAATATCCCTGTGCCAATTCCACAAGAACAGCCTTAGCGAAAGGCTTCTTGAAGGGAAAGATGTAACTCTGTGAGATGAATTAACAGAACACAGAGCAGTTTCTCAGAAAGCTTCTTTCCAGTTTTGAACGTTAAATATTTCCTTTTTCACCATAGCCCTCTATGGGCTTCCAAATATCCCTTTGCCAATTCCACAAGAACAGCCTTAGCGAAAGGCTTCTTGAAGGGAAAGATGTAACTCTGTGAGATGAATTAACAGAACACAGAGCAGTTTCTCAGAAAGCTTCTTTCCAGTTTTGAACGGAAGATATTTCCTTTTTCACTATAGCCCTCTATGGGCTTCCAAATATCCCTTTGCCAATTCCACAAGAACAGCCTTAGCGAAAGGCTTCTTGAAGGGAAAGATGTAACTCTGTGAGATGAATTAACATAACACAGAGCAGTTTCTCAGAAAGCTTCTTTCCAGTTTTGAACGGAAAATATTTCCTTTTTCACCATAGCCCTCTATGGGCTTCCAAATATCCCTCTGCCAATTCCACAAGAACAGCCTTAGCGAAAGGCTTCTTGAAGGGAAAGATGTAACTCTGTGAGATGAATTAACAGAACACAGAGCAGTTTCTCAGAAAGCTTCTTTCCAGTTTTGAACGGAAGATATTTCCTTTTTCACCATAGCCCTCTATGGGCTTCCAAATATCCCTTTGCCAATTCCATAAGAACAGCCTCAGCGAAAGGCTTCTTGAAAGGAAAGATGTAACTCTGTGAGATGAATTAACAGAACACAGAGCAGTTTCTCAGAAAGCTTCTTTACAGTTTTGAACGGAAGATATTTCCTTTTTCACCATAGCCCTCTATGGGCTTCCAAATATCCCTTTGCCAATTCCACAAGAACAGCCTTAGCGAAAGGCTTCTTGAAGGGAAAGATGTAACTCTGTGAGATGAATTAATAGAACACAGAGCAGTTTCTCAGAAAGCTTCTTTCCAGTTTTGAACGGAAGATATTTCCTTTTTCACCATAGCCCTCTATGGGCTTCCAAATATCCTTTTGCCAATTCCACAAGAACAGCCTTAGCGAAAGGCTTCTTGAAGGGAAAGATGTAACTCTGTGAGATGAATTAACAGAACACAGAGCAGTTTCTCAGAAAGCTTCTTTCCAGTTTTGAACGGAAGATATTTCCTTTTTCACCATAGCCCTCTATGGGCTTCCAAATATCCCTTTGCCAATTCCACAAGAACAGCCTTAGCGAAAGGCTTCTTGAAGGGAAAGATGTAAATCTGTGAGATGAATTAACATAACACAGAGCAGTTTCTCAGAAAGCTTCTTTCCAGTTTTGAACGGAAGATATTTCCTTTTCCACTATAGCCCTCTATGGGCTTCCAAATATCCCTCTGCCAATTCCACAAGAACAGCCTTAGCGAAAGGCTTCTTGAAGGGAAAGATGTAACTCTGTGAGATGAATTAACAGAACACAGAGCAGTTTCTCAGAAAGCTTCTTTCCAGTTTTGAACGGAAGATATTTCCTTTTTCACCATAGCCCTCTATGGGCTTCCAAATATCCCTTTGCCAATTCCATAAGAACAGCCTTAGCGAAAGGCTTCTTGAAGGGAAAGATGTAACTCTGTGAGATGAATTAACAGAACACAGAGCAGTTTCTCAGAAAGCTTCTTTACAGTTTTGAACGGAAGATATTTCCTTTTTCACCATAGCCCTCTATGGGCTTCCAAATATCCCTTTGCCAATTCCACAAGAACAGCCTTAGCGAAAGGCTTCTTGAAGGGAAAGATGTAACTCTGTGAGATGAATTAACAGAACACAGAGCAGTTTCTCAGAAAGCTTCTTTCCAGTTTTGAACGGAAGATATTTCCTTTTTCACCATAGCCCTCTATGGGCTTCCAAATATCCTTTTGCCAATTCCACAAGAACAGCCTTAGCGAAAGGCTTCTTGAAGGGAAAGATGTAACTCTGTGAGATGAATTAACAGAACACAGAGCAGTTTCTCAGAAAGCTTCTTTCCAGTTTTGAACGGAAGATATTTCCTTTTTCACCATAGCCCTCTATGGGCTTCCAAATATCCCTTTGCCAATTCCACAAGAACAGCCTTAGCGAAAGGCTTCTTGAAGGGAAAGATGTAACTCTGTGAGGTGAATTAACAGAACACAGACCAGTTTCTCAGAAAGCTTCTTTCCAGTTTTGAACGGAAGATATTCCCTTTTTCACCATAGCCCTCTATGGGCTTCCAAATATCCCTTTGCCAATTCCACAAGAACAGCCTTAGCGAAAGGCATCTTGAAGGGAAAGATGTAACTCTGTGAGATGAATTAACAGAACACAGAGCAGTTTCTCAGAAAGCTTCTTTCCAGTTTTGAACGGAAGATATTTCCTTTTTCACCAAAGCCGTCTATGGGCTTCCAAATATCCCTTTGCCAATTCCACAAGAACAGCCTTAGCGAAAGACTTCTTGAAGGGAAAGATGTAACTGTGTGAGATGAATTAACAGAACACAGAGCAGTTGCTCAGAAAGCTTCTTTCCAATTTTGAACGGAAGATATTCCCTATATCACCATAGCCCTCTATGGGCTTCCAAATATCCCTTTGCCAATTCCACAAGAACAGCCTTAGCGAAAGGCTTCTTGAAGGGAAAGATGTAACTCTGTGAGATGAATTAACAGAACACAGAGCAGTTTCTCAGAAAGCTTCTTTCCAGTTTTGAACGGAAGATATTTCCTTTTTCACCATAGCCCTCTATGGGCTTCCAAATATCCCTCTGCCAATTCCACAAGAACAGCCTTAGCGAAAGGCTTCTTGAAGGGAAAGATGTATCTCTGTGAGATGAATTAACAGAACACAGAGCAGTTTCTCAGAAAGCTTCTTTCCAGTTTTGAACGGAAGATATTTCCTTTTTCACCATAGCCCTCTATGGGCTTCCAAATATCCCTTTGCCAATTCCACAAGAACAGCCTTAGCGAAAGGCTTCTTGACAGGAAAGATGTAACTCTGTGAGATGAATTAACAGAACACAGAGCAGTTTCTCAGAAAGCTTCTTTCCAGTTTTGAACGGAAGATATTTCCTTTTTCACCATAGCCCTCTATGGGCTTCCAAATATCCCTTTGCCAATTCCACAAGAACAGCCTTAGCGAAAGGCTTCTTGAAGGGAAAGATGTAAATCTGTGAGATGAATTAACAGAACACAGAGCAGTTTCTCAGAAAGCTTCTTTCCAGTTTTGAACGGAAGATATTTCCTTTTTCACCATAGCCCTCTATGGGCTTCCAAATATCCCTCTGCCAATTCCACAAGAACAGCCTTAGCGAAAGGCTTCTTGAAGGGAAAGATGTAACTCTGTGAGATGAATTAACAGAACACAGAGCAGTTTCTCAGAAAGCTTCTTTCCAGTTTTGAACGGAAGATATTTCCTTTTTCACCATAGCCCTCTATGGGCTTCCAAATATCCCTTTGCCAATTCCATAAGAACAGCCTTAGCGAAAGGCTTCTTGAAGGGAAAGATGTAACTCTGTGAGATGAATTAACAGAACACAGAGCAGTTTCTCAGAAAGCTTCTTTCCAGTTTTGAACGGAAGATATTTCCTTTTTCACCATAGCCCTCTATGGGCTTCCAAATATCCCTTTGCCAATTCCACAAGAACAGCCTTAGCGAAAGGCTTCTTGAAGGGAAAGATGTAACTCTGTGAGATGAATTAACAGAACACAGAGCAGTTTCTCAGAAAGCTTCTTTCCAGTTTTGAACGGAAGATATTTCCTTTTTCACCATAGCCCTCTATGGGCTTCCAAATATCCCTTTGCCAATTCTACAAGAACAGCCTTAGCGAAAGGCTTCCTGAAGGGAAAGATGTAACTCTGTGAGATGAATTAACAGAACACAGAGCAGTTTCTCAGAAAGCTTCTTTCCAGTTTTGAACGGAAGATATTTCCTTTTTCACCATAACCCTCTATGGGCTTCCAAATATCCCTTTGCCTATTCCACAAGAACAGCCTTAGCGAAAGGCTTCTTGAAGGGAAAGATGTAACTCTGTGAGATGAATTAACAGAACACAGAGCAGTTTCTCAGAAAGCTTCTTTCCAGTTTTGAACGGAAGATATTTCCTTTTTCACCATAGCCCTCTATGGGCTTCCAAATATCCCTTTGCCAATTCCACAAGAACAGCCTTAGCGAAAGGCTTCTTGACGGGAAAGATGTAACTCTGTGAGATGAATTAACAGAACACAGAGCAGTTTCTCAGAAAGCTTCTTTCCAGTTTTGAACGGAAGATATTTCCTTTTTCACCATAGCCCTCTATGGGCTTCCAAATATCCCTTTGCCAATTCCACAAGAACAGCCTTAGCGAAAGGCTTCTTGAAGGGAAAGATGTATCTCTGTGAGATGAATTAACAGAACACAGAGCAGTTTCTCAGAAAGCTTCTTTCCAGTTTTGAACGGAAGATATTTCCTTTTTCACCATAGCCCTCTATGGGCTTCCAAATATCCCTTTGCCAATTCCACAAGAACAGCCTTAGCGAAAGGCTTCTTGAAGGGAAAGATGTAACTCTGTGAGATGAATTAACAGAACACAGAGCAGTTTCTCAGAAAGCTTCTTTCCAGTTTTGAACGGAAGATATTTCCTTTTTCACCATAGCCCTCTATGGGCTTCCAAATATCCCTTTGCCAATTCCACAAGAACAGCCTTAGCGAAAGGCTTCTTGAAGGGAAAGATGTAACTCTGTGAGATGAATTAACAGAACACAGAGCAGTTTCTCAGAAAGCTTCTTTCCAGTTTTGAACGGAAGATATTTCCTTTTTCACCATAGCCCTCTATGGGCTTCCAAATATCCCTTTGCCAATTCCACAAGAACAGCCGTAGCGAAAGGCTTCTTGAAGGGAAAGATGTAACTCTGTGAGGTGAATTAACAGAACACAGACCAGTTTCTCAGAAAGCATTTTTCCAGTTAAGAACGGAAGATATTCCCTTTTTCACCATAGCCCTCTATGGGCTTCCAAATATCCCTTTGCCAATTCCACAAGAACAGCCTTAGCGAAAGGCATCTTGAAGGGAAAGATGTAACTCTGTGAGCTGAATTAACAGAACACAGAGCAGTTTCTCAGAAAGCTTCTTTCCAGTTTTGAACGGAAGATATTTCCTTTTTCACCAAAGCCGTCTATGGGCTTCCAAATATCCCTTTGCCAATTCCACAAGAACAGCCTTAGCGAAAGACATCTTGAAGGGAAAGATGTAACTGTGTGAGATGAATTAACAGAACACAGAGCAGTTTCTCAGAAAGCTTCTTTCCAATTTTGAACGGAAGATATTCCCTACATCACCATAGCCCTCTATGGGCTTCCAAATATCCCTTTGCCAATTCCACAAGAACAGCCTTAGCGAAAGGCTTCTTGAAGGGAAAGATGTAACTCTGTGAGATGAATTAACAGAACACAGAGCAGTTTCTCAGAAAGCTTCTTTCCAGTTTTGAACGGAAGATATTTCCTTTTTCACCATAGCCCTCTATGGGCTTCCAAATATCCCTTTGCCAATTCCACAAGAACAGCCTTAGCGAAAGGCTTCTTGAAGGGAAAGATGTATCTCTGTGAGATGAATTAACAGAACACAGAGCAGTTTCTCAGAAAGCTTCTTTCCAGTTTTGAACGGAAGATATTTCCTTTTTCACCATAGCCCTCTATGGGCTTCCAAATATCCCTTTGCCAATTCCACAAGAACAGCCTTAGCGAAAGGCTTCTTGAAGGGAAAGATGTAACTCTGTGAGATGAATTAACAGAACACAGAGCAGTTTCTCAGAAAGCTTCTTTCCAGTTTTGAACGGAAGATATTTCCTTTTTCACCATAGCCCTCTATGGGCTTCCAAATATCCCTTTGCCAATTCCACAAGAACAGCCTTAGCGAAAGGCTTCTTGAAGGGAAAGATGTAAATCTGTGAGATGAATTAACATAACACAGAGCAGTTTCTCAGAAAGCTTCTTTCCAGTTTTGAACGGAAGATATTTCCTTTTTCACCATAGCCCTCTATGGGCTTCCAAATATCCCTCTGCCAATTCCACAAGAACAGCCTTAGCGAAAGGCTTCTTGAAGGGAAAGATGTAACTCTGTGAGATGAATTAACAGAACACAGAGCAGTTTCTCAGAAAGCTTCTTTCCAGTTTTGAACGGAAGATATTTCCTTTTTCACCATAGCCCTCTATGGGCTTCCAAATATCCCTTTGCCAATTCCATAAGAACAGCCTTAGCGAAAGGCTTCTTGAAGGGAAAGATGTAACTCTGTGAGATGAATTAACAGAACACAGAGCAGTTTCTCAGAAAGCTTCTTTCCAGTTTTGAACGGAAGATATTTCCTTTTTCACCATAGCTCTCTATGGGCTTCCAAATATCCCTTTGCCAATTCCACAAGAACAGCCTTAGCGAAAGGCTTCTTGAAGGGAAAGATGTAACTCTGTGAGATGAATTAACAGAACACAGAGCAGTTTCTCAGAAAGCTTCTTTCCAGTTTTGAACGGAAGATATTTCCTTTTTCACCATAGCCCTCTATGGGCTTCCAAATATCCTTTTGCCAATTCCACAAGAACAGCCTTAGCGAAAGGCTTCTTGAAGGGAAAGATGTAAATCTGTGAGATGAATTAACAGAACACAGAGCAGTTTCTCAGAAAGCTTCTTTCCAGTTTTGAACGGAAGATATTTCCCTTTTCACCATAGCCCTCTATGGGCTTCCAAATATCCCTTTGCCAATTCCACAAAAACAGCCTTAGCGAAAGGCTTCTTGAAGGGAAAGGTGTAACTCAGTGAGATGAATTAACAGAACACAGAGCAGTTTCTCAGAAAGCTTCTTTCCAGTTTTGAACGGAAGATATTTCCTTTTTCACCATAGCCCTCTATGGGCTTCCAAATATCCCTTTGCCAATTCCACATGAACAGCCTTAGCCAAAGGATTCTTGGACGGAAAGATGTAACTCTGTGAGATGAATTAACAGAACACAGAGCAGTTTCTCAGAAAGCTTCTTTCCAGTTTTGAACGGAAGATATTTCCTTTTTCACCATAGCCCTCTATGGGCTTCCAAATATCCCTTTGCCAATTCCAGAAGAACAGCCTTAGCGAAAGGCTTCCTGAAGGGAAAGATGTAACTCTGTGAGATGAATTAACAGAACACAGAGCAGTTTCTCAGAAAGCTTCTTTCCAGTTTTGAACGGAAGATATTTCCTTTTTCACCAAAGCCGTCTATGGGCTTCCAAATATCCCTTTGCCAATTCCACAAGAACAGCCTCAGCGAAAGACTTCTTGAAGGGAAAGATGTAATTGTGTGAGATGAATTAACAGAACACAGAGCAGTTTCTCAGAAAGCTTCTTTCCAATTTTGAACGGAAGATATTCCCTACATCACCATAGCCCTCTATGGGCTTCAAAGTATCCCTTTGCCAATTCCACAAGAACAGCCTTAGCGAAAGGCTTCTTGAAGGGAAAGATGTAACTCTGTGAGATGAATTAACAGAACACAGAGCAGTTTCTCAGAAAGCTTCTTTCCAGTTTTGAACGGAAGATATTCCCTTTTTCACCATAGCCCTCTATGGGCTTCCAAATATCCCTTTGCCAATTTCACAAGAACAGCCTTAGCGAAAGGCTTCTTGAAGGGAAAGATGTAACTCTGTGAGATGAATTAACAGAACACAGAGCAGTTTCTCAGGAAGCTTCTTGCCAGTTTTGAACGGAAGATATTTCCTTTTTCACCATAGCCCTCTATGGGCTTCCAAATATCCCTTTGCCAATTCCACAAGAACAGCCTTAGCGAAAGGCTTCTTGAAGGGAAAGATGTAACTCTGTGAGGTGAATTAACAGAACACAGACCAGTTTCTCAGAAAGCTTTTTTCCAGTTTTGAACGGAAGATATTCCCTTTTTCACCATAGCCCTCTATGGGCTTCCAAATATCCCTTTGCCAATTCCACAAGAACAGCCTTAGCGAAAGGCATCTTGAAGGGAAAGATGTAACTCTGTGAGATGAATTAACAGAACACAGAGCAGTTTCTCAGAAAGCTTCTTTCCAGTTTTGAACGGAAGATATTTCCTTTTTCACCATAGCCCTCTATGGGCTTCCAAATATCCCTTTGCCAATTCCACAAGAACAGCCTTAGCGAAAGACTTCTTGAAGGGAAAGATGTAACTGTGTGAGATGAATTAACAGAACACAGAGCAGTTTCTCAGAAAGCTTCTTTCCAATTTTGAACGGAAGATATTCCCTACATCACCATAGCCCTCTATGGGCTTCCAAATATCCCTTTGCCAATTCCACAAGAACAGCCTTAGCGAAAGGCTTCTTGAAGGGAAAGATGTAACTCTGTGAGATGAATTAACAGAACACAGAGCAGTTTCTCAGAAAGCTTCTTTCCAGTTTTGAACGGAAGATATTTCCTTTTTCACCATAGCCCTCTATGGGCTTCCAAATATCCCTTTGCCAATTCCACAAGAACAGCCTTAGCGAAAGGCTTCTTGAAGGGAAAGATGTATCTCTGTGAGATGAATTAACAGAACACAGAGCAGTTTCTCACAAAGCTTCTTTCCAGTTTTGAACGGAAGATATTTCCTTTTTCACCATAGCCCTCTATGGGCTTCCAAATATCCCTTTGCCAATTCCACAAAAACAGCCTTAGCGAAAGGCTTCTTGAAGGGAAAGATGTAACTCTGTGAGATGAATTAACAGAACACAGAGCAGTTTCTCAGAAAGCTTCTTTCCAGTTTTGAACGGAAGATATTTCCTTTTTCACCATAGCCCTCTATGGGCTTCCAAATATCCCTTTGCCAATTCCACAAGAACAGCCTTAGCGAAAGGCTTCTTGAAGGGAAAGATGTAAATCTGTGAGATGAATTAACATAACACAGAGCAGTTTCTCAGAAAGCTTCTTTCCAGTTTTGAACGGAAGATATTTCCTTTTTCACCATAGCCCTCTATGGGCTTCCAAATATCCCTCTGCCAATTCCACAAGAACAGACTTAGCGAAAGGCTTCTTGAAGGGAAATATGTAACTCTGTGAGATGAATTAACAGAACACAGAGCAGTTTCTCAGAAAGCTTCTTTCCAGTTTTGAACGGAAGATATTTCCTTTTTCACCATAGCCCTCTAGGGGCTTCCAAATATCCCTTTGCCAATTCCATAAGAACAGCCTTAGCGAAAGGCTTCTTGAAGGGAAAGATGTAACTCTGTGAGATGAATTAACAGAACACAGAGCAGTTTCTCAGAAAGCTTCTTTCCAGTTTTGAACGGAAGATATTTCCTTTTTCACCATAGCCCTCTATGGGCTTCCAAATATCCCTTTGCCAATTCCACAAGAACAGCCATAGCGAAAGGCTTCTTGAAGGGAAAGATGTAACTCTGTGAGATGAATTAACAGAACACAGAGCAGTTTCTCAGAAAGCTTCTTTCCAGTTTTGAACGGAAGATATTTCCTTTTTCACCATAGCCCTCTAGGGGCTTCCAAATATCCTTTTGCCAATTCCACAAGAACAGCCTTAGCGAAAGGCTTCTTGAAGGGAAAGATGTAACTCTGTGAGATGAATTAACAGAACACAGAGCAGTTTCTCAGAAAGCTTCTTTCCAGTTTTGAACGGAAGATATTTCCTTTTTCACCATAGCCCTCTATGGGCTTCCAAATATCCCTTTGCCAATTCCACAAAAACAGCCTCAGCGAAAGGCTTCTTGAAGGGAAAGGTGTAACTCTGTGAGATGAATTAACAGAACACAGAGCAGTTTCTCAGAAAGCTTCTTTCCAGTTTTGAACGGAAGATATTTCCTTTTTCACCATAGCCCTCTATGGGCTTCCAAATATCCCTTTGCCAATTCCACATGAACAGCCTTAGCCAAAGGATTCTTGGCCGGAAAGATGTAACTCTGTGAGATGAATTAACAGAACACAGAGCAGTTTCTCAGAAAGCTTCTTTCCAGTTTTGAACGGAAGATATTTCCTTTTTCACCATAGCCCTCTATGGGCTTCCAAATATCCCTCTGCCAATTCCACAAGAACAGCCTTAGCGAAAGGCTTCTTGAAGGGAAAGATGTAACTCTGTGAGATGAATTAACAGAACACAGAGCAGTTTCTCAGAAAGCTTCTTTCCAGTTTTGAACGGAAGATATTTCCTTTTTCACCATAGCCCTCTATGGGCTTCCAAATATCCCTTTGCCAATTCCATAAGAACAGCCTTAGCGAAAGGCTTCTTGAAGGGAAAGATGTAACTCTGTGAGATGAATTAACAGAACACAGAGCAGTTTCTCAGAAAGCTTCTTTCCAGTTTTGAACGGAAGATATTTCCTTTTTCACCATATCCCTCTATGGGCTTCCAAATATCCCTTTGCCAATTCCACAAGAACAGCCTTAGCGAAAGGCTTCTTGAAGGGAAAGATGTAACTCTGTGAGATGAATTAACAGAACACAGAGCAGTTTCTCAGAAAGCTTCTTTCCAGTTTTGAACGGAAGATATTTCCTTTTTCACCATAGCCCTCTATGGGCTTCCAAATATCCTTTTGCCAATTCCACAAGAACAGCCTTAGCGAAAGGCTTCTTGAAGGGAAAGATGTAAATCTGTGAGATGAATTAACAGAACACAGAGCAGTTTCTCAGAAAGCTTCTTTCCAGTTTTGAACGGAAGATATTTCCCTTTTCACCATAGCCCTCTATGGGCTTCCAAATATCCCTTTGCCAATTCCACAAAAACAGCCTTAGCGAAAGGCTTCTTGAAGGGAAAGGTGTAACTCAGTGAGATGAATTAACAGAACACAGAGCAGTTTCTCAGAAAGCTTCTTTCCAGTTTTGAACGGAAGATATTTCCTTCTTCACCATAGCCCTCTATGGGCTTCCAAATATCCCTTTGCCAATTCCACATGAACAGCCTTAGCCAAAGGATTCTTGGACGGAAAGATGTAACTCTGTGAGATGAATTAACAGAACACAGAGCAGTTTCTCAGAAAGCTTCTTTCCAGTTTTGAACGGAAGATATTTCCTTTTTCACCATAGCCCTCTATGGGCTTCCAAATATCCCTTTGCCAATTCCAGAAGAACAGCCTTAGCGAAAGGCTTCCTGAAGGGAAAGATGTAACTCTGTGAGATGAATTAACAGAACACAGAGCAGTTTCTCAGAAAGCTTCTTTCCAGTTTTGAACGGAAGATATTTCCTTTTTCACCAAAGCCGTCTATGGGCTTCCAAATATCCCTTTGCCAATTCCACAAGAACAGCCTCAGCGAAAGACTTCTTGAAGGGAAAGATGTAATTGTGTGAGATGAATTAACAGAACACAGAGCAGTTTCTCAGAAAGCTTCTTTCCAATTTTGAACGGAAGATATTCCCTACATCACCATAGCCCTCTATGGGCTTCAAAATATCCCTTTGCCAATTCCACAAGAACAGCCTTAGCGAAAGGCTTCTTGAAGGGAAAGATGTAACTCTGTGAGATGAATTAACAGAACACAGAGCAGTTTCTCAGAAAGCTTCTTTCCAGTTTTGAACGGAAGATATTCCCTTTTTCACCATAGCCCTCTATGGGCTTCCAAATATCCCTTTGCCAATTTCACAAGAACAGCCTTAGCGAAAGGCTTCTTGAAGGGAAAGATGTAACTCTGTGAGATGAATTAACAGAACACAGAGCAGTTTCTCAGGAAGCTTCTTGCCAGTTTTGAACGGAAGATATTTCCTTTTTCACCATAGCCCTCTATGGGCTTCCAAATATCCCTTTGCCAATTCCACAAGAACAGCCTTAGCGAAAGGCTTCTTGAAGGGAAAGATGTAACTCTGTTAGGTGAATTAACAGAACACAGACCAGTTTCTCAGAAAGCTTTTTTCCAGTTTTGAACGGAAGATATTCCCTTTTTCACCATAGCCCTCTATGGGCTTCCAAATATCCCTTTGCCAATTCCACAAGAACAGCCTTAGCGAAAGGCATCTTGAAGGGAAAGATGTAACTCTGTGAGATGAATTAACAGAACACAGAGCAGTTTCTCAGAAAGCTTCTTTCCAGTTTTGAACGGAAGATATTTCCTTTTTCACCATAGCCCTCTATGGGCTTCCAAATATCCCTTTGCCAATTCCACAAGAACAGCCTTAGCGAAAGACTTCTTGAAGGGAAAGATGTAACTGTGTGAGATGAATTAACAGAACACAGAGCAGTATCTCAGAAAGCTTCTTTCCAATTTTGAACGGAAGATATTCCCTACATCACCATAGCCCTCTATGGGCTTCCAAATATCCCTTTGCCAATTCCACAAGAACAGCCTTAGCGAAAGGCTTCTTGAAGGGAAAGATGTAACTCTGTGAGATGAATTAACAGAACACAGAGCAGTTTCTCAGAAAGCTTCTTTCCAGTTTTGAACGGAAGATATTTCCTTTTTCACCATAGCCCTCTATGGGCTTCCAAATATCCCTTTGCCAATTCCACAAGAACAGCCTTAGCGAAAGGCTTCTTGAAGGGAAAGATGTATCTCTGTGAGATGAATTAACAGAACACAGAGCAGTTTCTCACAAAGTTTCTTTCCAGTTTTGAACGGAAGATATTTCCTTTTTCACCATAGCCCTCTATGGGCTTCCAAATATCCCTTTGCCAATTCCACAAGAACAGCCTTAGCGAAAGGCTTCTTGAAGGGAAAGATGTAACTCTGTGAGATGAATTAACAGAACACAGAGCAGTTTCTCAGAAAGCTTCTTTCCAGTTTTGAACGGAAGATATTTCCTTTTTCACCATAGCCCTCTATGGGCTTCCAAATATCCCTTTGCCAATTCCACAAGAACAGCCTTAGCGAAAGGCTTCTTGAAGGGAAAGATGTAAATCTGTGAGATGAATTAACATAACACAGAGCAGTTTCTCAGAAAGCTTCTTTCCAGTTTTGAACGGAAGATATTTCCTTTTTCACCATAGCCCTCTATGGGCTTCCAAATATCCCTCTGCCAATTCCACAAGAACAGACTTAGCGAAAGGCTTCTTGAAGGGAAATATGTAACTCTGTGAGATGAATTAACAGAACACAGAGCAGTTTCTCAGAAAGCTTCTTTCCAGTTTTGAACGGAAGATATTTCCTTTTTCACCATAGCCCTCTAGGGGCTTCCAAATATCCCTTTGCCAATTCCATAAGAACAGCCTTAGCGAAAGGCTTCTTGAAGGGAAAGATGTAACTCTGTGAGATGAATTAACAGAACACAGAGCAGTTTCTCAGAAAGCTTCTTTCCAGTTTTGAACGGAAGATATTTCCTTTTTCACCATATCCCTCTATGGGCTTCCAAATATCCCTTTGCCAATTCCACAAGAACAGCCTTAGCGAAAGGCTTCTTGAAGGGAAAGATGTAACTCTGTGAGATGAATTAACAGAACACAGAGCAGTTTCTCAGAAAGCTTCTTTCCAGTTTTGAACGGAAGATATTTCCTTTTTCACCATAGCCCTCTATGGGCTTCCAAATATCCTTTTGCCAATTCCACAAGAACAGCCTTAGCGAAAGGCTTCTTGAAGGGAAAGATGTAAATCTGTGAGATGAATTAACAGAACACAGAGCAGTTTCTCAGAAAGCTTCTTTCCAGTTTTGAACGGAAGATATTTCCCTTTTCACCATAGCCCTCTATGGGCTTCCAAATATCCCTTTGCCAATTCCACAAAAACAGCCTTAGCGAAAGGCTTCTTGAAGGGAAAGGTGTAACTCAGTGAGATGAATTAACAGAACACAGAGCAGTTTCTCAGAAAGCTTCTTTCCAGTTTTGAACGGAAGATATTTCCTTTTTCACCATAGCCCTCTATGGGCTTCCAAATATCCCTTTGCCAATTCCACATGAACAGCCTTAGCCAAAGGATTCTTGGACGGAAAGATGTAACTCTGTGAGATGAATTAACAGAACACAGAGCAGTTTCTCAGAAAGCTTCTTTCCAGTTTTGAACGGAAGATATTTCCTTTTTCACCATAGCCCTCTATGGGCTTCCAAATATCCCTTTGCCAATTCCAGAAGAACAGCCTTAGCGAAAGGCTTCCTGAAGGGAAAGATGTAACTCTGTGAGATGAATTAACAGAACACAGAGCAGTTTCTCAGAAAGCTTCTTTCCAGTTTTGAACGGAAGATATTTCCTTTTTCACCAAAGCCGTCTATGGGCTTCCAAATATCCCTTTGCCAATTCCACAAGAACAGCCTCAGCGAAAGACTTCTTGAAGGGAAAGATGTAATTGTGTGAGATGAATTAACAGAACACAGAGCAGTTTCTCAGAAAGCTTCTTTCCAATTTTGAACGGAAGATATTCCCTACATCACCATAGAACTCTATGGGCTTCAAAATATCCCTTTGCCAATTCCACAAGAACAGCCTTAGCGAAAGGCTTCTTGAAGGGAAAGATGTAACTCTGTGAGATGAATTAACAGAACACAGAGCAGTTTCTCAGAAAGCTTCTTTCCAGTTTTGAACGGAAGATATTCCCTTTTTCACCATAGCCCTCTATGGGCTTCCAAATATCCCTTTGCCAATTTCACAAGAACAGCCTTAGCGAAAGGCTTCTTGAAGGGAAAGATGTAACTCTGTGAGATGAATTAACAGAACACAGAGCAGTTTCTCAGGAAGCTTCTTGCCAGTTTTGAACGGAAGATATTTCCTTTTTCACCATAGCCCTCTATGGGCTTCCAAATATCCCTTTGCCAATTCCACAAGAACAGCCTTAGCGAAAGGCTTCTTGAAGGGAAAGATGTAACTCTGTTAGGTGAATTAACAGAACACAGACCAGTTTCTCAGAAAGCTTTTTTCCAGTTTTGAACGGAAGATATTCCCTTTTTCACCATAGCCCTCTATGGGCTTCCAAATATCCCTTTGCCAATTCCACAAGAACAGCCTTAGCGAAAGGCATCTTGAAGGGAAAGATGTAACTCTGTGAGATGAATTAACAGAACACAGAGCAGTTTCTCAGAAAGCTTCTTTCCAGTTTTGAACGGAAGATATTTCCTTTTTCACCATAGCCCTCTATGGGCTTCCAAATATCCCTTTGCCAATTCCACAAGAACAGCCTTAGCGAAAGACTTCTTGAAGGGAAAGATGTAACTGTGTGAGATGAATTAACAGAACACAGAGCAGTATCTCAGAAAGCTTCTTTCCAATTTTGAACGGAAGATATTCCCTACATCACCATAGCCCTCTATGGGCTTCCAAATATCCCTTTGCCAATTCCACAAGAACAGCCTTAGCGAAAGGCTTCTTGAAGGGAAAGATGTAACTCTGTGAGATGAATTAACAGAACACAGAGCAGTTTCTCAGAAAGCTTCTTTCCAGTTTTGAACGGAAGATATTTCCTTTTTCACCATAGCCCTCTATGGGCTTCCAAATATCCCTTTGCCAATTCCACAAGAACAGCCTTAGCGAAAGGCTTCTTGAAGGGAAAGATGTATCTCTGTGAGATGAATTAACAGAACACAGAGCAGTTTCTCACAAAGCTTCTTTCCAGTTTTGAACGGAAGATATTTCCTTTTTCAGCATAGCCCTCTATGGGCTTCCAAATATCCCTTTGCCAATTCCACAAGAACAGCCTTAGCGAAAGGCTTCTTGAAGGGAAAGATGTAACTCTGTGAGATGAATTAACAGAACACAGAGCAGTTTCTCAGAAAGCTTCTTTCCAGTTTTGAACGGAAGATATTTCCTTTTTCACCATAGCCCTCTATGGGCTTCCAAATATCCCTTTGCCAATTCCACAAGAACAGCCTTAGCGAAAGGCTTCTTGAAGGGAAAGATGTAAATCTGTGAGATGAATTAACATAACACAGAGCAGTTTCTCAGAAAGCTTCTTTCCAGTTTTGAACGGAAGATATTTCCTTTTTCACCATAGCCCTCTATGGGCTTCCAAATATCCCTCTGCCAATTCCACAAGAACAGACTTAGCGAAAGGCTTCTTGAAGGGAAATATGTAACTCTGTGAGATGAATTAACAGAACACAGAGCAGTTTCTCAGAAAGCTTCTTTCCAGTTTTGAACGGAAGATATTTCCTTTTTCACCATAGCCCTCTAGGGGCTTCCAAATATCCCTTTGCCAATTCCATAAGAACAGCCTTAGCGAAAGGCTTCTTGAAGGGAAAGATGTAACTCTGTGAGATGAATTAACAGAACACAGAGCAGTTTCTCAGAAAGCTTCTTTCCAGTTTTGAACGGAAGATATTTCCTTTTTCACCATAGCCCTCTATGGGCTTCCAAATATCCCTTTGCCAGTTCCACAAGAACAGCCATAGCGAAAGGCTTCTTGAAGGGAAAGATGTAACTCTGTGAGATGAATTAACAGAACACAGAGCAGTTTCTCAGAAAGCTTCTTTCCAGTTTTGAACGGAAGATATTTCCTTTTTCACCATAGCCCTCTAGGGGCTTCCAAATATCCTTTTGCCAATTCCACAAGAACAGCCTTAGCGAAAGGCTTCTTGAAGGGAAAGATGTAACTCTGTGAGATGAATTAACAGAACACAGAGCAGTTTCTCAGAAAGCTTCTTTCCAGTTTTGAACGGAAGATATTTCCTTTTTCACCATAGCCCTCTATGGGCTTCCAAATATCCCTTTGCCAATTCCACAAAAACAGCCTCAGCGAAAGGCTTCTTGAAGGGAAAGGTGTAACTCTGTGAGATGAATTAACAGAACACAGAGCAGTTTCTCAGAAAGCTTCTTTCCAGTTTTGAACGGAAGATATTTCCTTTTTCACCATAGCCCTCTATGGGCTTCCAAATATCCCTTTGCCAATTCCACATGAACAGCCTTAGCCAAAGGATTCTTGGCCGGAAAGATGTAACTCTGTGAGATGAATTAACAGAACACAGAGCAGTTTCTCAGAAAGCTTCTTTCCAGTTTTGAACGGAAGATATTTCCTTTTTCACCATAGCCCTCTAGGGGCTTCCAAATATCCCTTTGCCAATTCCACAAGAACAGCCTTAGCGAAAGGCTTCCTGAAGGGAAAGATGTAACTCTGTGAGATGAATTAACAGAACACAGAGCAGTTTCTCAGAAAGCTTCTTTCCAGTTTTGAACGGAAGATATTTCCTTTTTCACCATAGCCCTCTATGGGCTTCCAAATATCCCTTTGCCAATTCCACAAGAACAGCCTTAGCGAAAGGCTTCTTGAAGGGAAAGATGTAACTCTGTGAGATGAATTAACAGAACACAGAGCAGTTTCTCAGAAAGCTTCTTTCCAGTTTTGAACGGAAGATATTTCCTTTTTCACCATAGCCCTCTATGGGCTTCCAAATATCCCTTTGCCAATTCCACAAGAACAGCCTTAGCGAAAGGCTTCTTGAAGGGAAAGATGTAACTCTGTGAGATGAATTAACAGAACACAGAGCAGTTTCTCAGAAAGCTTCTTTCCAGTTTTGAACGGCAGATATTTCCTTTTTCACCATAGCCCTCTATGGGCTTCCAAATATCCCTTTGCCAATTCCACAAGAACAGCCTTAGCGAAAGGCTTCTTGAAGGGAAAGATGTAACTCTGTGAGATGAATTAATAGAACACGGAGCAGTTTCTCAGAAAACTTCTTTCCAGTTTTGAACGGAAGATATTTCCTTTTTCACCATAGCCCTCTATGGGCTTCCAAATATCCCTTTGCCAATTCCACAAGAACAGCCTTAGCGAAAGGCTCCTTGAAGGGAAAGATGTAACTCTGTGAGATGAATTAACAGAAAACAGAGCAGTATCTCAGAAAGCTTCTTTCCAGTTTTGAACGGAAGATATTCCCTTTTTCACCATAGCCCTCTATGGGCTTCCAAATATCCCTTTGCCAATTCCACAAGAACAGCCTTAGCGAAAGGCTTCTTGAAGGGAAAGATGTAACTCTGTGAGATGAATTAACAGAACACGGAGCAGTTTCTCAGAAAGCTTCTTTCCAGTTTTGAACGGAAGATATTTCCTTTTTCACCATAGCCCTCTATGGGCTTCCAAATATCCCTTTGCCAATTCCACAAAAACAGCCTTAGCGAAAGGCTTCTTGAAGGGAAAGATGTAAGTCTGTGAGATGAATTAACAGAACACAGAGCAGTTTCTCAGAAAGCTTCTTTCCAGTTTTGAACGGAAGATATTTCCTTTTTCACCATAGCCCTCTATGGGCTTCCAAATATCCCTTTGCCAATTCCACAAAACAGCCTTAGCGAAAGGCTTCTTGAAGGGAAAGATGTAACTCTGTGAGATGAATTAACAGAACACAGAGCAGTTTCTCAGAAAGCTTCTTTCCAGTTTTGAACGGAAGATATTTCCTTTTTCACCATAGCCCTCTATGGGCTTCCAAATATCCCTTTGCCAATTCCACAAGAGCAGCCTTAGCGAAAGGCTTCTTGAAGGGAAAGATGTAAGTCTGTGAGATGAATTAACAGAACACAGAGCAGTTTCTCAGAAAGCTTCTTTCCAGTTTTGAACGGAAGATATTTCCTTTTTCACCATAGCCCTCTATGGGCTTCCAAATATCCCTTTGCCAATTCCACAAAACAGCCTTAGCGAAAGGCTTCTTGAAGGGAAAGATGTAACTCTGTGAGATGAATTAACAGAACACAGAGCAGTTTCTCAGAAAGCTTCTTTCCAGTTTTGAACGGAAGATATTTCCTTTTTCACCATAGCCCTCTATGGGCTTCCAAATATCCCTTTGCCAATTCCACAAGAACAGCCTTAGCGAAAGGCTTCTTGAAGGGAAAGATGTAACTCTGTGAGATGAATTAATAGAACACGGAGCAGTTTCTCAGAAAACTTCTTTCCAGTTTTGAACGGAAGATATTTCCTTTTTCACCATAGCCCTCTATGGGCTTCCAAATATCCCTTTGCCAATTCCACAAGAACAGCCTTAGCGAAAGGCTCCTTGAAGGGAAAGATATAACTCAGTGAGATGAATTAACAGAACACAGAGCAGTTTCTCAGAAAGCTTCTTTCCAGTTTTGAACGGAAGATATTCCCTTTTTCACCATAGCCCTCTATGGGCTTCCAAATATCCCTTTGCCAATTCCACAAGAACAGCCTTAGCGAAAGGCTTCTTGAAGGGAAAGATGTAACTCTGTGAGATGAATTAACAGAACACGGAGCAGTTTCTCAGAAAGCTTCTTTCCAGTTTTGAACGGAAGATATTTCCTTTTTCACCATAGCCCTCTATGGGCTTCCAAATATCCCTTTGCCAATTCCACAAAAACAGCCTTAGCGAAAGGCTTCTTGAAGGGAAAGATGTAAGTCTGTGAGATGAATTAACAGAACACAGAGCAGTTTCTCAGAAAGCTTCTTTCCAGTTTTGAACGGAAGATATTTCCTTTTTCACCATAGCCCTCTATGGGCTTCCAAATATCCCTTTGCCAATTCCACAAGAACAGCCTTAGCGAAAGGCTTCTTTAAGGGAACGATGTAACTCTGTGAGATGAATTAACAGAACACAGAGCAGTTTCTCAGAAAGCTTCTTTCCAGTTTTGAACGGAAGATATTTCCTTTTTCACCATAGCCCTCTATGGGCTTCCAAATATCCCTTTGCCAATTCCACAAGAACAGCCTTAGCGAAAGGCTTCTTGAAGGGAAAGATATAACTCTGTGAGATGAATTAACAGAACACAGAGCAGTTTCTCAGAAAGCTTCTTTCCAGTTTTGAACGGAAGATATTTCCTTTTTCACCATAGCCCTCTATGGGCTTCCAAATATCCCTTTGCCAATTCCACAAGAACAGCCTTAGCGAAAGGCTTCTTGAAGGGAACGATGTAACTCTGTGAGATGAATTAACAGAACACAGAGCAGTTTCTCAGAAACTTCTTTCCAGTTTTGAACGGAAGATATTTTCTTTTTCACCATAGCCCTCAATGGGCTTACAAATATCCCTTTGCCAATTCCACAAGAACAGCCTTAGCGAAAGGCTTCTTGAAGGGAAAGATGTAACTCTGTGAGATGAATTAACAGAACACAGAGCAGTTTCTCAGAAAGCTTCTTTCCAGTTTTGAACGGAAGATATTTCCTTTTTCACCATAGCCCTCTATGGGCTTCCAAATATCCCTTTGCCAATTCCACAAGAACAGTCTTAGTGAAAGGCTTCTTGAAGGGAAAGAGGTAACTCTGTGAGATGAATTAACAGAACACGGAGCAGTTTCTCAGAAAGCTTCTTTCCAGTTTTGAACGGAAGATATTTCCTTTTTCACCATAGCCTTCTATGGGCTTCCAAATATCCCTTTGCCAATTCCACAAAAACAGCCTTAGCGAAAGGCTTCTTGAAGGGAAAGATGTAACTCTGTGAGATGAATTAACAGAACACAGAGCAGTTTCTCAGATAGCTTCTTTCCAGTTTTGAACGGAAGATATTTCCTTTTTCACCATAGCCCTCTATGGGCTTCCAAATATCCCTTTGCCAATTCCACAACAACAGCCTTAGCGAAAGGCTTCTTGAAGGGAAAGATGTAACTCTGTTGGATGAATTAACAGAACACAGAGCAGTTTTTCAGAAAGCTTCTTTCCAGTTTTGAACGGAAGATATTTCCTTTTTCACCATAGCCCTCTATGGGCTTCCAAATATCCCTCTGCCAATTCCACAAGAACAGCCTTAGCGAAAGGCTTCTTGAGGGGAAAGATGTAACTCTGTGAGATGAATTAACAGAACACAGAGCAGTTTCTCAGAAAGCTTCTTTCCAGTTTTGAACGGAAGGTATTTCCTTTTTCACCATAGCCCTCTATGGGCTTCCAAATATCCCTTTGCCAATTCCACAAGAACAGCCTTAGCGAAAGGCTTCTTGAAGGGAAAGATGTAACTCTGTGAGATGAATTAACAGAACACAGAGCAGTTTCTCAGAAAGCTTCTTTCCAGTATTGAACGGAAGATATTCCCTTTTTCACCATAGCCCTCTATGGGCTTCCAAATATCCCTTTGCCAATTCCACAAGAACAGCCTTAGCGAAAGGCTTCTTGAAGGGAAAGATGTAACTCTGTGAGATGAATTAAGAGAACACAGAGCAGTTTCTCAGAATGCTTCTTTCCAGTTTTGAACGGAAGTTATTTCCTTTTTCACCATAGCCCTCTATGGGCTTCCAAATATCCCTTTTCCAATTCCACAAGAACAGCCTTAGCGAAAGGCTTCTTGAAGGGAAAGATGTACCTCTGTGAGATGAATTAACAGAACACAGAGCAGTTTCTCAGAAAGCTTCTTTCCAGTTTTGAACGGAAGATATTCCCTTTTTCACCATAGCCCTCTATGGGCTTCCAAATATCCCTTTGCCAATTCCACAAGAATAGCCTTAGCGAAAGGCTTCTTGAAGGGAAAGATGTAACTCTGTGAGATGAATTAACAGAACACAGAGCAGTTTCTCAGAAAGCTTCTTTCCAGTTTTGAACGGAAGATATTTCCTTTTTCACCATAGCCCTCTATAGGCTTCCAAATATCCCTTTGCCAATTCCACAAGAACAGCCTTAGCGAAAGGCTTCTTGAAGGGAAAGATGTAACTCTGTGAGATGAATTGACAGAACACAGAGCAGTTTCTCAGAAAGCTTCTTTCCAGTTTTGAACGGAAGATATTTCCTTTTTCACCATAGCCCTCTATGGGCTTCCAAATATCCCTTTGCCAATTCCACAAGAACAGCCTTAGCGAAAGGCTTCTTGAAGGGAAAGATGTAACTCTGTGAGATGAATTATCAGAACACAGAGCAGTTTCTCAGAAAGCTTCTTTCTAGTTTTGAACGGAAGATATTTCCTTTTTCACCATAGCCCTCTATGGGCTTCCAAATATCCCTTTGCCAATTCCACAAGAACAGCCTTAGCGAAAGGCTTCTTGAAGGGAAAGATGTAACTCTGTTAGATGAATTAACAGAACACAGAGCAGTTTCTCAGAAAGCTTCTTTCCAGTTTTGAACGGAAGATATTCCCTTTTTCACCATAGCCCTCTATGGGCTTCCAAATATCCCTTTGCCAATTCCACAAGAACAGCCTTAGCGAAAGGCTTCTTGAAGGGAAAGACGTAACTCTGTGAGATGAATTAAGAGAACACAGAGCAGTTTCTCAGAAAGCTTCTTTCCAGTTTTGAACGGAAGATATTTCCTTTTTCACCATAGCCCTCTATGGGCTTCCAAATATCCCTTTGCCAATTCCACAAGAACAGCCTTAGCGAAAGGCTTCTTGAAGGGAAAGATGTATCTCTGTGAGATGAATTAACAGAACACAGAGCAGTTTCTCAGAAAGCTTCTTTCCAGTTTTGAACGGAAGATATTTCCTTTTTCACTATAGCCCTCTATGGGCTTCCAAATATCCCTTTGCCAATTCCACAAGAACAGCCTTAGCGAAAGGCTTCTTGAAGGGAAGGATGTAACTCTGTGAGATGAATTAACAGAACACAGAGCAGTTTCTCAGAAAGCTTCTTTCCAGTTTTGAACGGAAGATATTTCCTTTTTCACCATAGCCCTCTATGGGCTTCCAAATATCCCTTTGCCAATTCCACAAGAACAGCCTTAGCGAAAGGCTTCTTGAAGGGAAAGATGTAACTCTGTGAGATGAATTAACAGAACACAGAGCAGTTTCTCAGAAAGCTTCTTTCTAGTTTTGAACGGAAGATATTTCCTTTTTCACCATAGCCCTCTATGGGCTTCCAAATATCCCTTTGCCCATTCCACAAGAACAGCCTTAGCGAAAGGCTTCTTGAAGGGAAAGATGTAACTCTGTGAGATGAATTAACAGAACACAGACCAGTTTCTCAGAAAGCTTCTTTCCAGTTTTGAACGGAAGATATTCCCTATTTCACCATAGCCCTCTATGGGCTTCCAAATATCCCTTTGCCAATTCCACAAGAACAGCCTTAGCGAAAGGCTTCTTGAAGGGAAAGATGTAATTCTGTGAGATGAATTAACAGAACACGGAGCAGTTTCTCAGAAGGCTTCTTTCCAGTTTTGAACGGAAGATATTCCCTTTTTCACCATAGCCCTCTATGGGCTTCCAAATATCCCTTTGCCAATTCCACAAGAACAGCCTTAGCGAAAGGCTTCTTGAAGGGAAAGATGTAACTCTGTGAGATGAATTAACAGAACACAGAGCAGTTTCTCAGAAAGCTTCTTCCCAGTTTTGAACGGAAGATATTTCCTTTTTCACCATAGCCCTCTATGGGCTTCCAAATATCCCTTTGCCAATTCCACAAGAACAGCCTTAGCGAAAGGCTTCTTGAAGGGAAAGATGTAACTCTGTGAGATGAATTAACAGAACACAGAGCAGTTTCTCAGAAAGCTTCTTTCCAGTTTTGAACGGAAGATATTTCCTTTTTCACCGTAGCCCTCTATGGGCTTCCAAATATCCCTTTGCCAATTCCACAAAAACAGCCTTAGCGAAAGGCTTCTTGAAGGGAAAGATGTAACTCTGTGAGATGAATTAACAGAACACACAGCAGTTTCTCAGAAAACTTCTTTCCAGTTTTGAACGGAAGATATTTCCTTTTTCACCATAGCCCTCTATGGGCTTCCAAATATCCCTTTGCCAATTCCCCAAGAACAGCCTTAGCGAAAGGCTTCTTGAAGGGAAAGATGTAACTCTGTGAGATGAATTAACAGAACACAGAGCAGTTTCTCAGAAAGCTTCTTTCCAGTTTTGAACGGAAGATATTTCCTTTTTCACCATAGCCCTCTATGGGCTTCCAAATATCCCTTTGCCAATTCCACAAGAACAGCCTTAGCGAAAGGCTTCTTGAAGGGAAAGATGTAACTCTGTGAGATGAATTAACCGAACACAGAGCAGTTTCTCAGAAAGCTTCTTTCCAGTTTTGAACGGAAGATATTTCCTTTTTCACCATAGCCCTCTATGGGCTTCCAAATATCCCTTTGCCAATTCCACAAGAACAGCCTTAGCGAAAGGCTTCTTGAAGGGAAAGATGTAACTCTGTGAGATGAATTAACAGAACACAGAGCAGTTTCTCAGAAAGCTTCTTTCCAGTTTTGAACGGAAGATATTTCCTTTTTCACCATAGCCCTCTATGGGCTTCCAAATATCCCTTTGCCAATTCCACAAGAACAGTCTTAGCGAAAGGCTTCTTGAAGGGAAAGATGTAACTCTGTGAGATGAATTAACAGAACACAGAGCAGTTTCTCAGAAAGCTTCTTTCCACTTTTGAACGGAAGATATTTCCTTTTTCACCATAGCCCTCTATGGGCTTCCAAATATCCCTTTTCCAATTCCACAAGAACAGCCTTAGCGAAAGGCTTCTTGAAGGGAAAGATGTAACTCTGTGAGATGAATTAACAGAACACAGAGCAGTTTCTCAGAAAGCTTCTTTCCAGTTTTGAACGGAAGATATTTCCTCTTTCACCATAGCCCTCTAGGGGCTTCCAAATATCCCTTTGCCAATTCCACAAGAACAGCCTTAGCGAAAGGCTTCTTGAAGGGAAAGATGTAACTCTGTGAGATGAATTAAGAGAACACAGAGCAGTTTCTCAGAAAGCTTCTTTCCAGTTTTGAACGGAAGATATTTCCTTTTTCACCATAGCCCTCTATGGGCTTCCAAATATCCCTTTGCCAAATCCACAAGAACAGACTTAGCGAAAGGCTTCTTGAAGGGAACGATGTAACTCTGTGAGATGAATTAACAGAACACAGAGCAGTTTCTCAGAAAGCTTCTTTCCAGTTTTGATCGGAAGATATTTCCTTTTTCACCATTGCCCTCTATGGGCTTCCAAATATCCCTTTGCCAATTCCACAAGAACAGCCTTAGCGAAAGGCTTCTTGAAGGGAAAGATGTAACTCTGTGAGGTGAATTAACAGAACACAAAGCAGTTTCTCAGAAAGCTTCTTTCCAGTTTTGAACGGAAGATATTTCCTTTTTCACCATAGCCCTCTCTGGGCTTCCAAATATCCCTTTGCCAATTCCACAAGAACAGCCTTAGCGAAAGGCTTCTTGAAGGGAAAGATGTAACTCTGTGAGATGAATTAACAGAACACAGAACAGTTTCTTAGAAAGTTTCTTTCCAGTTTTGAACGGAAGATATTTACTTTTCCAACATAGCCCTCAATGGGCTTCCAAATATCCCTTTGCCAACTGCACAAGAACAGCCTTAGCGAAAGGCTTCTTGAAGGGAAAGATGTAATTCTGTGAGATGAATTAACAGAACACGGAGCATTTTCTCAGAAAGCTTCTTTCCAGTTTTGAACGGAAGATATTTCCTTTTTCACCAAAGCCCTCTATGGGCTTCCAAATATCCCTTTGCCAATTCCACAAGAACAGTCTTAGCGAAAGGCTTCTTGAAGGGAAAGATGTAACTCTGCGAGATGAATTAACAGAACACAGAGCAGTTTCTCAGAAAGCTTCTTTCCGGTTTTGAACGGAAGATATTTCCTTTTTCACCATAGCCCTCTATGGGCTTCCAAATATCCCTTTGCCAATTCCACAAGAACAGCCTTAGCGAAAGGCTTCTTGAAGGGAAAGATGTAACTCTGTGAGATGAATTAACAGAACACAGAGCAGTTTCTCAGAAAGCTTCTTTCCAGTTTTCAACGGAAGATATTTCCTTTTTCACCATAGCCCTCTATGGGGTTCCAAATATCCCTTTGCCAATTCCACAACAACAGCCTTAGCTAAAGGCTTCTTGAAGGGAAAGATGTAACTCTGTGAGATGAATTAACAGAACACAGAGCAGTTTCTCAGAAAGCTTCTTTCCAGTTTTGAACGGAAGATATTTCCTTTTTCACCATAGCCCTCTATGGGCTTCCAAATATCCCTTTGCCAATTCCACAAGAACAGCCTTAGCGAAAGGCTTCTTGAAGGGAAAGATGTAACTCTGTGAGATGAATTAACAGAACACAGAGCATTTTCTCAGAAAGCTTCTTTCCAGTTTTGAAGGGAAGATATTTCCTTTTTCACCATAGCCCTTTCTGGGCTTCCAAATAATCCTTTGCCAATTCCACAAGAACAGCCTTAGCGAAAGGCTTCTTGAAGGGAAAGATGTAACTCTGTTAGATGAGTTAACAGAACACAGAGCAGATTCTCATAAAGCTTCTTTCCAGTTTTGAACGGAAGATATTTCCTTTTTCACCATAGCCCTCTATGGGCTTCCAAATATCCCTTTGCCAATTCCACAAGAACAGCCTTAGCGAAAGGCTACTTGAAGGGAAGGATGTAACTCTGTGAGATGAATTAACAGAACACAGAGCAGTTTCTCAGAAAACTTCTTTCCAGTTTTGAACGGAAGATATTTTCTTTTTCACCATAGCCCTCTATGGGCTTCCAAATATCCCTTTGCCAATTCCACAAGAACAGCCTTAGCGAAAGGCTTCTTGAAGGGAAAGAGGTAACTCTGTGAGATGAATTAACAGAACACGGAGCAGTTTCTCAGAAAGCTTCTTTCCAGTTTTGAACGGAAGATATTTCCTTTTTCACCATAGCCTTCTATGGGCTTCCAAATATCCCTTTGCCAATTCCACAAAAACAGCCTTAGCGAAAGGCTTCTTGAAGGGAAAGATGTAACTCTGTGAGATGAATTAACAGAACACAGAGCAGTTTCTCAGATAGCTTCTTTCCAGTTTTGAACGGAAGATATTTCCTTTTTCACCATAGCCCTCTATGGGCTTCCAAATATCCCTTTGCCAATTCCACAAGAACAGCCTTAGCGAAAGGCTTCTTGAAGGGAAAGATGTAACTCTGTTGGATGAATTAACAGAACACAGAGCAGTTTTTCAGAAAGCTTCTTTCCAGTTTTGAACGGAAGATATTTCCTTTTTCACCATAGCCCTCTATGGGCTTCCAAATATCCCTCTGCCAATTCCACAAGAACAGCCTTAGCGAAAGGCTTCTTGAGGGGAAAGATGTAACTCTGTGAGATGAATTAACAGAACACAGAGCAG
The DNA here is from genome assembly GCF_047675955.1 of Chlorocebus sabaeus. Classification (NCBI taxonomy): domain Eukaryota; kingdom Metazoa; phylum Chordata; class Mammalia; order Primates; family Cercopithecidae; genus Chlorocebus; species Chlorocebus sabaeus. Next base: position 153,658 of record NW_027327557.1, read on the forward strand.
TTTCTCAGAAAGCTTCTTTCCAGTTTTGAACGGAAGGTATTTCCTTTTTCACCATAGCCCTCTATGGGCTTCCAAATATCCCTTTGCCAATTCCACAAGAACAGCCTTAGCGAAAGGCTTCTTGAAGGGAAAGATGTAACTCTCTGAGATGAATTAACAGAACACAGAGCAGTTTCTCAGAAAGCTTCTTTCCAGTATTGAACGGAAGATATTCCCTTTTTCACCATAGCCCTCTATGGGCTTCCAAATATCCCTTTGCCAATTCCACAAGAACAGCCTTAGCGAAAGGCTTCTTGAAGGGAAAGATGTAACTCTGTGAGATGAATTAAGAGAACACAGAGCAGTTTCTCAGAATGCTTCTTTCCAGTTTTGAACGGAAGTTATTTCCTTTTTCACCATAGCCCTCTATGGGCTTCCAAATATCCCTTTTCCAATTCCACAAGAACAGCCTTAGCGAAAGGCTTCTTGAAGGGAAAGATGTACCTCTGTGAGATGAATTAACAGAACACAGAGCAGTTTCTCAGAAAGCTTCTTTCCAGTTTTGAACGGAAGATATTCCCTTTTTCACCATAGATCTCTATGGGCTTCCAAATATCCCTTTGCCAATTCCACAAGAATAGCCTTAGCGAAAGGCTTCTTGAAGGGAAAGATGTAACTCTGTGAGATGAATTAACAGAACACAGAGCAGTTTCTCAGAAAGCTTCTTTCCAGTTTTGAACGGAAGATATTTCCTTTTTCACCATAGCCCTCTATGGGCTTCCAAATATCCCTTTGCCAATTCCACAAGAACAGCCTTAGCGAAAGGCTTCTTGAAGGGAAAGATGTAACTCTGTGAGATGAATTGACAGAACACAGAGCAGTTTCTCAGAAAGCTTCTTTCCAGTTTTGAACGGAAGATATTTCCTTTTTCACCATAGCCCTCTATGGGCTTCCAAATATCCCTTTGCCAATTCCACAAGAACAGCCTTAGCGAAAGGCTTCTTGAAGGGAAAGATGTAACTCTGTGAGATGAATTATCAGAACACAGAGCAGTTTGTCAGAAAGCTTCTTTCTAGTTTTGAACGGAAGATATTTCCTTTTTCACCATAGCCCTCTATGGGCTTCCAAATATCCCTTTGCCAATTCCACAAGAACAGCCTTAGCGAAAGGCTTCTTGAAGGGAAAGATGTAACTCTGTGAGATGAATTAACAGAACACAGAGCAGTTTCTCAGAAAGCTTCTTTCCAGTTTTGAACGGAAGATATTCCCTTTTTCACCATAGCCCTCTATGGGCTTCCAAATATCCCTTTGCCAATTCCACAAGAACAGCCTTAGCGAAAGGCTTCTTGAAGGGAAAGACGTAACTCTGTGAGATGAATTAAGAGAACACAGAGCAGTTTCTCAGAAAGCTTCTTTCCAGTTTTGAACGGAAGATATTTCCTTTTTCACCATAGCCCTCTATGGGCTTCCAAATATCCCTTTGCCAATTCCACAAGAACAGCCTTAGCGAAAGGCTTCTTGAAGGGAAAGATGTATCTCTGTGAGATGAATTAACAGAACACAGAGCAGTTTCTCAGAAAGCTTCTTTCCAGTTTTGAACGGAAGATATTTCCTTTTTCACTATAGCCCTCTATGGGCTTCCAAATATCCCTTTGCCAATTCCACAAGAACAGCCTTAGCGAAAGGCTTCTTGAAGGGAAGGATGTAACTCTGTGAGATGAATTAACAGAACACAGAGCAGTTTCTCAGAAAGCTTCTTTCCAGTTTTGAACGGAAGATATTTCCTTTTTCACCATAGCCCTCTATGGGCTTCCAAATATCCCTTTGCCAATTCCACAAGAACAGCCTTAGCGAAAGGCTTCTTGAAGGGAAAGATGTAACTCTGTGAGATGAATTAACAGAACACAGAGCAGTTTCTCAGAAAGCTTCTTTCTAGTTTTGAACGGAAGATATTTCCTTTTTCACCATAGCCCTCTATGGGCTTCCAAATATCCCTTTGCCCATTCCACAAGAACAGCCTTAGCGAAAGGCTTCTTGAAGGGAAAGATGTAACTCTGTGAGATGAATTAACAGAACACAGACCAGTTTCTCAGAAAGCTTCTTTCCAGTTTTGAACGGAAGATATTCCCTATTTCACCATAGCCCTCTATGGGCTTCCAAATATCCCTTTGCCAATTCCACAAGAACAGCCTTAGCGAAAGGCTTCTTGAAGGGAAAGATGTAATTCTGTGAGATGAATTAACAGAACACGGAGCAGTTTCTCAGAAGGCTTCTTTCCAGTTTTGAACGGAAGATATTCCCTTTTTCACCATAGCCCTCTATGGGCTTCCAAATATCCCTTTGCCAATTCCACAAGAACAGCCTTAGCGAAAGGCTTCTTGAAGGGAAAGATGTAACTCTGTGAGATGAATTAACAGAACACAGAGCAGTTTCTCAGAAAGCTTCTTCCCAGTTTTGAACGGAAGATATTTCCTTTTTCACCATAGCCCTCTATGGGCTTCCAAATATCCCTTTGCCAATTCCACAAGAACAACCTTAGCGAAAGGCTTCTTGAAGGGAAAGATGTAACTCTGTGAGATGAATTAACAGAACACAGAGCAGTTTCTCAGAAAGCTTCTTTCCAGTTTTGAACGGAAGATATTTCCTTTTTCACCGTAGCCCTCTATGGGCTTCCAAATATCCCTTTGCCAATTCCACAAAAACAGCCTTAGCGAAAGGCTTCTTGAAGGGAAAGATGTAACTCTGTGAGATGAATTAACAGAACACACAGCAGTTTCTCAGAAAACTTCTTTCCAGTTTTGAACGGAAGATATTTCCTTTTTCACCATAGCCCTCTATGGGCTTCCAAATATCCCTTTGCCAATTCCCCAAGAACAGCCTTAGCGAAAGGCTTCTTGAAGGGAAAGATGTAACTCTGTGAGATGAATTAACAGAACACAGAGCAGTTTCTCAGAAAGCTTCTTTCCAGTTTTGAACGGAAGATATTTCCTTTTTCACCATAGCCCTCTATGGGCTTCCAAATATCCCTTTGCCAATTCCACAAGAACAGCCTTAGCGAAAGGCTTCTTGAAGGGAAAGATGTAACTCTGTGAGATGAATTAACCGAACACAGAGCAGTTTCTCAGAAAGCTTCTTTCCAGTTTTGAACGGAAGATATTTCCTTTTTCACCATAGCCCTCTATGGGCTTCCAAATATCCCTTTGCCAATTCCACAAGAACAGCCTTAGCGAAAGGCTTCTTGAAGGGAAAGATGTAACTCTGTGAGATGAATTAACAGAACACAGAGCAGTTTCTCAGAAAGCTTCTTTCCAGTTTTGAACGGAAGATATTTCCTTTTTCACCATAGCCCTCTATGGGCTTCCAAATATCCCTTTGCCAATTCCACAAGAACAGCCTTAGCGAAAGGCTTCTTGAAGGGAAAGATGTAACTCTGTGAGATGAATTAACAGAACACAGAGCAGTTTCTCAGAAAGCTTCTTTCCAGTTTTGAAGGGAAGATATTTCCTTTTTCACCATAGCCCTTTCTGGGCTTCCAAATAATCCTTTGCCAATTCCACAAGAACAGCCTTAGCGAAAGGCTTCTTGAAGGGAAAGATGTAACTCTGTTAGATGAGTTAACAGAACACAGAGCAGTTTCTCAGAATGCTTCTTTCCAGTTTTGAACGGAAGATATTTCCTTTTTCACCATAGCCCTCTATGGGCTTCCAAATATCCCTTTGCCAATTCCACAAGAACAGCCTTAGCGAAAGGCTACTTGAAGGGAAGGATGTAACTCTGTGAGATGAATTAACAGAACACAGAGCAGTTTCTCAGAAAACTTCTTTCCAGTTTTGAACGGAAGATATTTTCTTTTTCACCATAGCCCTCTATGGGCTTCCAAATATCCCTTTGCCAATTCCACAAGAACAGCCTTAGCGAAAGGCTTCTTGAAGGGAAAGAGGTAACTCTGTGAGATGAATTAACAGAACACGGAGCAGTTTCTCAGAAAGCTTCTTTCCAGTTTTGAACGGAAGATATTTCCTTTTTCACCATAGCCTTCTATGGGCTTCCAAATATCCCTTTGCCAATTCCACAAAAACAGCCTTAGCGAAAGGCTTCTTGAAGGGAAAGATGTAACTCTGTGAGATGAATTAACAGAACACAGAGCAGTTTCTCAGATAGCTTCTTTCCAGTTTTGAACGGAAGATATTTCCTTTTTCACCATAGCCCTCTATGGGCTTCCAAATATCCCTTTGCCAATTCCACAAGAACAGCCTTAGCGAAAGGCTTCTTGAAGGGAAAGATGTAACTCTGTTGGATGAATTAACAGAACACAGAGCAGTTTTTCAGAAAGCTTCTTTCCAGTTTTGAACGGAAGATATTTCCTTTTTCACCATAGCCCTCTATGGGCTTCCAAATATCCCTCTGCCAATTCCACAAGAACAGCCTTAGCGAAAGGCTTCTTGAGGGGAAAGATGTAACTCTGTGAGATGAATTAACAGAACACAGAGCAGTTTCTCAGAAAGCTTCTTTCCAGTTTTGAACGGAAGGTATTTCCTTTTTCACCATAGCCCTCTATGGGCTTCCAAATATCCCTTTGCCAATTCCACAAGAACAGCCTTAGCGAAAGGCTTCTTGAAGGGAAAGATGTAACTCTGTGAGATGAATTAACAGAACACAGAGCAGTTTCTCAGAAAGCTTCTTTCCAGTATTGAACGGAAGATATTCCCTTTTTCACCATAGCCCTCTATGGGCTTCCAAATATCCCTTTGCCAATTCCACAAGAACAGCCTTAGCGAAAGGCTTCTTGAAGGGAAAGATGTAACTCTGTGAGATGAATTAAGAGAACACAGAGCAGTTTCTCAGAATGCTTCTTTCCAGTTTTGAACGGAAGTTATTTCCTTTTTCACCATAGCCCTCTATGGGCTTCCAAATATCCCTTTTCCAATTCCACAAGAACAGCCTTAGCGAAAGGCTTCTTGAAGGGAAAGATGTACCTCTGTGAGATGAATTAACAGAACACAGAGCAGTTTCTCAGAAAGCTTCTTTCCAGTTTTGAACGGAAGATATTCCCTTTTTCACCATAGCCCTCTATGGGTTCCAAATATCCCTTTGCCAATTCCACAAGAATAGCCTTAGCGAAAGGCTTCTTGAAGGGAAAGATGTAACTCTGTGAGATGAATTAACAGAACACAGAGCAGTTTCTCAGAAAGCTTCTTTCCAGTTTTGAACGGAAGATATTTCCTTTTTCACCATAGCCCTCTATGGGCTTCCAAATATCCCTTTGCCAATTCCACAAGAACAGCCTTAGCGAAAGGCTTCTTGAAGGGAAAGATGTAACTCTGTGAGATGAATTAACAGAACACAGAGCAGTTTCTCAGAAAGCTTCTTTCCAGTTTTGAACGGAAGATATTTCCTTTTTCACCATAGCCCTCTATGGGCTTCCAAATATCCCTTTGCCAATTCCACAAGAACAGGCTTAGCGAAAGGCTTCTTGAAGGGAAAGATGTAACTCTGTGAGATGAATTATCAGAACACAGAGCAGTTTCTCAGAAAGCTTCTTTCTAGTTTTGAACGGAAGATATTTCCTTTTTCACCATAGCCCTCTATGGGCTTCCAAATATCCCTTTGCCAATTCCACAAGAACAGCCTTAGCGAAAGGCTTCTTGAAGGGAAAGATGTAACTCTGTTAGATGAATTAACAGAACACAGAGCAGTTTCTCAGAAAGCTTCTTTCCAGTTTTGAACGGAAGATATTCCCTTTTTCACCATAGCCCTCTATGGGCTTCCAAATATCCCTTTGCCAATTCCACAAGAACAGCCTTAGCGAAAGGCTTCTTGAAGGGAAAGACGTAACTCTGTGAGATGAATTAACAGAACACAGAGCAGTTTCTCAGAAAGCTTCTTTCCAGTTTTGAACGGAAGATATTTCCTTTTTCACCATAGCCCTCTATGGGCTTCCAAATATCCCTTTGCCAATTCCACAAGAACAGCCTTAGCGAAAGGCTTCTTGAAGGGAAAGATGTATCTCTGTGAGATGAATTAACAGAACACAGAGCAGTTTCTCAGAAAGCTTCTTTCCAGTTTTGAACGGAAGATATTTCCTTTTTCACTATAGCCCTCTATGGGCTTCCAAATATCCCTTTGCCAATTCCACAAGAACAGCCTTAGCGAAAGGCTTCTTGAAGGGAAGGATGTAACTCTGTGAGATGAATTAACAGAACACAGAGCAGTTTCTCAGAAAGCTTCTTTCCAGTTTTGAACGGAAGATATTTCCTTTTTCACCATAGCCCTCTATGGGCTTCCAAATATCCCTTTGCCAATTCCACAAGAACAGCCTTAGCGAAAGGCTTCTTGAAGGGAAAGATGTAACTCTGTGAGATGAATTAACAGAACACAGAGCAGTTTCTCAGAAAGCTTCTTTCTAGTTTTGAACGGAAGATATTTCCTTTTTCACCATAGCCCTCTATGGGCTTCCAAATATCCCTTTGCCCATTCCACAAGAACAGCCTTAGCGAAAGGCTTCTTGAAGGGAAAGATGTAACTCTGTGAGATGAATTAACAGAACACAGACCAGTTTCTCAGAAAGCTTCTTTCCAGTTTTGAACGGAAGATATTCCCTATTTCACCATAGCCCTCTATGGGCTTCCAAATATCCCTTTGCCAATTCCACAAGAACAGCCTTAGCGAAAGGCTTCTTGAAGGGAAAGATGTAATTCTGTGAGATGAATTAACAGAACACGGAGCAGTTTCTCAGAAGGCTTCTTTCCAGTTTTGAACGGAAGATATTCCCTTTTTCACCATAGCCCTCTATGGGCTTCCAAATATCCCTTTGCCAATTCCACAAGAACAGCCTTAGCGAAAGGCTTCTTGAAGGGAAAGATGTAACTCTGTGAGATGAATTAACAGAACACAGAGCAGTTTCTCAGAAAGCTTCTTCCCAGTTTTGAACGGAAGATATTTCCTTTTTCACCATAGCCCTCTATGGGCTTCCAAATATCCCTTTGCCAATTCCACAAGAACAGCCTTAGCGAAAGGCTTCTTGAAGGGAAAGATGTAACTCTGTGAGATGAATTAACAGAACACAGAGCAGTTTCTCAGAAAGCTTCTTTCCAGTTTTGAACGGAAGATATTTCCTTTTTCACCGTAGCCCTCTATGGGCTTCCAAATATCCCTTTGCCAATTCCACAAGAACAGCCTTAGCGAAAGGCTTCTTGAAGGGAAAGATGTAACTCTGTGAGATGAATTAACAGAACACAGAGCAGTTTCTCAGAAAGCTTCTTTCCAGTTTTGAACGGAAGATATTTCCTTTTTCACCATAGCCCTCTATGGGCTTCCAAATATCCCTTTGCCAATTCCACAAGAACAGCCTTAGCGAAAGGCTTCTTGAAGGGAAAGATGTAACTCTGTGAGATGAATTAACAGAACACAGAGCAGTTTCTCAGAAAGCTTCTTTCCAGTTTTGAAGGGAAGATATTTCCTTTTTCACCATAGCCCTTTCTGGGCTTCCAAATAATCCTTTGCCAATTCCACAAGAACAGCCTTAGCGAAAGGCTTCTTGAAGGGAAAGATGTAACTCTGTTAGATGAGTTAACAGAACACAGAGCAGTTTCTCAGAATGCTTCTTTCCAGTTTTGAACGGAAGATATTTCCTTTTTCACCATAGCCCTCTATGGGCTTCCAAATATCCCTTTGCCAATTCCACAAGAACAGCCTTAGCGAAAGGCTACTTGAAGGGAAGGATGTAACTCTGTGAGATGAATTAACAGAACACAGAGCAGTTTCTCAGAAAACTTCTTTCCAGTTTTGAACGGAAGATATTTTCTTTTTCACCATAGCCCTCTATGGGCTTCCAAATATCCCTTTGCCAATTCCACAAGAACAGCCTTAGCGAAAGGCTTCTTGAAGGGAAAGAGGTAACTCTGTGAGATGAATTAACAGAACACGGAGCAGTTTCTCAGAAAGCTTCTTTCCAGTTTTGAACGGAAGATATTTCCTTTTTCACCATAGCCTTCTATGGGCTTCCAAATATCCCTTTGCCAATTCCACAAAAACAGCCTTAGCGAAAGGCTTCTTGAAGGGAAAGATGTAACTCTGTGAGATGAATTAACAGAACACAGAGCAGTTTCTCAGATAGCTTCTTTCCAGTTTTGAACGGAAGATATTTCCTTTTTCACCATAGCCCTCTATGGGCTTCCAAATATCCCTTTGCCAATTCCACAAGAACAGCCTTAGCGAAAGGCTTCTTGAAGGGAAAGATGTAACTCTGTTGGATGAATTAACAGAACACAGAGCAGTTTTTCAGAAAGCTTCTTTCCAGTTTTGAACGGAAGATATTTCCTTTTTCACCATAGCCCTCTATGGGCTTCCAAATATCCCTCTGCCAATTCCACAAGAACAGCCTTAGCGAAAGGCTTCTTGAGGGGAAAGATGTAACTCTGTGAGATGAATTAACAGAACACAGAGCAGTTTCTCAGAAAGCTTCTTTCCAGTTTTGAACGGAAGGTATTTCCTTTTTCACCATAGCCCTCTATGGGCTTCCAAATATCCCTTTGCCAATTCCACAAGAACAGCCTTAGCGAAAGGCTTCTTGAAGGGAAAGATGTAACTCTGTGAGATGAATTAACAGAACACAGAGCAGTTTCTCAGAAAGCTTCTTTCCAGTATTGAACGGAAGATATTCCCTTTTTCACCATAGCCCTCTATGGGCTTCCAAATATCCCTTTGCCAATTCCACAAGAACAGCCTTAGCGAAAGGCTTCTTGAAGGGAAAGATGTAACTCTGTGAGATGAATTAAGAGAACACAGAGCAGTTTCTCAGAATGCTTCTTTCCAGTTTTGAACGGAAGTTATTTCCTTTTTCACCATAGCCCTCTATGGGCTTCCAAATATCCCTTTTCCAATTCCACAAGAACAGCCTTAGCGAAAGGCTTCTTGAAGGGAAAGATGTACCTCTGTGAGATGAATTAACAGAACACAGAGCAGTTTCTCAGAAAGCTTCTTTCCAGTTTTGAACGGAAGATATTCCCTTTTTCACCATAGCCCTCTATGGGTTCCAAATATCCCTTTGCCAATTCCACAAGAATAGCCTTAGCGAAAGGCTTCTTGAAGGGAAAGATGTAACTCTGTGAGATGAATTAACAGAACACAGAGCAGTTTCTCAGAAAGCTTCTTTCCAGTTTTGAACGGAAGATATTTCCTTTTTCACCATAGCCCTCTATGGGCTTCCAAATATCCCTTTGCCAATTCCACAAGAACAGCCTTAGCGAAAGGCTTCTTGAAGGGAAAGATGTAACTCTGTGAGATGAATTAACAGAACACAGAGCAGTTTCTCAGAAAGCTTCTTTCCAGTTTTGAACGGAAGATATTTCCTTTTTCACCATAGCCCTCTATGGGCTTCCAAATATCCCTTTGCCAATTCCACAAGAACAGGCTTAGCGAAAGGCTTCTTGAAGGGAAAGATGTAACTCTGTGAGATGAATTATCAGAACACAGAGCAGTTTCTCAGAAAGCTTCTTTCTAGTTTTGAACGGAAGATATTTCCTTTTTCACCATAGCCCTCTATGGGCTTCCAAATATCCCTTTGCCAATTCCACAAGAACAGCCTTAGCGAAAGGCTTCTTGAAGGGAAAGATGTAACTCTGTTAGATGAATTAACAGAACACAGAGCAGTTTCTCAGAAAGCTTCTTTCCAGTTTTGAACGGAAGATATTCCCTTTTTCACCATAGCCCTCTATGGGCTTCCAAATATCCCTTTGCCAATTCCACAAGAACAGCCTTAGCGAAAGGCTTCTTGAAGGGAAAGACGTAACTCTGTGAGATGAATTAACAGAACACAGAGCAGTTTCTCAGAAAGCTTCTTTCCAGTTTTGAACGGAAGATATTTCCTTTTTCACCATAGCCCTCTATGGGCTTCCAAATATCCCTTTGCCAATTCCACAAGAACAGCCTTAGCGAAAGGCTTCTTGAAGGGAAAGATGTATCTCTGTGAGATGAATTAACAGAACACAGAGCAGTTTCTCAGAAAGCTTCTTTCCAGTTTTGAACGGAAGATATTTCCTTTTTCACTATAGCCCTCTATGGGCTTCCAAATATCCCTTTGCCAATTCCACAAGAACAGCCTTAGCGAAAGGCTTCTTGAAGGGAAGGATGTAACTCTGTGAGATGAATTAACAGAACACAGAGCAGTTTCTCAGAAAGCTTCTTTCCAGTTTTGAACGGAAGATATTTCCTTTTTCACCATAGCCCTCTATGGGCTTCCAAATATCCCTTTGCCAATTCCACAAGAACAGCCTTAGCGAAAGGCTTCTTGAAGGGAAAGATGTAACTCTGTGAGATGAATTAACAGAACACAGAGCAGTTTCTCAGAAAGCTTCTTTCTAGTTTTGAACGGAAGATATTTCCTTTTTCACCATAGCCCTCTATGGGCTTCCAAATATCCCTTTGCCCATTCCACAAGAACAGCCTTAGCGAAAGGCTTCTTGAAGGGAAAGATGTAACTCTGTGAGATGAATTAACAGAACACAGACCAGTTTCTCAGAAAGCTTCTTTCCAGTTTTGAACGGAAGATATTCCCTATTTCACCATAGCCCTCTATGGGCTTCCAAATATCCCTTTGCCAATTCCACAAGAACAGCCTTAGCGAAAGGCTTCTTGAAGGGAAAGATGTAATTCTGTGAGATGAATTAACAGAACACGGAGCAGTTTCTCAGAAGGCTTCTTTCCAGTTTTGAACGGAAGATATTCCCTTTTTCACCATAGCCCTCTATGGGCTTCCAAATATCCCTTTGCCAATTCCACAAGAACAGCCTTAGCGAAAGGCTTCTTGAAGGGAAAGATGTAACTCTGTGAGATGAATTAACAGAACACAGAGCAGTTTCTCAGAAAGCTTCTTCCCAGTTTTGAACGGAAGATATTTCCTTTTTCACCATAGCCCTCTATGGGCTTCCAAATATCCCTTTGCCAATTCCACAAGAACAGCCTTAGCGAAAGGCTTCTTGAAGGGAAAGATGTAACTCTGTGAGATGAATTAACAGAACACAGAGCAGTTTCTCAGAAAGCTTCTTTCCAGTTTTGAACGGAAGATATTTCCTTTTTCACCGTAGCCCTCTATGGGCTTCCAAATATCCCTTTGCCAATTCCACAAAAACAGCCTTAGCGAAAGGCTTCTTGAAGGGAAAGATGTAACTCTGTGAGATGAATTAACAGAACACACAGCAGTTTCTCAGAAAACTTCTTTCCAGTTTTGAACGGAAGATATTTCCTTTTTCACCATAGCCCTCTATGGGCTTCCAAATATCCCTTTGCCAATTCCCCAAGAACAGCCTTAGCGAAAGGCTTCTTGAAGGGAAAGATGTAACTCTGTGAGATGAATTAACAGAACACAGAGCAGTTTCTCAGAAAGCTTCTTTCCAGTTTTGAACGGAAGATATTTCCTTTTTCACCATAGCCCTCTATGGGCTTCCAAATATCCCTTTGCCAATTCCACAAGAACAGCCTTAGCGAAAGGCTTCTTGAAGGGAAAGATGTAACTCTGTGAGATGAATTAACCGAACACAGAGCAGTTTCTCAGAAAGCTTCTTTCCAGTTTTGAACGGAAGATATTTCCTTTTTCACCATAGCCCTCTATGGGCTTCCAAATATCCCTTTGCCAATTCCACAAGAACAGCCTTAGCGAAAGGCTTCTTGAAGGGAAAGATGTAACTCTGTGAGATGAATTAACAGAACACAGAGCAGTTTCTCAGAAAGCTTCTTTCCAGTTTTGAACGGAAGATATTTCCTTTTTCACCATAGCCCTCTATGGGCTTCCAAATATCCCTTTGCCAATTCCACAAGAACAGCCTTAGCGAAAGGCTTCTTGAAGGGAAAGATGTAACTCTGTGAGATGAATTAACAGAACACAGAGCAGTTTCTCAGAAAGCTTCTTTCCAGTTTTGAACGGAAGATATTTCCTTTTTCACCGTAGCCCTCTATGGGCTTCCAAATATCCCTTTGCCAATTCCACAAAAACAGCCTTAGCGAAAGGCTTCTTGAAGGGAAAGATGTAACTCTGTGAGATGAATTAACAGAACACACAGCAGTTTCTCAGAAAACTTCTTTCCAGTTTTGAACGGAAGATATTTCCTTTTTCACCATAGCCCTCTATGGGCTTCCAAATATCCCTTTGCCAATTCCCCAAGAACAGCCTTAGCGAAAGGCTTCTTGAAGGGAAAGATGTAACTCTGTGAGATGAATTAACAGAACACAGAGCAGTTTCTCAGAAAGCTTCTTTCCAGTTTTGAACGGAAGATATTTCCTTTTTCACCATAGCCCTCTATGGGCTTCCAAATATCCCTTTGCCAATTCCACAAGAACAGCCTTAGCGAAAGGCTTCTTGAAGGGAAAGATGTAACTCTGTGAGATGAATTAACCGAACACAGAGCAGTTTCTCAGAAAGCTTCTTTCCAGTTTTGAACGGAAGATATTTCCTTTTTCACCATAGCCCTCTATGGGCTTCCAAATATCCCTTTGCCAATTCCACAAGAACAGCCTTAGCGAAAGGCTTCTTGAAGGGAAAGATGTAACTCTGTGAGATGAATTAACAGAACACAGAGCAGTTTCTCAGAAAGCTTCTTTCCAGTTTTGAACGGAAGATATTTCCTTTTTCACCATAGCCCTCTATGGGCTTCCAAATATCCCTTTGCCAATTCCACAAGAACAGCCTTAGCGAAAGGCTTCTTGAAGGGAAAGATGTAACTCTGTGAGATGAATTAACAGAACACAGAGCAGTTTCTCAGAAAGCTTCTTTCCAGTTTTGAAGGGAAGATATTTCCTTTTTCACCATAGCCCTTTCTGGGCTTCCAAATAATCCTTTGCCAATTCCACAAGAACAGCCTTAGCGAAAGGCTTCTTGAAGGGAAAGATGTAACTCTGTTAGATGAGTTAACAGAACACAGAGCAGTTTCTCAGAAAGCTTCTTTCCAGTTTTGAACGGAAGATATTTCCTTTTTCACCATAGCCCTCTATGGGCTTCCAAATATCCCTTTGCCAATTCCACAAGAACAGCCTTAGCGAAAGGCTACTTGAAGGGAAGGATGTAACTCTGTGAGATGAATTAACAGAACACAGAGCAGTTTCTCAGAAAACTTCTTTCCAGTTTTGAACGGAAGATATTTTCTTTTTCACCATAGCCCTCTATGGGCTTCCAAATATCCCTTTGCCAATTCCACAAGAACAGCCTTAGCGAAAGGCTTCTTGAAGGGAAAGAGGTAACTCTGTGAGATGAATTAACAGAACACGGAGCAGTTTCTCAGAAAGCTTCTTTCCAGTTTTGAACGGAAGATATTTCCTTTTTCACCATAGCCTTCTATGGGCTTCCAAATATCCCTTTGCCAATTCCACAAAAACAGCCTTAGCGAAAGGCTTCTTGAAGGGAAAGATGTAACTCTGTGAGATGAATTAACAGAACACAGAGCAGTTTCTCAGATAGCTTCTTTCCAGTTTTGAACGGAAGATATTTCCTTTTTCACCATAGCCCTCTATGGGCTTCCAAATATCCCTTTGCCAATTCCACAAGAACAGCCTTAGCGAAAGGCTTCTTGAAGGGAAAGATGTAACTCTGTTGGATGAATTAACAGAACACAGAGCAGTTTTTCAGAAAGCTTCTTTCCAGTTTTGAACGGAAGATATTTCCTTTTTCACCATAGCCCTCTATGGGCTTCCAAATATCCCTCTGCCAATTCCACAAGAACAGCCTTAGCGAAAGGCTTCTTGAGGGGAAAGATGTAACTCTGTGAGATGAATTAACAGAACACAGAGCAGTTTCTCAGAAAGCTTCTTTCCAGTTTTGAACGGAAGGTATTTCCTTTTTCACCATAGCCCTCTATGGGCTTCCAAATATCCCTTTGCCAATTCCACAAGAACAGCCTTAGCGAAAGGCTTCTTGAAGGGAAAGATGTAACTCTGTGAGATGAATTAACAGAACACAGAGCAGTTTCTCAGAAAGCTTCTTTCCAGTATTGAACGGAAGATATTCCCTTTTTCACCATAGCCCTCTATGGGCTTCCAAATATCCCTTTGCCAATTCCACAAGAACAGCCTTAGCGAAAGGCTTCTTGAAGGGAAAGATGTAACTCTGTGAGATGAATTAAGAGAACACAGAGCAGTTTCTCAGAATGCTTCTTTCCAGTTTTGAACGGAAGTTATTTCCTTTTTCACCATAGCCCTCTATGGGCTTCCAAATATCCCTTTTCCAATTCCACAAGAACAGCCTTAGCGAAAGGCTTCTTGAAGGGAAAGATGTACCTCTGTGAGATGAATTAACAGAACACAGAGCAGTTTCTCAGAAAGCTTCTTTCCAGTTTTGAACGGAAGATATTCCCTTTTTCACCATAGCCCTCTATGGGTTCCAAATATCCCTTTGCCAATTCCACAAGAATAGCCTTAGCGAAAGGCTTCTTGAAGGGAAAGATGTAACTCTGTGAGATGAATTAACAGAACACAGAGCAGTTTCTCAGAAACCTTCTTTCCAGTTTTGAACGGAAGATATTTCCTTTTTCACCATAGCCCTCTATGGGCTTCCAAATATCCCTTTGCCAATTCCACAAGAACAGCCTTAGCGAAAGGCTTCTTGAAGGGAAAGATGTAACTCTGTGAGATGAATTAACAGAACACAGAGCAGTTTCTCAGAAAGCTTCTTTCCAGTTTTGAACGGAAGATATTTCCTTTTTCACCATAGCCCTCTATGGGCTTCCAAATATCCCTTTGCCAATTCCACAAGAACAGGCTTAGCGAAAGGCTTCTTGAAGGGAAAGATGTAACTCTGTGAGATGAATTATCAGAACACAGAGCAGTTTCTCAGAAAGCTTCTTTCTAGTTTTGAACGGAAGATATTTCCTTTTTCACCATAGCCCTCTATGGGCTTCCAAATATCCCTTTGCCAATTCCACAAGAACAGCCTTAGCGAAAGGCTTCTTGAAGGGAAAGATGTAACTCTGTTAGATGAATTAACAGAACACAGAGCAGTTTCTCAGAAAGCTTCTTTCCAGTTTTGAACGGAAGATATTCCCTTTTTCACCATAGCCCTCTATGGGCTTCCAAATATCCCTTTGCCAATTCCACAAGAACAGCCTTAGCGAAAGGCTTCTTGAAGGGAAAGACGTAACTCTGTGAGATGAATTAACAGAACACAGAGCAGTTTCTCAGAAAGCTTCTTTCCAGTTTTGAACGGAAGATATTTCCTTTTTCACCATAGCCCTCTATGGGCTTCCAAATATCCCTTTGCCAATTCCACAAGAACAGCCTTAGCGAAAGGCTTCTTGAAGGGAAAGATGTATCTCTGTGAGATGAATTAACAGAACACAGAGCAGTTTCTCAGAAAGCTTCTTTCCAGTTTTGAACGGAAGATATTTCCTTTTTCACTATAGCCCTCTATGGGCTTCCAAATATCCCTTTGCCAATTCCACAAGAACAGCCTTAGCGAAAGGCTTCTTGAAGGGAAGGATGTAACTCTGTGAGATGAATTAACAGAACACAGAGCAGTTTCTCAGAAAGCTTCTTTCCAGTTTTGAACGGAAGATATTTCCTTTTTCACCATAGCCCTCTATGGGCTTCCAAATATCCCTTTGCCAATTCCACAAGAACAGCCTTAGCGAAAGGCTTCTTGAAGGGAAAGATGTAACTCTGTGAGATGAATTAACAGAACACAGAGCAGTTTCTCAGAAAGCTTCTTTCTAGTTTTGAACGGAAGATATTTCCTTTTTCACCAAAGCCCTCTATGGGCTTCCAAATATCCCTTTGCCCATTCCACAAGAACAGCCTTAGCGAAAGGCTTCTTGAAGGGAAAGATGTAACTCTGTGAGATGAATTAACAGAACACAGACCAGTTTCTCAGAAAGCTTCTTTCCAGTTTTGAACGGAAGATATTCCCTATTTCACCATAGCCCTCTATGGGCTTCCAAATATCCCTTTGCCAATTCCACAAGAACAGCCTTAGCGAAAGGCTTCTTGAAGGGAAAGATGTAATTCTGTGAGATGAATTAACAGAACACGGAGCAGTTTCTCAGAAGGCTTCTTTCCAGTTTTGAACGGAAGATATTCCCTTTTTCACCATAGCCCTCTATGGGCTTCCAAATATCCCTTTGCCAATTCCACAAGAACAGCCTTAGCGAAAGGCTTCTTGAAGGGAAAGATGTAACTCTGTGAGATGAATTAACAGAACACAGAGCAGTTTCTCAGAAAGCTTCTTCCCAGTTTTGAACGGAAGATATTTCCTTTTTCACCATAGCCCTCTATGGGCTTCCAAATATCCCTTTGCCAATTCCACAAGAACAGCCTTAGCGAAAGGCTTCTTGAAGGGAAAGATGTAACTCTGTGAGATGAATTAACAGAACACAGAGCAGTTTCTCAGAAAGCTTCTTTCCAGTTTTGAACGGAAGATATTTCCTTTTTCACCGTAGCCCTCTATGGGCTTCCAAATATCCCTTTGCCAATTCCACAAAAACAGCCTTAGCGAAAGGCTTCTTGAAGGGAAAGATGTAACTCTGTGAGATGAATTAACAGAACACACAGCAGTTTCTCAGAAAACTTCTTTCCAGTTTTGAACGGAAGATATTTCCTTTTTCACCATAGCCCTCTATGGGCTTCCAAATATCCCTTTGCCAATTCCCCAAGAACAGCCTTAGCGAAAGGCTTCTTGAAGGGAAAGATGTAACTCTGTGAGATGAATTAACAGAACACAGAGCAGTTTCTCAGAAAGCTTCTTTCCAGTTTTGAACGGAAGATATTTCCTTTTTCACCATAGCCCTCTATGGGCTTCCAAATATCCCTTTGCCAATTCCACAAGAACAGCCTTAGCGAAAGGCTTCTTGAAGGGAAAGATGTAACTCTGTGAGATGAATTAACCGAACACAGAGCAGTTTCTCAGAAAGCTTCTTTCCAGTTTTGAACGGAAGATATTTCCTTTTTCACCATAGCCCTCTATGGGCTTCCAAATATCCCTTTGCCAATTCCACAAGAACAGCCTTAGCGAAAGGCTTCTTGAAGGGAAAGATGTAACTCTGTGAGATGAATTAACAGAACACAGAGCAGTTTCTCAGAAAGCTTCTTTCCAGTTTTGAACGGAAGATATTTCCTTTTTCACCATAGCCCTCTATGGGCTTCCAAATATCCCTTTGCCAATTCCACAAAAACAGCCTTAGCGAAAGGCTTCTTGAAGGGAAAGATGTAACTCTGTGAGATGAATTAACAGAACACAGAGCAGTTTCTCAGAAAGCTTCTTTCCAGTTTTGAACGGAAGATATTTCCTTTTTCACCATAGCCCTCTATGGGCTTCCAAATATCCCTTTGCCAATTCCACAAGAACAGCCTTAGCGAAAGGCTTCTTGAAGGGAAAGATGTAACTCTGTGAGATGAATTAACAGAACACAGAGCAGTTTCTCAGAAAGCTTCTTTCCAGTTTTGAACGGAAGATATTTCCTTTTTCACCATAACCCTCTATGGGCTTCCAAATATCCCTTTGCCAATTCCACAAGAACAGCCTTAGCGAAAGGCTTCTTGAAGGGAAAGATGTAACTCTGTGAGATGAATTAACAGAACACAGAGCAGTTTCTCAGAAAGCTTCTTTCCAGTTTTGAACGGAAGATATTTCCTTTTTCACCATAGCCCTCTATGGGCTTCAAAATATCCCTTTGCCAATTCCACAAGAACAGCCTTAGCGAAAGGCTTCTTGAAGGGAAAGATGTAACTCTGTGAGATGAATTAACAGAACACAGAGCAGTTTCTCAGAAAGCTTCTATCCAGTTTTGAACGGAAGATATTCCCTTTTTCACCGTAGCCCTCTATGGGCTTCCAAATATCCCTTTGCCAATTCCACAAGAACAGACTTAGCAAAAGGCTTCTTGAAGGGAAAGATGTAACTCTGTGAGATGAATTAACAGAACACAGAGCAGTTTCTCAGAAAGCTTCTTTCCAGTTTTGAACGGAAGATATTTCCTTTTTCACCATAGCCCTCTATGGGCTTCCAAATATCCCTTTGCCAATTCCACAAGAACAGCCTTAGCGAAAGGCTTCTTGAAGGGAAAGATGTAACTCTGTGAGATTAATTAACAGAACACAGAGCAGTTTCTCAGAAAGCTTCTTTCCAGTTTTGAACGGAAGATATTTCCTTTTTCACCATAGCCCTCTATGGGCTTCCAAATATCCCTTTGCCAATTCCACAAGAACAGCCTTAGCGAAAGGCTTCTTGAAGGGAAAGATGTAACTCTGTGAGATGAACTAACAGAACACAGAGCAGTTTCTCAGAAAGCTTCTTTCCAGTTTTGAACGGAAGATATTTCCTTTTTCACCATAGCCCTCTATGGGCTTCCAAATATCCCTTTGCCAATTCCACAAGAACGTCCTTAGCGAAAGGCTTCTTGAAGGGAAAGATGTAACTCTGTGAGATGAATTAACAGAACACAGAGCAGTTTCTCAGAAAGCTTCTTTCCAGTTTTGAACGGAAGATATTTCCTTTTTCACCATAGCCCTCTATGGGCTTCCAAATAATCCTTTGCCAATTCCACAAGAACAGCCTTAGCGAAAGGTTTCTTGAAGGGAAAGATGTAACTCTGTGAGATGAATTAACAGAACACAGAGCAGTTTCTCAGAAAGCTTCTTTCCAGTTTTGAACGGAAGATATTTCCTCTTTCACCATAGCCCTCTATGGGCTTCCAAATATCCCTTTGCCAATTCCACAAGAACAGCCTTAGCGAAAGGCTTCTTGAAGGGAAAGATGTAACTCTGTGAGATGAATTAACAGAACACACAGCAGTTTCTCAGAAAGCTTCTTTCCAGTTTTGAACGGATGATATTTCCTTTTTCACCATAGCCCTCTATGGGCTTCCAAATATCCCTTTGCCAATTCCCCAAGAACAGCCTTAGCGAAAGGCTTCTTGAAGGGAAAGATGTAACTCTGTGAGATGAATTAACAGAACACAGAGCAGTTTCTCAGAAAGCTTCTTTCCAGTTTTGAACGGAAGATATTTCCTTTTTCACCATAGCCCTCTATGGGCTTCCAAATATCCCTTTGCCAATTCCACAAGAACAGCCTTAGCGAAAGGCTTCTTTAAGGGAAAGATGTAACTCTGTGAGATGAATTAACCGAACACAGAGCAGTTTCTCAGAAAGCTTCTTTCCAGTTTTGAACTGAAGATATTTCCTTTTTCTCCATAGCCCTCTATGGGCTTCCAAATATCCCTTTGCCAATTCCACAAGAACAGCCTTAGCGAAAGGCTTCTTGAAGGGAAAGATGTAACTCTGTGAGATGAATTAACAGAACACAGAGCAGTTTCTCAGAAAGCTTCTTTCCAGTTTTGAACGGAAGATATTTCCTTTTTCACCATAGCCCTCTATGGGCTTCCAAATATCCCTTTGCCAATTCCACAAAAACAGCCTTAGCGAAAGGCTTCTTGAAGGGAAAGATGTAACTCTGTGAGATGAATTAACAGAACACAGAGCAGTTTCTCAGAAAGCTTCTTTCCAGTTTTGAACGGAAGATATTTCCTTTTTCACCATAGCCCTCTATGGGCTTCCAAATATCCCTTTGCCAATTCCACAAGAACAGCCTTAGCGAAAGGCTTCTTGAAGGGAACGATGTAACTCTGTGAGATGAATTAACAGAACACAGAGCAGTTTCTCAGAAAGCTTCTTTCCAGTTTTGAACGGAAGATATTTCCTTTTTCACCATAACCCTCTATGGGCTTCCAAATATCCCTTTGTCAATTCCACAAGAACAGCCTTAGCGAAAGGCTTCTTGAAGGGAAAGATGTAACTCTGTGAGATGAATTAACAGAACACAGAGCAGTTTCTCAGAAAGCTTCTTTCCAGTTTTGAACGGAAGATATTTCCTTTTTCACCATAGCCCTCTATGGGCTTCCAAATATCCCTTTGCCAATTCCACAAGAACAACCTTAGCGAAAGGCTTCTTGAAGGGAAAGATGTAACTCTGTGAGATGAATTAACAGAACACAGAGCAGTTTCTCAGAAAGCTTCTTTCCAGTTTTGAACGGAAGATATTCCCTTTTTCACCATAGCCCTCTTTGGGCTTCCAAATATCCCATTGCCAATTCCACAAGAACAGCCTTAGCGAAAGGCTTCTTGAAGGGAAAGATGTAACTCTGTGAGATGAATTAACAGAACACAGAGCAGTTTCTCAGAAAGCTTCTTTCCAGTTTTGAACGGAAGATATTTCCTTTTTCACCATAGCCCTCTATGGGCTTCCAAATATCCCTTTGCCAATTCCACAAGAACAGCCTTAGCGAAAGGCTTCCTGAAGGGAAAGATGTAACTCTGTGAGATGAATTAACAGAACACAGAGCAGTTTCTCAGAAAGCTTCTTTCCAGTTTTGAACGGAAGATATTTCTTTTTCACCATAGCCCTCTATGGGCTTCCAAATATCCCTTTGGCAATTCCACAAGAACAGCCTTAGCGAAAGGCTTCTTGAAGGGAAAGATGTAACTCTGTGAGATGAATTAACAGAACACAGAGCAGTTTCTCAGAAAGCTTCTTTCCAGTTTTGAACGGAAGATATTTCCTTTTTCACCATAGCCCTCTATGGGCTTCCAAATATCCCTTTGCCAATTCCACAAGAACAGCCTTAGCGAAAGGCTTCTTGAAGGGAAAGATGTAACTCTGTGAGATGAATTAACAGAACACAGAGCAGTTTCTCAGAAAGCTTCTTTCAAGTTTTGAACGGAAGATATTTCCTTTTTCACCATAGCCCTCTATGGGCTTCCAAATAATCCTTTGCCAATTCCACAAGAACAGCCTTAGCGAAAGGCTTCTTGAAGGGAAAGATGTAACTCTGTGAGATGAATTAACAGAACACAGAGCAGTTTCTCAGAAAGCTTCTTTCCAGTTTTGAACGGAAGATATTTCCTTTTTCACCATAGCCCTCTATGGGCTTCCAAATATCCCTTTGCCAATTCCACAAGAACAGCCTTAGCGAAAGGCTTCTTGAAGGGAAAGATGTAACTCTGTGAGATGAATTAACAGAACACAGAGCAGTTTCTCAGAAAACTTCTTTCCAGTTTTGAACGGAAGATATTTCCTTTTTCACCATAGCCCTCTATGGGCTTCCAAATATCCCTTTGCCAATTCCACAAGAACAGCCTTAGCGAAAGGCTTCTTGAAGGGAAAGATGTAACTCTGTGAGATGAATTAACAGAACACGGAGCAGTTTCTCAGAAAGCTTCTTTGCAGTTTTGAACGGAAGATATTTTCTTTTTCACCATAGCCCTCTATGGGCTTCCAAATATCCCTTTGCCAATTCCACAAAAACAGCCTTAGCGAAAGGCTTCTTGAAGGGAACGATGTAACACTGTGAGATGAATTAACAGAACACAGAGCAGTTTCTCAGAAAGCTTCTTTCCAGTTTTGAACGGAAGATATTTCCTTTTTCACCATAGCCCTCTATGGGGTTCCAAATATCCCTTTGCCAATTCCACAAGAACAGCCTTAGCGAAAGGCTTCTTGAAGGGAAAGATGTAACTCTGTGAGATGAATTAACAGAGCACAGAGCAGTTTCTCAGAAAGCTTCTTTCCAGTTTTGAACGGAAGATATTTCCTTTTTCACCATAGCCCTCTATGGGCTTCCAAATATCCCTTTGCCAATTCCACAAGAACAGCCTTAGCGAAAGGCTTCTTGAAGGGAAAGATGTAACTCTGTGAGATGAATTAACAGAACACAGAGCAGTTTCTCAGAAAGCTTCTTTCCAGTTTTGAAGGGAAGTTATTTCCTTTTTCACCATAGCCCTCTATGGGCTTCCAAATAATCCTTTGCCAATTCCACAAGAACAGCCTTAGCGAAAGGCTTCTTGAAGGGAAAGATGTAACTCTGTGAGATGAATTAACAGAACACAGAGCAGTTTCTCAGAGAGCTTCTTTCCAGTTTTGAACGGAAGATATTTCCTTTTTCACCATAGCCCTCTATGGGCTTCCAAATATCCCTTTGCCCATTCCACAAGAACAGCCTTAGCGAAAGGCTTCTTGAAGGGAAAGATGTAACTCTGTGAGATGAATTAACAGAACACAGAGCAGTTTCTCAGAAAACTTCTTTCCAGTTTTGAACGGAAGATATTTCCTTTTTCACCATAGCCCTCTATGGGCTTCCAAATATCCCTTTGCCAATTCCCCAAGAACAGCCTTAGCGAAAGGCTTCTTGAAGGGAAAGATGTAACTCTGTGAGATGAAATAACAGAACACAGAGCAGTTTCTCAGAAAGCTTCTTTCCAGTTTTGAACGGAAGATATTTCCTTTTTCACCATAGCCCTCTATGGGCTTCCAAATATCCCTTTGCCAATTCCACAAGAACAGCCTTAACGAAAGGCTTTTTGAAGGGAAAGATGTAACTCTGTGAGATGAATTAACAGAACACAGAGCAGTTTCTCAGAAAGCTTCTTTCCAGTTTTGAACGGAAGATATTTCCTTTTTCACCATAGCCCTCTATGGGCTTCCAAATATCCCTTTGCCAATTCCACAAGAACAGCCTTAGCGAAAGGCTTCTTGAAGGGAAAGATGTAACTCTGTGAGATGAATTAACAGAACACAGAGCAGTTTCTCAGAAAGCTTCTTTCCAGTTTTGAACGGAAGATATTCCCTTTTTCACCATAGCCCTCTTTGGGCTTCCAAATATCCCTTTGCCAATTCCACAAGAACAGCCTTAGCGAAAGGCTTCTTGAAGGGAAAGATGTAACTCTGTGAGATGAATTAACAGAACACAGAGCAGTTTCTCAGAAAGCTTCTTTCCAGTTTTGAACGGAAGATATTTCCTTTTTCACCATAGCCCTCTATGGGCTTCCAAATATCCCTTTGCCAATTCCACAAGAACAGCCTTAGCGAAAGGCTTCCTGAAGGGAAAGATGTAACTCTGTGAGATGAATTAACAGAACACAGAGCAGTTTCTCAGAAAGCTTCTTTCCAGTTTTGAACGGAAGATATTTCCTTTTTCACCATAGCCCTCTATGGGCTTCCAAATATCCCTTTGGCAATTCCACAAGAACAGCCTTAGCGAAAGGCTTCTTGAAGGGAAAGATGTAACTCTGTGAGATGAATTAACAGAACACAGAGCAGTTTCTCAGAAAGCTTCTTTCCAGTTTTGAACGGAAGATATTTCCTTTTTCACCATAGCCCTCTATGGGCTTCCAAATATCCCTTTGCCAATTCCACAAGAACAGCCTTAGCGAAAGGCTTCTTGAAGGGAAAGATGTAACTCTGTGAGATGAATTAACAGAACACAGAGCAGTTTCTCAGAAAGCTTCTTTCCAGTTTTGAACGGAAGATATTTCCTTTTTCACCTTAGCCCTCTATGGGCTTCCAAATAATCCTTTGCCAATTCCACAAGAACAGCCTTAGCGAAAGGCTTCTTGAAGGGAAAGATGTAACTCTGTGAGATGAATTAACAGAACACAGAGCAGTTTCTCAGAAAGCTTCTTTCCAGTTTTGAACGGAAGATATTTCCTTTTTCACCATAGCCCACTATGGGCTTCCAAATATCCCTTTGCCAATTCCACAAGAACAGCCTTAGCGAAAGGCTTCTTGAAGGGAAAGATGTAACTCTGTGAGATGAATTAACAGAACACAGAGCAGTTTCTCAGAAAACTTCTTTCCAGTTTTGAACGGAAGATATTTCCTTTTTCACCATAGCCCTCTATGGGCTTCCAAATATCACTTTGCCAATTCCACAAGAACAGCCTTAGCGAAAGGCTTCTTGAAGGGAAAGATGTAACTCTGTGAGATGAATTAACAGAACACGGAGCAGTTTCTCAGAAAGCTTCTTTCCAGTTTTGAACGGAAGATATTTCCTTTTTCACCATAGCCCTCTATGGGCTTCCAAATATCCCTTTGCCAATTCCACAAGAACAGCCTTAGCGAAAGGCTTCTTGAAGGGAAAGATGTAACTCTGTGAGATGAATTAACAGAACACAGAGCAGTTTCTCAGAAAGCTTCTTTCCAGTTTTGAACGGAAGATATTCCCTTTTTCACCATAGCCCTCTTTGGGCTTCCAAATATCCCATTGCCAATTCCACAAGAACAGCCTTAGCGAAAGGCTTCTTGAAGGGAAAGATGTAACTCTGTGAGATGAATTAACAGAACACAGAGCAGTTTCTCAGAAAGCTTCTTTCCAGTTTTGAACGGAAGATATTTCCTTTTTCACCATAGCCCTCTATGGGCTTCCAAATATCCCTTTGCCAATTCCACAAGAACAGCCTTAGCGAAAGGCTTCCTGAAGGGAAAGATGTAACTCTGTGAGATGAATTAACAGAACACAGAGCAGTTTCTCAGAAAGCTTCTTTCCAGTTTTGAACGGAAGATATTTCCTTTTTCACCATAGCCCTCTATGGGCTTCCAAATATCCCTTTGGCAATTCCACAAGAACAGCCTTAGCGAAAGGCTTCTTGAAGGGAAAGATGTAACTCTGTGAGATGAATTAACAGAACACAGAGCAGTTTCTCAGAAAGCTTCTTTCCAGTTTTGAACGGAAGATATTTCCTTTTTCACCATAGCCCTCTATGGGCTTCCAAATATCCCTTTGCCAATTCCACAAGAACAGCCTTAGCGAAAGGCTTCTTGAAGGGAAAGATGTAACTCTGTGAGATGAATTAACAGAACACAGAGCAGTTTCTCAGAAAGCTTCTTTCAAGTTTTGAACGGAAGATATTTCCTTTTTCACCATAGCCCTCTATGGGCTTCCAAATAATCCTTTGCCAATTCCACAAGAACAGCCTTAGCGAAAGGCTTCTTGAAGGGAAAGATGTAACTCTGTGAGATGAATTAACAGAACACAGAGCAGTTTCTCAGAAAGCTTCTTTCCAGTTCTGAACGGAAGATATTTCCTTTTTCACCATAGCCCTCTATGGGCTTCCAAATATCCCTTTGCCAATTCCACAAGAACAGCCTTAGCGAAAGGCTTCTTGAAGGGAAAGATGTAACTCTGTGAGATGAATTAACAGAACACAGAGCAGTTTCTCAGAAAACTTCTTTCCAGTTTTGAACGGAAGATATTTCCTTTTTCACCATAGCCCTCTATGGGCTTCCAAATATCCCTTTGCCAATTCCACAAGAACAGCCTTAGCGAAAGGCTTCTTGAAGGGAAAGATGTAACTCTGTGAGATGAATTAACAGAACACGGAGCAGTTTCTCAGAAAGCTTCTTTGCAGTTTTGAACGGAAGATATTTTCTTTTTCACCATAGCCCTCTATGGGCTTCCAAATATCCCTTTGCCAATTCCACAAAAACAGCCTTAGCGAAAGCTTCTTGAAGGGAACGATGTAACACTGTGAGATGAATTAACAGAACACAGAGCAGTTTCTCAGAAAGCTTCTTTCCAGTTTTGAACGGAAGATATTTCCTTTTTCACCATAGCCCTCTATGGGGTTCCAAATATCCCTTTGCCAATTCCACAAGAACAGCCTTAGCGAAAGGCTTCTTGAAGGGAAAGATGTAACTCTGTGAGATGAATTAACAGAACACAGAGCAGTTTCTCAGAAAGCTTCTTTCCAGTTTTGAACGGAAGATATTTCCTTTTTCACCATAGCCCTCTATGGGCTTCCAAATATCCCTTTGCCAATTCCACAAGAACAGCCTTAGCGAAAGGCTTCCTAAAGGGAAAGATGTAACTCTGTGAGATGAATTAACAGAACACAGAGCAGTTTCTCAGAAAGCTTCTTTCCAGTTTTGAAGGGAAGTTATTTCCTTTTTCACCATAGCCCTCTATGGGCTTCCAAATAATCCTTTGCCAATTCCACAAGAACAGCCTTAGCGAAAGGCTTCTTGAAGGGAAAGATGTAACTCTGTGAGATGAATTAACAGAACACAGAGCAGTTTCTCAGAGAGCTTCTTTCCAGTTTTGAACGGAAGATATTTCCTTTTTCACCATAGCCCTCTATGGGCTTCCAAATATCCCTTTGCCCATTCCACAAGAACAGCCTTAGCGAAAGGCTTCTTGAAGGGAAAGATGTAACTCTGTGAGATGAATTAACAGAACACAGAGCAGTTTCTCAGAAAACTTCTTTCCAGTTTTGAACGGAAGATATTTCCTTTTTCACCATAGCCCTCTATGGGCTTCCAAATATCCCTTTGCCAATTCCACAAGAACAGCCTTAGCGAAAGGCTTCTTGAAGGGAAAGATGTAACTCTGTGAGATGAAATAACAGAACACAGAGCAGTTTCTCAGAAAGCTTCTTTCCAGTTTTGAACGGAAGATATTTCCTTTTTCACCATAGCCCTCTATGGGCTTCCAAATATCCCTTTGCCAATTCCACAAGAACAGCCTTAACGAAAGGCTTTTTGAAGGGAAAGATGTAACTCTGTGAGATGAATTAACAGAACACAGAGCAGTTTCTCAGAAAGCTTCTTTCCAGTTTTGAACGGAAGATATTTCCTTTTTCACCATAGCCCTCTATGGGCTTCCAAATATCCCTTTGCCAATTCCACAAGAACAGCCTTAGCGAAAGGCTTCTTGAAGGGAAAGATGTAACTCTGTGAGATGAATTAACAGAACACAGAGCAGTTTCTCAGAAAGCTTCTTTCCAGTTTTGAACGGAAGATATTCCCTTTTTCACCATAGCCCTCTTTGGGCTTCCAAATATCCCTTTGCCAATTCCACAAGAACAGCCTTAGCGAAAGGCTTCTTGAAGGGAAAGATGTAACTCTGTGAGATGAATTAACAGAACACAGAGCAGTTTCTCAGAAAGCTTCTTTCCAGTTTTGAACGGAAGATATTTCCTTTTTCACCATAGCCCTCTATGGGCTTCCAAATATCCCTTTGCCAATTCCACAAGAACAGCCTTAGCGAAAGGCTTCCTGAAGGGAAAGATGTAACTCTGTGAGATGAATTAACAGAACACAGAGCAGTTTCTCAGAAAGCTTCTTTCCAGTTTTGAACGGAAGATATTTCCTTTTTCACCATAGCCCTCTATGGGCTTCCAAATATCCCTTTGCCAATTCCACAAGAACAGCCTTAGCGAAAGGCTTCTTGAAGGGAAAGATGTAACTCTGTGAGATGAATTAACAGAACACAGAGGAGTTTCTCAGAAAGCTTCTTTCCAGTTTTGAACGGAAGATATTTCCTTTTTCACCATAGCCCTCTATGGGCTTCCAAATATCCCTTTGCCAATTCCACAAGAACAGCCTTAGCGAAAGGCTTCTTGAAGGGAAAGATGTAACTCTGTGAGATGAATTAACAGAACACAGAGCAGTTTCTCAGAAAGCTTCTTTCCAGTTTTGAACGGAAGATATTTCCTTTTTCACCTTAGCCCTCTATGGGCTTCCAAATAATCCTTTGCCAATTCCACAAGAACAGCCTTAGCGAAAGGCTTCTTGAAGGGAAAGATGTAACTCTGTGAGATGAATTAACAGAACACAGAGCAGTTTCTCAGAAAGCTTCTTTCCAGTTTTGAACGGAAGATATTCCCTTTTTCACCATAGCCCTCTTTGGGCTTCCAAATATCCCTTTGCCAATTCCACAAGAACAGCCTTAGCGAAAGGCTTCTTGAAGGGAAAGATGTAACTCTGTGAGATGAATTAACAGAACACAGAGCAGTTTCTCAGAAAGCTTCTTTCCAGTTTTGAACGGAAGATATTTCCTTTTTCACCATAGCCGTCTATGGGCTTCCAAATATCCCTTTGCCAATTCCACAAGAACAGCCTTAGCGAAAGGCTTCTTGAAGGGAAAGATGTAACTCTGTGAGATGAATTAACAGAACACAGAGCAGTTTCTCAGAAAGCTTCTTTCCAGTTTTGAACGGAAGATATTTCCTTTTTCACCATAGCCCTCTATGGGCTTCCAAATATCCCTTTGCCAATTCCACAAGAACAGCCTTAGCGAAAGGCTTCTTGAAGGGAAAGATGTAACTCTGTGAGATGAATTAACAGAACACAGAGCAGTTTCTCAGAAAACTTCTTTCCAGTTTTGAACGGAAGATATTTCCTTTTTCACCATAGCCCTCTATGGGCTTCCAAATATCACTTTGCCAATTCCACAAGAACAGCCTTAGCGAAAGGCTTCTTGAAGGGAAAGATGTAACTCTGTGAGATGAATTAACAGAACACGGAGCAGTTTCTCAGAAAGCTTCTTTGCAGTTTTGAACGGAAGATATTTCCTTTTTCACCATAGCCCTCTATGGGCTTCCAAATATCCCTTTGCCAATTCCACAAAAACAGCCTTAGCGAAAGGCTTCTTGAAGGGAAACATGTAACACTGTGAGATGAATTAACAGAACACAGAGCAGTTTCTCAGAAAGCTTCTTTCCAGTTTTGAACGGAAGATATTTCCTTTTTCACCATAGCCCTCTATGGGCTTCCAAATATCCCTTTGCCAATTCCACAAGAACAGCCTTAGCGAAAGGCTTCTTGAAGGGAAAGATGTAACTCTGTGAGATGAATTAACAGAACACAGAGCAGTTTCTCAGAAAGCTTCTTTCCAGTTTTGAAGGGAAGATATTTCCTTTTTCACCATAGCCCTCTATGGGCTTCCAAATAATCCTTTGCCAATTCCACAAGAACAGCCTTAGCGAAAGGCTTCTTGAAGGGAAAGATGTAACTCTGTGAGATGAATTAACAGAACACAGAGCAGTTTCTCAGAAAGCTTCTTTCCAGTTTTGAACGGAAGATATTTCCTTTTTCACCATAGCCCTCTATGGGCTTCCAAATATCCCTTTGCCCATTCCACAAGAACAGCCTTAGCGAAAGGCTTCTTGAAGGGAAAGATGTAACTCTGTGAGATGAATTAACAGAACACAGAGCAGTTTCTCAGAAAGCTTCTTTCCAGTTTTGAACGGAAGATATTTCCTTTTTCACCATAGACCTCTATGGGCTTCCAAATATCCCTTTGCCAATTCCACAAGAACAGCCTTAGCGAAAGGCTTCTTGAAGGGAAAGATGTAACTCTGTGAGATGAAATAACAGAACACAGAGCAGTTTCTCAGAAAGCTTCTTTCCAGTTTTGAACGGAAGATATTTCCTTTTTCACCATAGCCCTCTATGGGCTTCCAAATATCCCTTTGCCAATTCCACAAGAACAGCCTTAGCGAAAGGCTTCTTGAAGGGAAAGATGTAACTCTGTGAGATGAATTAACAGAACACAGAGCAGTTTCTCAGAAAGCTTGTTTCCAGTTTTGAACGGAAGATATTTCCTTTTTCACCATAGCCCTCTATGGGCTTCCAAATATCCCTTTGCCAATTCCACAAGAACAGCCTTAGCGAAAGGCTTCTTGAAGGGAAAGATGTAACTCTGTGAGATGAATGAACAGAACACAGAGCAGTTTCTCAGAAAGCTTCTTTCCAGTTTTGAACGGAAGATATTTCCTTTTTCACCATAGACCTCTATGGGCTTCCAAATATCCCTTTGCCAATTCCACAAGAACAGCCTTAGCGAAAGGCTTCTTGAAGGGAAAGATGTAACTCTGTGAGATGAATTAACAGAACACGGAGCAGTTTCTCAGAAAGCTTCTTTCCAGTTTTGACGGAAGGTATTTCCTTTTTCACCATAGCCCTCTATGGGCTTCCAAATATCCCTTTGCCAATTCCACAAGAACAGCCTTAGCGAAAGGCTTCTTGAAGGGAAAGATGTAACTCTGTGAGATGAATTAACAGAACACAGAGCAGTTTCTCAGAAAGCTTCTTTCCAGTTTTGAACGGAAGATATTTCCTTTTTCACCATAGCCCTCTATGGGCTTCCAAATATCCCTTTGCCAATTCCACAAGAACAGCCTTAGCGAAAGGCTTCTTGAAGGGAAAGATGTAACTCTGTGAAATGAATTAACAGAACACACAGCAGTTTCTCAGAAAGCTTCTTTCCAGTTTTGAACGGAAGATATTTCATTTTTCACCATAGCCCTCTATGGGCTTCCAAATATCCCTTTGCCAATTCCCCAAGAACAGCCTTAGCGAAAGGCTTCTTGAAGGGAAAGATGTAACTCTGTGAGATGAATTAACAGAACACAGAGCAGTTTCCAGAAAGCTTCTTTCCAGTTTTGAACGGAAGATATTTCCTTTTTCACCATAGCCCTCTATGGGCTTCCAAATTTCCCTAGGCCAATTCCACAAGAACAGCCTTAGCGAAAGGCTTCTTGAAGGGAAAGATGTAACTCTGTGAGATGAATTAACAGAACACAGAGCAGTTTCTCAGAAAGCTTCTTTCCAGTTTTGAACGGAAGATATTTCCTTTTTCACCATAGCCCTCTATGGGCTTCCAAATATCCCTTTGCCAATTCCACAAGAACAGCCTTAGCGAAAGGCTTCTTGAAGGGAAAGATGTAACTCTGTGAGATGAATTAACAGAACACAGAGCAGTTTCTCAGAAAGCTTCTTTCCAGTTTTGAACGGAAGATATTTCCGTTTTCACCATAGCCCTCTATGGGCTTCCAAATATCCCTTTGCCAATTCCACAAGAACAGCCTTAGCGAAAGGCTTCTTGAAGGGAAAGATGTAACTCTGTGAGATGAATTAACAGAACACAGAGCAGTTTCTCAGAAAGCTTCTTTCCAGTTTTGAACGGAAGATATTTCCTTTTTCAGCATAGCCCTCTATGGGTTTCCAAATATCCCTTTGCCAATTCCACAAGAACAGCCTTAGCGAAAGGCTTCTTGAAGGGAAAGATGTAACTCTGTGAGATGAATTAACAGAACACAGAGCAGTTTCTCAGAAAGCTTCTTTCCAGTTTTGAACGGAAGATATTTCCTTTTCACCATAGCCCTCTATGGGCTTCCAAATATCCCTTTTCCCATTCCACAAGAACAGCCTTAGCGAAAGGCTTCTTGAAGGGAAAGATGTAACTCTGTGAGATGAATTAACAGAACGCAGAGCAGTTTCTCAGAAAGCTTCTTTCCAGTTTTGAACGGAAGATATTTCCTTTTTCACCATAGCCCTCTTTGGGCTTCCAAATATCCCTTTGCCAATTCCACAAGAACAGCCTTAGCGAAAGGCTTCTTGAAGGGAAAGATGTAACTCTGTGAGATGAATTAACAGAACTCAGAGCAGTTTCTCAGAAAGCTTCTTTCCAGTTTTGAACGGAAGATATTTCCTTTTTCCCATAGCCCTCTATGGGCTTCCAAATATCCCTTTGCCAATTCCACAAGAACAGCCTTAGCGAAAGGCTTCTTGAAGGGAAAGATGTAACTCTGTGAGACGAATTAACAGAACACAGAGCAGTTTCTCAGAAAGCTTCTTTCCAGTTTTGAACGGAAGATATTCCCTTTTTCACCATAGCCCTCTATGGTCTTCCAAATATCCCTTTGCCAATTCCACAAGAACAGCCTTAGCGAAAGG
The DNA here is from genome assembly GCF_047675955.1 of Chlorocebus sabaeus. Classification (NCBI taxonomy): domain Eukaryota; kingdom Metazoa; phylum Chordata; class Mammalia; order Primates; family Cercopithecidae; genus Chlorocebus; species Chlorocebus sabaeus. The sequence continues at coordinate 184,898 of NW_027327557.1, forward strand.
CTTCTTGAAGGGAAAGATGTAACTCTGTGAGATGAATTAACAGAACACAGAGCAGTTTCTCAGAAAGCTTCTTTCCAGTTTTGAACGGAAGATATTTCCTTTTTCACCATAGTCCTCTATGGGCTTCCAAATATCCCTTTGCCAATTCCACAAGAACAGCCTTAGCGAAAGGCTTCTTGAAGGGAAAGATGTAACTCTGTGAGATGAATTAACAGAACACAGAGCAGTTTCTCAGAAAGCTTCTTTCCAGTTTTGAAGGGAAGATATTTCCTTTTTCACCATAGCCCTCTATGGGCTTCCAAATAATCCTTTGCCAATTCCACAAGAACAGCCTTAGCGAAAGGCTTCTTGAAGGGAAAGATGTAACTCTGTGAGATGAATTAACAGAACACAGAGCAGTTTCTCAGAAAGCTTCTTTCCAGTTTTGAACGGAAGATATTTCCTTTTTCACCATAGCCCTCTACGGGCTTCCAAATATCCCTTTGCCAATTCCACAAGAACAGCCTTAGCGAAAGGCTTCTTGAAGGGAAATATGTAACTCTGTGAAATGAATTAACAGAACACAGAGCAGTTTCTCAGAAAACTTCTTTCCAGTTTTGAACGGAAGATATTTCCTTTTTCACCATAGCCATCTATGGGCTTCCAAATATCCCTTTGCCAATTCCACAAAAACAGCCTTAGCGAAAGGCTTCTTGAAGGGAAAGATGTAACTCTGTGAGATGAATTAACAGAACACAGAGCAGTTTCTCAGAAAGCTTCTTTCCAGTTTTGAACGGAAGATATTTCCTTTTTCACCATAGCCCTCTATGGGCTTCCAAATATCCCTTTGCCAATTCCACAAGAACAGCCTTAGCGAAAGGCTTCTTGAAGGGAAAGATGTAACTCTGTGAGATGAATTAACAGAACACAGAGCAGTTTCTCAGAAAGCTTCTTTCCAGTTTTGAACGGAAGATACTTCCTTTTTCACCATAGCCCTCTATGGGCTTCCAAATATCCCTTTGCCAATTCCACAAGAACAGCCTTAGCGAAAGGCTTCTTGAAGAGAAAGATGTAACTCTGTGAGATGAATTAACAGAACACAGAGCAGTTTCTCAGAAAGCTTCTTTCCAGTTTTGAAGGGAAGATATTTCCTTTTTCACCATAGCCCTCTATGGGCTTCCAAATAATCCTTTGCCAATTCCACAAGAACAGCCTTAGCGAAAGGTTTCTTGAAGGGAAAGATGTAACTCTGTGAGATGAATTAACAGAACACAGAGCAGTTTCTCAGAAAGCTTCTTTCCAGTTTTGAACGGAAGTTATTTCCTTTTTCACCATAGCCCTCTATGGGCTTCCAAATATCCCTTTGCCAATTCCACAAGAACAGCCTTAGCGAAAGGCTTCTTGAAGGGAAAGATGTAACTCTGTGAGATGAATTAACAGAACACAGAGCAGTTTCTCAGAAAGCTTCTTTCCAGTTTTGAACGGAAGATATTTCCTTTTTCACCATAGCCCTCTATGGGCTTCCAAATATCCCTTTGCCAATTCCACAAGAACAGCCTTAGCGAAAGGCTTCCTGAAGGGAAAGATGTAACTCTGTGAGATGAATTAACAGAACACAGAGCAGTTTCTCAGAAAGCTTCTTTCCAGTTTTGAAGGGAAGATATTTCCTTTTTCACCATAGCCCTCTATGGGCTTCCAAATAATCCTTTGCCAATTCCACAAGAACAGACTTAGCGAAAGGCTTCTTGAAGGGAAAGATGTAACTCTGTGAGATGAATTAACAGAACACAGAGCAGTTTCTCAGAAAGCTTCTTTCTAGTTTTGAACGGAAGATATTTCCTTTTTCACCATAGCCCTCTATGGGCTTCCAAATATCCCTTTGCCAATTCCACAAGAACAGCCTTAGCGAAAGGCTTCTTGAAGGGAAAGATGTAACTCTGTGAGATGAATTAACAGAACACAGAGCAGTTTCTCAGAAAGCTTCTTTCCAGTTTTGAACGGAAGATATTTCCTTTTTCACCATAGCCCTCTATGGGCTTCCAAATATCCCTTTGCCAATTCCACAAGAACAGCCTTAGCGAAAGGCTTCTTGAAGGGAAAGATGTAACTCTGTGAGATGAATTACCAGAACACAGAGCAGTTTCTCAGAAAGCTTCTTTCCAGTTTTGAACGGAAGATATTTCCTTTTTCACCATAGCCCTCTATGGGCTTCCAAATATCCCTCTGCCAATTCCACAAGAACAGCCTTAGCGAAAGGCTTCTTGAAGGGAAAGATGTAACTCTGTGAGATGAATTAACAGAACACAGAGCAGTTTCTCAGAAAGCTTCTTTCCAGTTTTGAACGGAAGATATTTCCTTTTTCACCATAGCCCTCTATGGGCTTCCAAATATCACTTTGCCAATTCCACAAGAACAGCCTTAGCCAAAGGCTTCTTGAAGGGAAAGATGTAACTCTGTGAGATGAATTAACAGAACACAGAGCAGTTTCTCAGAAAGCTTCTTTCCAGTTTTGAACGGAAGATATTCCCTTTTTCACCATAGCCCTCTATGGGCTTCCAAATATCCCTTTGCCAATTCCACAAGAACAGCCTTAGCGAAAGGCTTCTTGAAGGGAAAGATGTAACTCTGTGAGATGAATTAAGAGAACACAGAGCAGTTTCTCAGAATGCTTCCTTCCAGTTTTGAACGGAAGATATTTCCTTTTTCACCATAGCCCTCTATGGGCTTCCAAATATCCCTTTGCCAATTCCACAAGAACAGCCTTAGCGAAAGGCTTCTTGAAGGGAAAGATGTAACTCTGTGAGATGAATTAACAGAACACAGAGCAGTTTGTCAGAAAGCTTCCTTCCAGTTTTGAACGGAAGATATTTCCTTTTTCACCATAGCCCTCTATGGGCTTCCAAATATCCCTTTGCCAATTCCACAAGAACAGCCTTAGCGAAAGGCTTCTTGAAGGGAAAGATGTAACTCTGTGAGATGAATTAACAGAACACAGAGCAGTTTCTCAGAAAGCTTCTTTCCAGTTTTGAACGGAAGATATTTCCTTTTTCACCATAGCCCTCTATGGGCTTCCAAATATCCCTTTGCCAATTCCACAAGAACAGCCTTAGCGAAAGGCTTCTTGAAGGGAAAGATGTAACTCTGTGAGATGAATTAACAGAACACACAGCAGTTTCTCAGAAAGCTTCTTTCCAGTTTTGAACGGAAGATATTTCCTTTTTCACCATAGCCCTCTATGGGCTTCCAAATATCCCTTTGCCAATTCCACAAGAACAGCCTTAGCGAAAGGCTTCTTGAAGGGAAAGATGTAACTCTGTGAGATGAATTAACAGAACACAGAGCAGTTTCTCAGAAAGCTTCTTTCCAGTTTTGAACGGAAGATATTTCCTTTTTCACCATAGCCCTCTATGGGCTTCCAAATATCCCTTTGCCCATTCCACAAGAACAGCCTTAGCGAAAGGCTTCTTGAAGGGAAAGATGTAACTCTGTGAGGTGAATTAACAGAACACAGAGCAGTTTCTCAGAAAGCTTCTTTCCAGTTTTGAACGGAAGATATTCCCTATTTCACCATAGCCCTCTATGGGCTTCCAAATATTACTTTGCCAATTCCACAAGAACAGCCTTAGCGAAAGGCTTCTTGAAGGGAAAGATGTAATTCTGTGAGATGTATTAACAGAACACGGAGTAGTTTCTCAGAAAGCTTCTTTCCAGTTTTGAACGGAAGATATTTCCTTTTTCACCAAAGCCCTCTATGGGCTTCCAAATATCCCATTGCCAATTCCACAAGAACAGCCTTAGCGAAAGGCTTCTTGAAGGGAAAGATGTAACTCTGTGAGATGAATTAACAGAACACAGAGCAGTTTCTCAGAAAGCTTCTTTCCAGTTTTGAACGGAAGATATTTCCTTTTTCACCATAGCCCTCTATGGGCTTCCAAATATCCCTTTGCCAATTCCACAAGAACAGCCTTAGCGAAAGGCTTCTTGAAGGGAAAGATGTAACTCTGTGAGATGAATTAACAGAACACAGAGCAGTTTCTCAGAAAGCTTCTTTCCAGTTTTGAACGGAAGATATTTCCTTTTTCACCATAGCCCTCTATGGGCTTCCAAATATCCCTTTGCCCATTCCACAAGAACAGCCTTAGCGAAAGGCTTCTTGAAGGGAAAGATGTAACTCTGTGAGATGAATTAACAGAACACAGAGCAGTTTCTCAGAAAGCTTCTTTCCAGTTTTGAACGGAAGATATTTCCTTTTTCACCATAGCCCTCTATGGTCTTCCAAATATCCCTTTGCCAATTCCACAAGAACAGCCTTAGCGAAAGGCTTCTTGAAGGGAAAGATGTAACTCTGTGAGATGAATTAACAGAACACAGAGCAGTTTCTCAGAAAGCTTCTTTCCAGTTTTGAACGGAAGATATTCCCTTTTTCACCATAGCCCTCTATGGGCTTCCAAATATCCCTTTGCCAATTCCACAAGAACAGCCTTAGCGAAAGGCTTCTTGAAGGGAAAGATGTAACTCTGTGAGATGAATTAAGAGAACACAGAGCAGTTTCTCAGAATGCTTCCTTCCAGTTTTGAACGGAAGATATTTCCTTTTTCACCATAGCCGTCTATGGGCTTCCAAATATCCCTTTGCCAATTCCAAAAGAACAGCCTTAGCGAAAGGCTTCTTGAAGGGAAAGATGTAACTCTGTGAGATGAATTAACAGAACACAGAGCAGTTTGTCAGAAAGCTTCCTTCCAGTTTTGAACGGAAGATATTTCCTTTTTCACCGTAGCCCTCTATGGGCTTCCAAATATCCCTTTGCCAATTCCACAAGAACAGCCTTAGCGAAAGGCTTCTTGAAGGGAAAGATGTAACTCTGTGAGATGAATTAACAGAACACAGAGCAGTTTCTCAGAAAGCTTCTTTCCAGTTTTGAACGGAAGATATTTCCTTTTTCACCATAGCCCTCTATGGGCTTCCAAATATCCCTTTGCCAATTCCTCAAGAACAGCCTTAGCGAAAGGTTTCTTGAAGGGAAAGATGTAACTCTGTGAGATGAATTAACAGAACACAGAGCAGTTTCTCAGAAAGCTTCTTTCCAGTTTTGAACGGAAGATATTTCCTTTTTCACCATAGCCCTCTATGGGCTTCCAAATATCCCTTTGCCAATTCCACAAGAACAGCCTTAGCGAAAGGCTTCTTGAAGGGAAAGATGTAACTCTGTGAGATGAATTAACAGAACACAGAGCAGTTTCTCAGAAAGCTTCTTTCCAATTTTGAACGGAAGATATTTCCTTTTTCACCATAGCCCTCTATGGGCTTCCAAATATCCCTTTGCCCATTCCACAAGAACAGCCTTAGCGAAAGGCTTCTTGAAGGGAAAGATGTAACTCTGTGAGGTGAATTAACAGAACACAGAGCAGTTTCTCAGAAAGCTTCTTTCCAGTTTTGAACGGAAGATATTCCCTATTTCACCATAGCCCTCTATGGGCTTCCAAATATCACTTTGCCAATTCCACAAGAACAGCCTTAGCGAAAGGCTTCTTGAAGGGAAAGATGTAATTCTGTGAGATGAATTAACAGAACATGGAGTAGTTTCTCAGAAAGCTTCTTTCCAGTTTTGAACGGAAGATACTTCCTTTTTCACCAAAGCCCTCTATGGGCTTCCAAATATCCCATTGCCAATTCCACAAGAACAGCCTTAGCGAAAGGCTTCTTGAAGGGAAAGATGTAACTCTGTGAGATGAATTAACAGAACACAGAGCAGTTTCTCAGAAAGCTTCTTTCCAGTTTTGAACGGAAGATATTTCCTTTTTCACCATAGCCCTCTATGGGCTTCCAAATATCCCTTTGCCAATTCCACAAGAACAGCCTTAGCGAAAGGCTTCTTGAAGGGAAAGATGTAACTCTGTGAGATGAATTAACAGAACACAGAGCAGTTTCTCAGAAAGCTTCTTTCCAGTTTTGAACGGAAGATATTTCCTTTTTCACCATAGCCCTCTATGGGCTTCCAAATATCCCTTTGCCAATTCCACAAGAACAGCCTTAGCGAAAGGCTTCTTGAAGGGAAAGATGTAACTCTGTGAGATGAATTAACAGAACACAGAGCAGTTTCTCAGAAAGCTTCTTTCCAGTTTTGAAGGGAAGATATTTCCTTTTTCACCATAGCCCTCTATGGGCTTCCAAATAATCCTTTGCCAATTCCACAAGAACAGCCTTAGCGAAAGGCTTCTTGAAGGGAAAGATGTAACTCTGTGAGATGAATTAACAGAACACAGAGCAGTTTCTCAGAAAGCTTCTTTCCAGTTTTGAACGGAAGATATTTCCTTTTTCACCATAGCCCTCTATGGTCTTCCAAATATCCCTTTGCCAATTCCACAAGAACAGCCTTAGCGAAAGGCTTCTTGAAGGGAAAGATGTAACTCTGTGAGATGAATTAACAGAACACAGAGCAGTTTCTCAGAAAGCTTCTTTCCAGTTTTGAACGGAAGATATTTCCTTTTTCCCATAGCCCTCTATGGGCTTCCAAATATCCCTTTGCCAATTCCACAAGAACAGCCTTAGCGAAAGGCTTCTTGAAGGGAAAGATGTAACTCTGTGAGATGAATTAACAGAACACAGAGCAGTTTCTCCGAAAGCTTCTTTCCAGTTTTGAACGGAAGATATTTCCTTTTTCACCACAGTCCTCTATGGGCTTCCAAATATCCCTTTGCCAATTCCACAAGAACAGCCTTAGCGAAAGGCTTCTTGAAGGGAAAGATGTAACTCTGTGAGATGAATTAACAGAACACAGAGCATTTTCTCAGAAAGCTTCTTTCCAGTTTTGAAGGGAAGATATTTCCTTTTTCAACATAGCCCTCTATGGGCTTCCAAATATCCCTTTGCCAATTCCACAAGAACAGCCTTAGCGAAAGGCTTCTTGAAGGGAAAGATGTAACTCTGTGAGATGAATTAACAGAACACAGAGCAGTTTCTCAGAAAGCTTCTTTCCAGTTTTGAACGGAAGATATTTCCTTTTTCACCATAGCCCTCTATATGCTTCCAAATATCCCTTTGCCAATTCCACAAGAACAGCCTTAGCGAAAGGATTCTTGAAGGGAAAGATGTAACTCTGTGAGATGAATTAACAGAACACAGAGCAGTTTCTCAGAAAACTTCTTTCAAGTTTTGAACGGAGGATATTTCCTTTTTCACCATAGCCCTCTATGGGCTTCCAAATATCCCTTTGCCAATTCCACAAGAACAGCCTTAGCGAAAGGCTTCTTGAAGGGAAAGATGTAACTCTGTGAGATGAATTAACAGAACACGGAGCAGTTTCTCAGAAAGCTTCTTTCCAGTTTTGAACGGAAGATATTTCCTTTTTCACCATAGCCCTCTATGGGCTTCCAAATATCCCTTTGCCAATTCCACAAAAACAGCCTTAGCGAAAGGCTTCTTGAAGGGAAAGATGTAACTCTGTGAGATGAATTAACAGAACACAGAGCAGTTTCTCAGAAAACTTCTTTCCAGTTTTGAACGGAAGATATTTCCTTTTTCACCATAGCCCTCTATGGGCTTCCAAATATCCCTTTGCCAATTCCACAAGAACAGCCTTAGCGAAAGGCTTCTTGAAGGGAAAGATGTAACTCTGTGAGATGAATTAACAGAACACAGAGCAGTTTCTCAGAAAGCTTCTTTCCAGTTTTGAACGGAAGATATTTCCTTTTTCACCATAGCCCTCTACGGGCTTCCAAATATCCCTTTGCCAATTCCACAAGAACAGCCTTAGCGAAAGGCTTCTTGAAGGGAAATATGTAACTCTGTGAAATGAATTAACAGAACACAGAGCAGTTTCTCAGAAAACTTCTTTCCAGTTTTGAACGGAAGATATTTCCTTTTTCACCATAGCCATCTATGGGCTTCCAAATATCCCTTTGCCAATTCCACAAAAACAGCCTTAGCGAAAGGCTTCTTGAAGGGAAAGATGTAACTCTGTGAGATGAATTAACAGAACACAGAGCAGTTTCTCAGAAAGCTTCTTTCCAGTTTTGAACGGAAGATATTTCCTTTTTCACCATAGCCCTCTATGGGCTTCCAAATATCCCTTTGCCAATTCCACAAGAACAGCCTTAGCGAAAGGCTTCTTGAAGGGAAAGATGTAACTCTGTGAGATGAATTAACAGAACACAGAGCAGTTTCTCAGAAAGCTTCTTTCCAGTTTTGAACGGAAGATACTTCCTTTTTCACCATAGCCCTCTATGGGCTTCCAAATATCCCTTTGCCAATTCCACAAGAACAGCCTTAGCGAAAGGCTTCCTGAAGGGAAAGATGTAACTCTGTGAGATGAATTAACAGAACACAGAGCAGTTTCTCAGAAAGCTTCTTTCCAGTTTTGAAGGGAAGATATTTCCTTTTTCACCATAGCCCTCTATGGGCTTCCAAATAATCCTTTGCCAATTCCACAAGAACAGACTTAGCGAAAGGCTTCTTGAAGGGAAAGATGTAACTCTGTGAGATGAATTAACAGAACACAGAGCAGTTTCTCAGAAAGCTTCTTTCTAGTTTTGAACGGAAGATATTTCCTTTTTCACCATAGCCCTCTATGGGCTTCCAAATATCCCTTTGCCAATTCCACAAGAACAGCCTTAGCGAAAGGCTTCTTGAAGGGAAAGATGTAACTCTGTGAGATGAATTAACAGAACACAGAGCAGTTTCTCAGAAAGCTTCTTTCCAGTTTTGAACGGAAGATATTTCCTTTTTCACCATAGCCCTCTATGGGCTTCCAAATATCCCTTTGCCAATTCCACAAGAACAGCCTTAGCGAAAGGCTTCTTGAAGGGAAAGATGTAACTCTGTGAGATGAATTACCAGAACACAGAGCAGTTTCTCAGAAAGCTTCTTTCCAGTTTTGAACGGAAGATATTTCCTTTTTCACCATAGCCCTCTATGGGCTTCCAAATATCCCTCTGCCAATTCCACAAGAACAGCCTTAGCGAAAGGCTTCTTGAAGGGAAAGATGTAACTCTGTGAGATGAATTAACAGAACACAGAGCAGTTTCTCAGAAAGCTTCTTTCCAGTTTTGAACGGAAGATATTTCCTTTTTCACCATAGCCCTCTATGGGCTTCCAAATATCACTTTGCCAATTCCACAAGAACAGCCTTAGCCAAAGGCTTCTTGAAGGGAAAGATGTAACTCTGTGAGATGAATTAACAGAACACAGAGCAGTTTCTCAGAAAGCTTCTTTCCAGTTTTGAACGGAAGATATTCCCTTTTTCACCATAGCCCTCTATGGGCTTCCAAATATCCCTTTGCCAATTCCACAAGAACAGCCTTAGCGAAAGGCTTCTTGAAGGGAAAGATGTAACTCTGTGAGATGAATTAAGAGAACACAGAGCAGTTTCTCAGAATGCTTCCTTCCAGTTTTGAACGGAAGATATTTCCTTTTTCACCATAGCCCTCTATGGGCTTCCAAATATCCCTTTGCCAATTCCACAAGAACAGCCTTAGCGAAAGGCTTCTTGAAGGGAAAGATGTAACTCTGTGAGATGAATTAACAGAACACAGAGCAGTTTGTCAGAAAGCTTCCTTCCAGTTTTGAACGGAAGATATTTCCTTTTTCACCATAGCCCTCTATGGGCTTCCAAATATCCCTTTGCCAATTCCACAAGAACAGCCTTAGCGAAAGGCTTCTTGAAGGGAAAGATGTAACTCTGTGAGATGAATTAACAGAACACAGAGCAGTTTCTCAGAAAGCTTCTTTCCAGTTTTGAACGGAAGATATTTCCTTTTTCACCATAGCCCTCTATGGGCTTCCAAATATCCCTTTGCCAATTCCACAAGAACAGCCTTAGCGAAAGGCTTCTTGAAGGGAAAGATGTAACTCTGTGAGATGAATTAACAGAACACACAGCAGTTTCTCAGAAAGCTTCTTTCCAGTTTTGAACGGAAGATATTTCCTTTTTCACCATAGCCCTCTATGGGCTTCCAAATATCCCTTTGCCAATTCCACAAGAACAGCCTTAGCGAAAGGCTTCTTGAAGGGAAAGATGTAACTCTGTGAGATGAATTAACAGAACACAGAGCAGTTTCTCAGAAAGCTTCTTTCCAGTTTTGAACGGAAGATATTTCCTTTTTCACCATAGCCCTCTATGGGCTTCCAAATATCCCTTTGCCCATTCCACAAGAACAGCCTTAGCGAAAGGCTTCTTGAAGGGAAAGATGTAACTCTGTGAGGTGAATTAACAGAACACAGAGCAGTTTCTCAGAAAGCTTCTTTCCAGTTTTGAACGGAAGATATTCCCTATTTCACCATAGCCCTCTATGGGCTTCCAAATATTACTTTGCCAATTCCACAAGAACAGCCTTAGCGAAAGGCTTCTTGAAGGGAAAGATGTAATTCTGTGAGATGTATTAACAGAACACGGAGTAGTTTCTCAGAAAGCTTCTTTCCAGTTTTGAACGGAAGATATTTCCTTTTTCACCAAAGCCCTCTATGGGCTTCCAAATATCCCATTGCCAATTCCACAAGAACAGCCTTAGCGAAAGGCTTCTTGAAGGGAAAGATGTAACTCTGTGAGATGAATTAACAGAACACAGAGCAGTTTCTCAGAAAGCTTCTTTCCAGTTTTGAACGGAAGATATTTCCTTTTTCACCATAGCCCTCTATGGGCTTCCAAATATCCCTTTGCCAATTCCACAAGAACAGCCTTAGCGAAAGGCTTCTTGAAGGGAAAGATGTAACTCTGTGAGATGAATTAACAGAACACAGAGCAGTTTCTCAGAAAGCTTCTTTCCAGTTTTGAACGGAAGATATTTCCTTTTTCACCATAGCCCTCTATGGGCTTCCAAATATCCCTTTGCCCATTCCACAAGAACAGCCTTAGCGAAAGGCTTCTTGAAGGGAAAGATGTAACTCTGTGAGATGAATTAACAGAACACAGAGCAGTTTCTCAGAAAGCTTCTTTCCAGTTTTGAACGGAAGATATTTCCTTTTTCACCATAGCCCTCTATGGTCTTCCAAATATCCCTTTGCCAATTCCACAAGAACAGCCTTAGCGAAAGGCTTCTTGAAGGGAAAGATGTAACTCTGTGAGATGAATTAACAGAACACAGAGCAGTTTCTCAGAAAGCTTCTTTCCAGTTTTGAACGGAAGATATTCCCTTTTTCACCATAGCCCTCTATGGGCTTCCAAATATCCCTTTGCCAATTCCACAAGAACAGCCTTAGCGAAAGGCTTCTTGAAGGGAAAGATGTAACTCTGTGAGATGAATTAAGAGAACACAGAGCAGTTTCTCAGAATGCTTCCTTCCAGTTTTGAACGGAAGATATTTCCTTTTTCACCATAGCCGTCTATGGGCTTCCAAATATCCCTTTGCCAATTCCAAAAGAACAGCCTTAGCGAAAGGCTTCTTGAAGGGAAAGATGTAACTCTGTGAGATGAATTAACAGAACACAGAGCAGTTTGTCAGAAAGCTTCCTTCCAGTTTTGAACGGAAGATATTTCCTTTTTCACCGTAGCCCTCTATGGGCTTCCAAATATCCCTTTGCCAATTCCACAAGAACAGCCTTAGCGAAAGGCTTCTTGAAGGGAAAGATGTAACTCTGTGAGATGAATTAACAGAACACAGAGCAGTTTCTCAGAAAGCTTCTTTCCAGTTTTGAACGGAAGATATTTCCTTTTTCACCATAGCCCTCTATGGGCTTCCAAATATCCCTTTGCCAATTCCTCAAGAACAGCCTTAGCGAAAGGTTTCTTGAAGGGAAAGATGTAACTCTGTGAGATGAATTAACAGAACACAGAGCAGTTTCTCAGAAAGCTTCTTTCCAGTTTTGAACGGAAGATATTTCCTTTTTCACCATAGCCCTCTATGGGCTTCCAAATATCCCTTTGCCAATTCCACAAGAACAGCCTTAGCGAAAGGCTTCTTGAAGGGAAAGATGTAACTCTGTGAGATGAATTAACAGAACACAGAGCAGTTTCTCAGAAAGCTTCTTTCCAATTTTGAACGGAAGATATTTCCTTTTTCACCATAGCCCTCTATGGGCTTCCAAATATCCCTTTGCCCATTCCACAAGAACAGCCTTAGCGAAAGGCTTCTTGAAGGGAAAGATGTAACTCTGTGAGGTGAATTAACAGAACACAGAGCAGTTTCTCAGAAAGCTTCTTTCCAGTTTTGAACGGAAGATATTCCCTATTTCACCATAGCCCTCTATGGGCTTCCAAATATCACTTTGCCAATTCCACAAGAACAGCCTTAGCGAAAGGCTTCTTGAAGGGAAAGATGTAATTCTGTGAGATGAATTAACAGAACATGGAGTAGTTTCTCAGAAAGCTTCTTTCCAGTTTTGAACGGAAGATACTTCCTTTTTCACCAAAGCCCTCTATGGGCTTCCAAATATCCCATTGCCAATTCCACAAGAACAGCCTTAGCGAAAGGCTTCTTGAAGGGAAAGATGTAACTCTGTGAGATGAATTAACAGAACACAGAGCAGTTTCTCAGAAAGCTTCTTTCCAGTTTTGAACGGAAGATATTTCCTTTTTCACCATAGCCCTCTATGGGCTTCCAAATATCCCTTTGCCAATTCCACAAGAACAGCCTTAGCGAAAGGCTTCTTGAAGGGAAAGATGTAACTCTGTGAGATGAATTAACAGAACACAGAGCAGTTTCTCAGAAAGCTTCTTTCCAGTTTTGAACGGAAGATATTTCCTTTTTCACCATAGCCCTCTATGGGCTTCCAAATATCCCTTTGCCAATTCCACAAGAACAGCCTTAGCGAAAGGCTTCTTGAAGGGAAAGATGTAACTCTGTGAGATGAATTAACAGAACACAGAGCAGTTTCTCAGAAAGCTTCTTTCCAGTTTTGAAGGGAAGATATTTCCTTTTTCACCATAGCCCTCTATGGGCTTCCAAATAATCCTTTGCCAATTCCACAAGAACAGCCTTAGCGAAAGGCTTCTTGAAGGGAAAGATGTAACTCTGTGAGATGAATTAACAGAACACAGAGCAGTTTCTCAGAAAGCTTCTTTCCAGTTTTGAACGGAAGATATTTCCTTTTTCACCATAGCCCTCTATGGTCTTCCAAATATCCCTTTGCCAATTCCACAAGAACAGCCTTAGCGAAAGGCTTCTTGAAGGGAAAGATGTAACTCTGTGAGATGAATTAACAGAACACAGAGCAGTTTCTCAGAAAGCTTCTTTCCAGTTTTGAACGGAAGATATTTCCTTTTTCCCATAGCCCTCTATGGGCTTCCAAATATCCCTTTGCCAATTCCACAAGAACAGCCTTAGCGAAAGGCTTCTTGAAGGGAAAGATGTAACTCTGTGAGATGAATTAACAGAACACAGAGCAGTTTCTCCGAAAGCTTCTTTCCAGTTTTGAACGGAAGATATTTCCTTTTTCACCACAGTCCTCTATGGGCTTCCAAATATCCCTTTGCCAATTCCACAAGAACAGCCTTAGCGAAAGGCTTCTTGAAGGGAAAGATGTAACTCTGTGAGATGAATTAACAGAACACAGAGCATTTTCTCAGAAAGCTTCTTTCCAGTTTTGAAGGGAAGATATTTCCTTTTTCAACATAGCCCTCTATGGGCTTCCAAATATCCCTTTGCCAATTCCACAAGAACAGCCTTAGCGAAAGGCTTCTTGAAGGGAAAGATGTAACTCTGTGAGATGAATTAACAGAACACAGAGCAGTTTCTCAGAAAGCTTCTTTCCAGTTTTGAACGGAAGATATTTCCTTTTTCACCATAGCCCTCTATATGCTTCCAAATATCCCTTTGCCAATTCCACAAGAACAGCCTTAGCGAAAGGATTCTTGAAGGGAAAGATGTAACTCTGTGAGATGAATTAACAGAACACAGAGCAGTTTCTCAGAAAACTTCTTTCAAGTTTTGAACGGAGGATATTTCCTTTTTCACCATAGCCCTCTATGGGCTTCCAAATATCCCTTTGCCAATTCCACAAGAACAGCCTTAGCGAAAGGCTTCTTGAAGGGAAAGATGTAACTCTGTGAGATGAATTAACAGAACACGGAGCAGTTTCTCAGAAAGCTTCTTTCCAGTTTTGAACGGAAGATATTTCCTTTTTCACCATAGCCCTCTATGGGCTTCCAAATATCCCTTTGCCAATTCCACAAAAACAGCCTTAGCGAAAGGCTTCTTGAAGGGAAAGATGTAACTCTGTGAGATGAATTAACAGAACACAGAGCAGTTTCTCAGAAAACTTCTTTCCAGTTTTGAACGGAAGATATTTCCTTTTTCACCATAGCCCTCTATGGGCTTCCAAATATCCCTTTGCCAATTCCACAAGAACAGCCTTAGCGAAAGGCTTCTTGAAGGGAAAGATGTAACTCTGTGAGATGAATTAACAGAACACAGAGCAGTTTCTCAGAAAGCTTCTTTGCAGTTTTGAACGGAAGATATTTCCTTTTTCACCATAGCCCTCTATGGGCTTCCAAATATCCCTTTGCCAATTCCACAAAAACAGCCTTAGCGAAAGGCTTCTTGAAGGGAAAGATGTAACTCTGTGAGATGAATTAACAGAACACAGAGCAGTTTCTCAGAAAGCTTCTTTCCAGTTTTGAACGGAAGATATTTCCTTTTTCACCATAGCCCTCTATGGGCTTCCAAATATCCCTTTGCCAATTCCACAAGAACAGCCTTAGCGAAAGGCTTCTGAAGGGAAAGTTGTAACTCTGTGAGATGAATTAACAGAACACAGAGCAGTTTCTCAGAAAGCTTCTTTCCAGTTTTGAACGGAAGATATTTCCTTTTTCACCATAGCCCTCTATGGGCTTCCAAATATCCCTTTGCCAATTCCACAAGAACAGCCTTAGCGAAAGGCTTCTTGAAGGGAAAGATGTAACTCTGTGAGATGAATTAACAGAACACAGAGCAGTTTCTCAGAAAGCTTCTTTCCAGTTTTGAAGGGAAGATATTTCCTTTTTCACCATAGCCCTCTATGGGCTTCCAAATAATCCTTTGCCAATTCCACAAGAACAGCCTTAGCGAAAGGCTTCTTGAAGGGAAAGATGTAACTCTGTGAGATGAATTAACAGAACACAGAGCAGTTTCTCAGAAAGCTTCTTTCCAGTTTTGAACGGAAGATATTTCCTTTTTCACCATAGCCCTCTATGGGCTTCCAAATATCCCTCTGCCAATTCCACAAGAACAGCCTTAGCGAAAGGCTTCTTGAAGGGAAAGATGTAACTCTGTGAGGTGAATTAACAGAACACAGAGCAGTTTCTCAGAAAGCTTCTTTCCAGTTTTGAACGGAAGATATTCCCTATTTCACCATAGCCCTCTATGGGCTTCCAAATATTACTTTGCCAATTCCACAAGAACAGCCTTAGCGAAAGGCTTCTTGAAGGGAAAGATGTAATTCTGTGAGATGAATTAACAGAACACGGAGTAGTTTCTCAGAAAGCTTCTTTCCAGTTTTGAACGGAAGATATTTCCTTTTTCACCAAAGCCCTCTATGGGCTTCCAAATATCCCATTGCCAATTCCACAAGAACAGCCTTAGCGAAAGGCTTCTTGAAGGGAAAGATGTAACTCTGTGAGATGAATTAACAGAACACAGAGCAGTTTCTCAGAAAGCTTCATTCCAGTTTTGAACGGAAGATATTTCCTTTTTCACCATAGCCCTCTATGGGCTTCCAAATATCCCTTTGCCAATTCCACAAGAACAGCCTTAGCGAAAGGCTTCTTGAAGGGAAAGATGTAACTCTGTGAGATGAATTAACAGAAAACAGAGCAGTTTCTCAGAAAGCTTCTTTCCAGTTTTGAACGGAAGATATTTCCTTTTTCACCATAGCCCTCTATGGGCTTCCAAATATCCCTTTGCCCATTCCACAAGAACAGCCTTAGCGAAAGGCTTCTTGAAGGGAAAGATGTAACTCTGTGAGATGAATTAACAGAACACAGAGCAGTTTCTCAGAAAGCTTCTTTCCAGTTTTGAACGGAAGATATTTCCTTTTTCACCATAGCCCTCTATGGGCTTCCAAATATCCCTTTGCCAATTCCACAAGAACAGCCTTAGCGAAAGGCTTCTTGAAGGGAAAGATGTAACTCTGTGAGATGAATTAACAGAACACAGAGCAGTTTCTCAGAAAGCTTCTTTCCAGTTTTGAACGGAAGATATTCCCTTTTTCACCATAGCCCTCTATGGGCTTCCAAATATCCCTTTGCCAATTCCACAAGAACAGCCTTAGCGAAAGGCTTCTTGAAGGGAAAGATGTAACTCTGTGAGATGAATTAAGAGAACACAGAGCAGTTTCTCAGAATGCTTCCTTCCAGTTTTGAACGGAAGATATTTCCTTTTTCACCATAGCCGTCTATGGGCTTCCAAATATCCCTTTGCCAATTCCACAAGAACAGCCTTAGCGAAAGGCTTCTTGAAGGGAAAGATGTAACTCTGTGAGATGAATTAACAGAACACAGAGCAGTTTGTCAGAAAGCTTCCTTCCAGTTTTGAACGGAAGATATTTCCTTTTTCACCATAGCCCTCTATGGGCTTCCAAATATCCCTTTGCCAATTCCACAAGAACAGCCTTAGCGAAAGGCTTCTTGAAGGGAAAGATGTAACTCTGTGAGATGAATTAACAGAACACAGAGCAGTTTCTCAGAAAGCTTCTTTCCAGTTTTGAACGGAAGATATTTCCTTTTTCACCATAGCCCTCTATGGGCTTCCAAATATCCCTTTGCCAATTCCTCAAGAACAGCCTTAGCGAAAGGTTTCTTGAAGGGAAAGATGTAACTCTGTGAGATGAATTAACAGAACACAGAGCAGTTTCTCAGAAAGCTTCTTTCCAGTTTTGAACGGAAGATATTTCCTTTTTCACCATAGCCCTCTATGGGCTTCCAAATATCCCTTTGCCAATTCCACAAGAACAGCCTTAGCGAAAGGCTTCTTGAAGGGAAAGATGTAACTCTGTGAGATGAATTAACAGAACACAGAGCAGTTTCTCAGAAAGCTTCTTTCCAATTTTGAACGGAAGATATTTCCTTTTTCACCATAGCCCTCTATGGGCTTCCAAATATCCCTTTGCCCATTCCACAAGAACAGCCTTAGCGAAAGGCTTCTTGAAGGGAAAGATGTAACTCTGTGAGGTGAATTAACAGAACACAGAGCAGTTTCTCAGAAACCTTCTTTCCAGTTTTGAACGGAAGATATTCCCTATTTCACCATAGCCCTCTATGGGCTTCCAAATATCACTTTGCCAATTCCACAAGAACAGCCTTAGCGAAAGGCTTCTTGAAGGGAAAGATGTAATTCTGTGAGATGAATTAACAGAACATGGAGTAGTTTCTCAGAAAGCTTCTTTCCAGTTTTGAACGGAAGATACTTCCTTTTTCACCAAAGCCCTCTATGGGCTTCCAAATATCCCATTGCCAATTCCACAAGAACAGCCTTAGCGAAAGGCTTCTTGAAGGGAAAGATGTAACTCTGTGAGATGAATTAACAGAACACAGAGCAGTTTCTCAGAAAGCTTCTTTCCAGTTTTGAACGGAAGATATTTCCTTTTTCACCATAGCCCTCTATGGGCTTCCAAATATCCCTTTGCCAATTCCACAAGAACAGCCTTAGCGAAAGGCTTCTTGAAGGGAAAGATGTAACTCTGTGAGATGAATTAACAGAACACAGAGCAGTTTCTCAGAAAGCTTCTTTCCAGTTTTGAACGGAAGATATTTCCTTTTTCACCATAGCCCTCTATGGGCTTCCAAATATCCCTTTGCCAATTCCACAAGAACAGCCTTAGCGAAAGGCTTCTTGAAGGGAAAGATGTAACTCTGTGAGATGAATTAACAGAACACAGAGCAGTTTCTCAGAAAGCTTCTTTCCAGTTTTGAAGGGAAGATATTTCCTTTTTCACCATAGCCCTCTATGGGCTTCCAAATAATCCTTTGCCAATTCCACAAGAACAGCCTTAGCGAAAGGCTTCTTGAAGGGAAAGATGTAACTCTGTGAGATGAATTAACAGAACACAGAGCAGTTTCTCAGAAAGCTTCTTTCCAGTTTTGAACGGAAGATATTTCCTTTTTCACCATAGCCCTCTATGGTCTTCCAAATATCCCTTTGCCAATTCCACAAGAACAGCCTTAGCGAAAGGCTTCTTGAAGGGAAAGATGTAACTCTGTGAGATGAATTAACAGAACACAGAGCAGTTTCTCAGAAAGCTTCTTTCCAGTTTTGAACGGAAGATATTTCCTTTTTCCCATAGACCTCTATGGGCTTCCAAATATCCCTTTGCCAATTCCACAAGAACAGCCTTAGCGAAAGGCTTCTTGAAGGGAAAGATGTAACTCTGTGAGATGAATTAACAGAACACAGAGCAGTTTCTCCGAAAGCTTCTTTCCAGTTTTGAACGGAAGATATTTCCTTTTTCACCATAGTCCTCTATGGGCTTCCAAATATCCCTTTGCCAATTCCACAAGAACAGCCTTAGCGAAAGGCTTCTTGAAGGGAAAGATGTAACTCTGTGAGATGAATTAACAGAACACAGAGCATTTTCTCAGAAAGCTTCTTTCCAGTTTTGAAGGGAAGATATTTCCTTTTTCAACATAGCCCTCTATGGGCTTCCAAATATCCCTTTGCCAATTCCACAAGAACAGCCTTAGCGAAAGGCTTCTTGAAGGGAAAGATGTAACTCTGTGAGATGAATTAACAGAACACAGAGCAGTTTCTCAGAAAGCTTCTTTCCAGTTTTGAACGGAAGATATTTCCTTTTTCACCATAGCCCTCTATATGCTTCCAAATATCCCTTTGCCAATTCCACAAGAACAGCCTTAGCGAAAGGATTCTTGAAGGGAAAGATGTAACTCTGTGAGATGAATTAACAGAACACAGAGCAGTTTCTCAGAAAACTTCTTTCAAGTTTTGAACGGAAGATATTTCCTTTTTCACCATAGCCCTCTATGGGCTTCCAAATATCCCTTTGCCAATTCCACAAGAACAGCCTTAGCGAAAGGCTTCTTGAAGGGAAAGATGTAACTCTGTGAGATGAATTAACAGAACACGGAGCAGTTTCTCAGAAAGCTTCTTTCCAGTTTTGAACGGAAGATATTTCCTTTTTCACCATAGCCCTCTATGGGCTTCCAAATATCCCTTTGCCAATTCCACAAAAACAGCCTTAGCGAAAGGCTTCTTGAAGGGAAAGATGTAACTCTGTGAGATGAATTAACAGAACACAGAGCAGTTTCTCAGAAAACTTCTTTCCAGTTTTGAACGGAAGATATTTCCTTTTTCACCATAGCCCTCTATGGGCTTCCAAATATCCCTTTGCCAATTCCACAAGAACAGCCTTAGCGAAAGGCTTCTTGAAGGGAAAGATGTAACTCTGTGAGATGAATTAACAGAACACAGAGCAGTTTCTCAGAAAGCTTCTTTGCAGTTTTGAACGGAAGATATTTCCTTTTTCACCATAGCCCTCTATGGGCTTCCAAATATCCCTTTGCCAATTCCACAAAAACAGCCTTAGCGAAAGGCTTCTTGAAGGGAAAGATGTAACTCTGTGAGATGAATTAACAGAACACAGAGCAGT
This sequence comes from Chlorocebus sabaeus, assembly GCF_047675955.1. Lineage (NCBI taxonomy): Eukaryota > Metazoa > Chordata > Mammalia > Primates > Cercopithecidae > Chlorocebus > Chlorocebus sabaeus. The sequence goes on from NW_027327557.1 coordinate 204,386, forward strand.
TTCTCAGAAAGCTTCTTTCCAGTTTTGAACGGAAGATATTTCCTTTTTCACCATAGCCCTCTATGGGGTTCCAAATATCCCTTTGCCAATTCCACAAGAACAGCCTTAGCGAAAGGCTTCTGAAGGGAAAGTTGTAACTCTGTGAGATGAATTAACAGAACACAGAGCAGTTTCTCAGAAAGCTTCTTTCCAGTTTTGAACGGAAGATATTTCCTTTTTCACCATAGCCCTCTATGGGCTTCCAAATATCCCTTTGCCAATTCCACAAGAACAGCCTTAGCGAAAGGCTTCTTGAAGGGAAAGATGTAACTCTGTGAGATGAATTAACAGAACACAGAGCAGTTTCTCAGAAAGCTTCTTTCCAGTTTTGAAGGGAAGATATTTCCTTTTTCACCATAGCCCTCTATGGGCTTCCAAATAATCCTTTGCCAATTCCACAAGAACAGCCTTAGCGAAAGGCTTCTTGAAGGGAAAGATGTAACTCTGTGAGATGAATTAACAGAACACAGAGCAGTTTCTCAGAAAGCTTCTTTCCAGTTTTGAACGGAAGATATTTCCTTTTTCACCATAGCCCTCTATGGGCTTCCAAATATCCCTCTGCCAATTCCACAAGAACAGCCTTAGCGAAAGGCTTCTTGAAGGGAAAGATGTAACTCTGTGAGATGAATTAACAGAACACAGAGCAGTTTCTCAGAAAGCTTCTTTCTAGTTTTGAACGGAAGATATTTCCTTTTTCACCATAGCCCTCTATGGGCTTCCAAATATCCCTTTGCCAATTCCACAAGAACAGCCTTAGCGAAAGGCTTCTTGAAGGGAAAGATGTAACTCTGTGAGATGAATTAACAGAACACAGAGCAGTTTCTCAGAAAGCTTCTTTCCAGTTTTGAACGGAAGATATTTCCTTTTTCACCATAGCCCTCTATGGGCTTCCAAATATCCCTTTGCCAATTCCACAAGAACAGCCTTAGCGAAAGGCTTCTTGAAGGGAAAGATGTAACTCTGTGAGATGAATTACCAGAACACAGAGCAGTTTCTCAGAAACCTTCTTTCCAGTTTTGAACGGAAGATATTTCCTTTTTCACCATAGCCCTCTATGGGCTTCCAAATATCCCTCTGCCAATTCCACAAGAACAGCCTTAGCGAAAGGCTTCTTGAAGGGAAAGATGTAACTCTGTGAGATGAATTAACAGAACACAGAGCAGTTTCTCAGAAAGCTTCTTTCCAGTTTTGAACGGAAGATATTTCCTTTTTCACCATAGCCCTCTATGGGCTTCCAAATATCCCTTTGCCAATTCCACAAGAACAGCCTTAGCGAAAGGCTTCTTGAAGGGAAAGATGTAACTCTGTGAGATGAATTAACAGAACACAGAGCAGTTTCTCAGAAAGCTTCTTTCCAGTTTTGAACGGAAGATATTCCCTTTTTCACCATAGCCCTCTATGGGCTTCCAAATATCCCTTTGCCAATTCCACAAGAACAGCCTTAGCGAAAGGCTTCTTGAAGGGAAAGATGTAACTCTGTGAGATGAATTAACAGAACACAGAGCAGTTTCTCAGAAAGCTTCTTTCCAGTTTTGAACGGAAGATATTTCCTTTTTCACCATAGCCCTCTATGGGCTTCCAAATATCCCTTTGCCAATTCCACAAGAACAGCCTTAGCGAAAGGCTTCTTGAAGGGAAAGATGTAACTCTGTGAGATGAATTAACAGAACACAGAGCAGTTTCTCAGAAAGCTTCTTTCCAGTTTTGAACGGAAGATATTTCCTTTTTCACCATAGCCCTCTATGGGCTTCCAAATATCCCTTTGCCAATTCCACAAGAACAGCCTTAGCGAAAGGCTTCTTGAAGGGAAAGATGTAACTCTGTGAGATGAATTAACAGAACACAGAGCAGTTTCTCAGAAAGCTTCTTTCCAGTTTTGAACGGAAGATATTTCCTTTTTCACCATAGCCCTCTATGGGCTTCCAAATATCCCTTTGCCCATTCCACAAGAACAGCCTTAGAGAAAGGCTTCTTGAAGGGAAAGATGTAACTCTGTGAGGTGAATTAACAGAACACAGAGCAGTTTCTCAGAAAGCTTCTTTCCAGTTTTGAACGGAAGATATTCCCTATTTCACCATAGCCCTCTATGGGCTTCCAAATATCACTTTGCCAATTCCACAAGAACAGCCTTAGCGAAAGGCTTCTTGAAGGGAAAGATGTAATTCTGTGAGATGAATTAACAGAACACGGAGTAGTTTCTCAGAAAGCTTCTTTCCAGTTTTGAACGGAAGATATTTCCTTTTTCACCAAAGCCCTCTATGGGCTTCCAAATATCCCATTGCCAATTCCACAAGAACAGCCTTAGCGAAAGGCTTCTTGAAGGGAAAGATGTAACTCTGTGAGATGAATTAACAGAACACAGAGCAGTTTCTCAGAAAGCTTCTTTCCAGTTTTGAACGGAAGATATTTCCTTTTTCACCATAGCCCTCTATGGGCTTCCAAATATCCCTTTGCCAATTCCACAAGAACAGCCTTAGCGAAAGGCTTCTTGAAGGGAAAGATGTAACTCTGTGAGATGAATTAACAGAACACAGAGCAGTTTCTCAGAAAGCTTCTTTCCAGTTTTGAACGGAAGATATTTCCTTTTTCACCATAGCCCTCTATGGGCTTCCAAATATCCCTTTGCCCATTCCACAAGAACAGCCTTAGCGAAAGGCTTCTTGAAGGGAAAGATGTAACTCTGTGAGATGAATTAGCAGAACACAGAACAGTTTCTCAGAAAGCTTCTTTCCAGTTTTGAACGGAAGATATTTCCTTTTTCACCATAGCCCTCTATGGGCTTCCAAATATCCCTTTGCCAATTCCACAAGAACAGCCTTAGCGAAAGGCTTCTTGAAGGGAAAGATGTAACTCTGTGAGATGAATTAACAGAACACAGAGCAGTTTCTCAGAAAGCTTCTTTCCAGTTTTGAACGGAAGATATTTCCTTTTTCCCATAGCCCTCTATGGGCTTCCAAATATCCCTTTGCCAATTCCACAAGAACAGCCTTAGCGAAAGGCTTCTTGAAGGGAAAGATGTAACTCTGTGAGATGAATTAACAGAACACAGAGCAGTTTCTCAGAAAGCTTCTTTCCAGGTTTGAACGGAAGATATTTCCTTTTTCACCACAGCCCTCTATGGTCTTCCAAATATCCCTTTGCCAATTCCACAAGAACAGCCTTAGCGAAAGGCTTCTTGAAGGGAAAGATGTAACTCTGTGAGATGAATTAACAGAACACAGAGCAGTTTCTCCGAAAGCTTCTTTCCAGTTTTGAACGGAAGATATTTCCTTTTTCACCATAGTCCTCTATGGGCTTCCAAATATCCCTTTGCCAATTCCACAAGAACAGCCTTAGCGAAAGGCTTCTTGAAGGGAAAGATGTAACTCTGTGAGATGAATTAACAGAACACAGAGCATTTTCTCAGAAAGCTTCTTTCCAGTTTTGAGGGAAGATATTTCCTTTTTCAACATAGCCCTCTATGGGCTTCCAAATAATCCTTTGCCAATTCCACAAGAACAGCCTTAGCGAAAGGCTTCTTGAAGGGAAAGATGTAACTCTGTGAGATGAATTAACAGAACACAGAGCAGTTTCTCAGAAAGCTTCTTTCCAGTTTTGAACGGAAGATATTTCCTTTTTTTACCATAGCCCTCTAAGGGCTTCCAAATATCCCTTTGCCAATTCCACAAGAACAGCCTTAGCGAAAGGCTTCTTGAAGGGAAAGATGTAACTCTGTGAGATGAATTAACAGAACACAGAGCAGTTTCTCAGAAAACTTCTTTCAAGTTTTGAACGGAAGATATTTCCTTTTTCAATATAGCCCTCTATGGGCTTCCAAATATCCCTTTGCCAATTCCACAAGAACAGCCTTAGCGAAAGGCTTCTTGAAGGGAAAGATGTAACTCTGTGAGATGAATTAACAGAACACGGAGCAGTTTCTCAGAAAGCTTCTTTCCAGTTTTGAACGGAAGATATTTCCTTTTTCACCATAGCCCTCTATGGGCTTCCAAATATCCCTTTGCCAATTCCACAAAAACAGCCTTAGCGAAAGGCTTCTTGAAGGGAAAGATGTAACTCTGTGAGATGAATTAACAGAACACAGAGCAGTTTCTCAGAAAGCTTCTTTCCAGTTTTGAACGGAAGATATTTCCTTTTTCACCATAGCCCTCTATGGGCTTCCAAATATCCCTTTGCCAATTCCACAAGAACAGCCTTAGCGAAAGGCTTCTTGAAGGGAAAGATGTAACTCTGTGAGATGAATTAACAGAACACAGAGCAGTTTCTCAGAAAGCTTCTTTCCAGTTTTGAACGGAAGATACTTCCTTTTTCACCATAGATCTCTATGGGCTTCCAAATATCCCTTTGCCAATTCCACAAGAACAGCCTTAGCGAAAGGCTTCTTGAAGGGAAAGATGTAACTCTGTGAGATGAATTAACAGAACACAGAGCAGTTTCTCAGAAAGCTTCTTTCCAGTTTTGAAGGGAAGATATTTCCTTTTTCACCATAGCCCTCTATGGGCTTCCAAATAATCCTTTGCCAATTCCACAAGAACAGCCTTAGCGAAAGGTTTCTTGAAAGGAAAGATGTAACTCTGTGAGATGAATTAACAGAACACAGAGCAGTTTCTCAGAAAGCTTCTTTCCAGTTTTGAACGGAAGATATTTCCTTTTTCACCATAGCCCTCTATGGGCTTCCAAATATCCCTTTGCCAATTCCACAAGAACAGCCTTAGCGAAAGGCTTCTTGAAGGGAAAGATGTAACTCTGTGAGATGAATTAACAGAACACAGAGCAGTTTCTCAGAAAGCTTCTTTGCAGTTTTGAACGGAAGATATTTCCTTTTTCACCATAGCCCTCTATGGGCTTCCAAATATCCCTTTGCCAATTCCACAAGAACAGCCTTAGCGAAAGGCTTCTTGAAGGGAAAGATGTAACTCTGTGAGATGAATTAACAGAACACAGAGCAGTTTCTCAGAAAGCTTCTTTCCAGTTTTGAACGGAAGATATTTCCTTTTTCACCATAACCCTCTATGGGCTTCCAAATATCCCTTTGCCAATTCCACAAGAACAGCCTTAGCGAAAGGCTTCTTGAAGGGAAAGATGTAACTCTGTGAGATGAATTAACAGAACACAGAGCAGTTTCTCAGAAAGCTTCTTTCCAGTTTTGAACGGAAGATATTTCCTTTTTCACAATAGCCCTCTATGGGCTTCCAAATATCCCTTTGCCAATTCCACAAGAACAGCCTTAGCGAAAGGCTTCTTGAAGGGAAAGATGTAACTCTGTGAGACGAATTAACAGAACACAGAGCAGTTTCTCAGAAAGCTTCTTTCCAGTTTTGAACGGAAGATATTCCCTTTTTCACCATAGCCCTCTTTGGGCTTCCAAATATCCCTTTGCCAATTCCACAAGAACAGCCTTAGCGAAAGGCTTCTTGAAGGGAAAGATGTAACTCTGTGAGATGAATTAACAGAACACAGAGCAGTTTCTCAGAAAGCTTCTTTCCAGTTTTGAACGGAAGATATTTCCTTTTTCACCATAGCCCTCTATGGGCTTCCAAATATCCCTTTGCCAATATCACAAGAACAGCCTTAGCGAAAGGCTTCCTGAAGGGAAAGATGTAACTCTGTGAGATGAATTAACAGAACACAGAGCAGTTTCTCAGAAAGCTTCTTTCCAGTTTTGAACGGAAGATATTTCCTTTTTCACCATATCCCTCTATGGGCTTCCAAATATCCCTTTGGCAATTCCACAAGAACAGCCTTAGCGAAAGGCTTCTTGAAGGGAAAGATGTAACTCTGTGAGATGAATTAACAGAACACAGAGCAGTTTCTCAGAAAGCTTCTTTCCAGTTTTGAACGGAAGGTATTTCCTTTTTCACCATAGCCCTCTATGGGCTTCCAAATATCCCTTTGCCAATTCCACAAGAACAGCCTTAGCGAAAGGCTTCTTGAAGGGAAAGATGTAACTCTGTGAGATGAATTAACAGAACACAGAGCAGTTTCTCAGAAAGCATCTTTCCAGTTTTGAACGGAAGATATTTCCTTTTTCACCTTAGCCCTCTATGGGCTTCCAAATAATCCTTTGCCAATTCCACAAGAACAGCCTTAGGGAAAGGCTTCTTGAAGGGAAAGATGTAACTCTGTGAGATGAATTAACAGAACACAGAGCAGTTTCTCAGAAAGCTTCTTTGCAGTTTTGAACGGAAGATATTTCCTTTTTCACCATAGCCCTCTATGGGCTTCCAAATATCCCTTTGCCAATTCCACAAGAACAGCCTTAGCGAAAGGCTTCTTGAAGGGAAAGATGTAACTCTGTGAGATGAATTAACAGAACACAGAGCAGTTTCTCAGAAAGCTTCTTTCCAGTTTTGAACGGAAGATATTTCCTTTTTCACCACAACCCTCTATGGGCTTCCAAATATCCCTTTGGCAATTCCACAAGAACAGCCTTAGCGAAAGGCTTCTTGAAGGGAAAGATGTAACTCTGTGAGATGAATTAACAGAACACAGAGCAGTTTCTCAGAAAGCTTCTTTCCAGTTTTGAACGGAAGGTATTTCCTTTTTCACCATAGCCCTCTATGGGCTTCCAAATATCCCTTTGCCAATTCCACAAGAACAGCCTTAGCGAAAGGCTTCTTGAAGGGAAAGATGTAACTCTGTGAGATGAATTAACAGAACACAGAGCAGTTTCTCAGAAAGCATCTTTCCAGTTTTGAACGGAAGATATTTCCTTTTTCACCTTAGCCCTCTATGGGCTTCCAAATAATCCTTTGCCAATTCCACAAGAACAGCCTTAGGGAAAGGCTTCTTGAAGGGAAAGATGTAACTCTGTGAGATGAATTAACAGAACACAGAGCAGTTTCTCAGAAAGCTTCTTTCCAGTTTTGAACGGAAGATATTTCCTTTTTCACCATAGCCCTCTATGGGCTTCCAAATATCCCTTTGCCAATTCCACAAGAACAGCCTTAGCGAAAGGCTTCTTGAAGGGAAAGATGTAACTCTGTGAGATGAATTAACAGAACACAGAGCAGTTTCTCAGAAAACTTCTTTCCAGTTTTGAACGGAAGATATTTCCTTTTTCACCATAGCCCTCTATGGGCTTCCAAATATCCCTTTGCCAATTCCACAAGAACAGCCTTAGCGAAAGGCTTCTTGAAGGGAAAGATGTAACTCTGTGAGATGAGTTAACAGAACACGGAGCAGTTTCTCTGAAAGCTTCTTTGCAGTTTTGAACGGAAGATATTTCCTTTTTCACCATAGCCCTCTATGGGCTTCCAAATATCCCTTTGCCAATTCCACAAAAACAGCCTTAGCGAAAGGCTTCTTGAAGGGAAAGATGTAACTCTGTGAGATGAATTAACAGAACACAGAGCAGTTTCTCAGAAAGCTTCTTTCCAGTTTTGAACGGAAGATATTTCCTTTTTCACCATAGCCCTCTGTGGGGTTCCAAATATCCCTTTGCCAATTCCACAAGAACAGCCTTAGCGAAAGGCTTCTTGAAGGGAAAGATGTAACTCTGTGAGATGAATTAACAGAACACAGAGCAGTTTCTCAGAAAGCTTCTTTCCAGTTTTGAACGGAAGATATTTCCTTTTTCACCATAGCCCTCTATGGGCTTCCAAATATCCCTTTGCCAATTCCACAAGAACAGCCTTAGCGAAAGGCTTCTTGAAGGGAAAGATGTAACTCTGTGAGATGAATTAACAGAACACAGAGCAGTTTCTCAGAAAGCTTCTTTCCAGTTTTGAAGGAAAGATATTTCCTTTTTCACCATAGCCCTCTATGGGCTTCCAAATAATCCTTTGCCAATTCCACAAGAACAGCCTTAGCGAAAGGCTTCTTGAAGGGAAAGATGTAACTCTGTGAGATGAATTAACAGAACACAGAGCAGTTTCTCAGAAAGCTTCTTTCCAGTTTTGAACGGAAGATATTTCCTTTTTCACCATAGCCCTCTATGGGCTTCCAAATATCCCTTTGCCCATTCCACAAGAACAGCCTTAGCGAAAGGCTTCTTGAAGGGAAAGATGTAACTCTCTGAGATGAATTAACAGAACACAGAGCAGTTTCTCAGAAAGCTTCTTTCCAGTTTTGAACGGAAGATATTTCCTTTTTCACCATAGCCCTCTATGGGCTTCCAAATATCCCTTTGCCCATTCCACAAGAACAGCCTTAGCGAAAGGCTTCTTGAAGGGAAAGATGTAACTCTGTGAGATGAATTAACAGAACACAGAGCAGTTTCTCAGAAAGCTTCTTTCCAGTTTTGAACGGAAGATATTTCCTTTTTCACCATAGCCCTCTTTGGGCTTCCAAATATCCCTTTGCCAATTCCACAAGACCAGCCTTAGCGAAAGGCTTCTTGAAGGGAAAGATGTAACTCTGTGAGATGAATTAACAGAACACACAGCAGTTTCTCAGAAAGCTTCTTTCCAGTTTTGAACGGAAGATATTTCCTTTTTCACCATAGCCCTCTATGGGCTTCCAAATATCCCTTTGCCAATTCCACAAGAACAGCCTTAGCGAAAGGCTTCTTGAAGGGAAAGATGTAACTCTGTGAGATGAATTAACAGAACACAGAGCAGTTTCTCAGAAAGCTTCTTTCCAGTTTTGAAGGAAAGATATTTCCTTTTTCACCATTGCCCTCTATGGGCTTCCAAATAATCCTTTGCCAATTCCACAAGAACAGCCTTAGCGAAAGGCTTCTTGAAGGGAAAGATGTAACTCTGTGAGATGAATTAACAGAACACAGAGCAGTTTCTCGGAAAGCTTCTTTCCAGTTTTGAACGGAAGATATTTCCTTTTTCACCATAGCTCTCTATGGGCTTCCAAATATCCCTTTGCCCATTCCACAAGAACAGCCTTAGCGAAAGGCTTCTTGAAGGGAAAGATGTAACTCTGTGAGATGAATTAACAGAACACAGAGCAGTTTCTCAGAAAGCTTCTTTCCAGTTTTGAACGGAAGATATTTCCTTTTTCACCATAGCCCTCTATGGGCTTCCAAATATCCCTTTGCCCATTCCACAAGAACAGCCTTAGCGAAAGGCTTCTTGAAGGGAAAGATGTAACTCTGTGAGATGAATTAACAGAACACAGAGCAGTTTCTCAGAAAGCTTCTTTCCAGTTTTGAACGGAAGATATTTCCTTTTTCACCATAGCCCTCTTTGGGCTTCCAAATATCCCTTTGCCAATTCCACAAGACCAGCCTTAGCGAAAGGCTTCTTGAAGGGAAAGATGTAACTCTGTGAGATGAATTAACAGAACACACAGCAGTTTCTCAGAAAGCTTCTTTCCAGTTTTGAACGGAAGATATTTCCTTTTTCACCATAGCCCTCTATGGGCTTCCAAATATCCCTTTGCCAATTCCCCAAGAACAGCCTTAGCGAAAGGCTTCTTGAAGGGAAAGATGTAACTCTGTGAGATGAATTAACAGAACACAGAGCAGTTTCTCAGAAAGCTTCTTTCCAGTTTTGAACGGAATATATTTCCTTTTTCACCATAGCCCTCTATGGGCTTCCAAATATCCCTTTGCCAATTCCCCAAGAACAGCCTTAGCGAAAGGCTTCTTGAAGGGAAAGATGTAACTCTGTGAGATGAATTAACAGAACACAGAGCAGTTTCTCAGAAAGCTTCTTTCCAGTTTTGAACGGAAGATATTTCCTTTTTCACCATAGCCCTCTATGGGCTTCCAAATATCCCTTTGCCAATTCCACAAGACCAGCCTTAGCGAAAGGCTTCTTGAAGGGAAAGATGTAACTCTGTGAGATGAATTAACAGAACACAGAGCAGTTTCTCAGAAAGCTTCTTTCCAGTTTTGAACGGAAGATATTTCCTTTTTCACCATAGCCCTCTATGGGCTTCCAAATATCCCTTTGCCAATTCCACAAGAACAGCCTTAGCGAAAGGCTTCTTGAAGGGAAAGATGTAACTCTGTGAGATGAATTAACAGAACACAGAACAGTTTCTCAGAAAGCTTCTTTCCAGTTTTGAACGGAAGATATTTCCTTTTTCACCATAGCCCTCTATGGGCTTCCAAATATCCCTTTGCCAATTCCACAAGAACAGCCTTAGCGAAAGGCTTCTTGAAGGGAAAGATGTAACTCTGTGAGATGAATTAACGGAACACAGAGCAGTTTCTCAGAAAGCTTCTTTCCAGTTTTGAACGGAAGATATTTCCTTTTTCACCATAACCCTCTATGGGCTTCCAAATATCCCTTTGCCAATTCCACAAGAACAGCCTTAGCGAAAGGCTTCTTGAAGGGAAAGATGTAACTCTGTGAGATGAATTAACAGAACACAGAGCAGTTTCTCAGAAAGCTTCTTTCCAGTTTTGAACGGAAGATATTTCCTTTTTCACAATAGCCCTCTATGGGCTTCCAAATATCCCTTTGCCAATTCCACAAGAACAGCCTTAGCGAAAGGCTTCTTGAAGGGAAAGATGTAACTCTGTGAGACGAATTAACAGAACACAGAGCAGTTTCTCAGAAAGCTTCTTTCCAGTTTTGAACGGAAGATATTCCCTTTTTCACCATAGCCCTCTTTGGGCTTCCAAATATCCCTTTGCCAATTCCACAAGAACAGCCTTAGCGAAAGGCTTCTTGAAGGGAAAGATGTAACTCTGTGAGATGAATTAACAGAACACAGAGCAGTTTCTCAGAAAGCTTCTTTCCAGTTTTGAACGGAAGATATTTCCTTTTTCACCATAGCCCTCTATGGGCTTCCAAATATCCCTTTGCCAATATCACAAGAACAGCCTTAGCGAAAGGCTTCCTGAAGGGAAAGATGTAACTCTGTGAGATGAATTAACAGAACACAGAGCAGTTTCTCAGAAAGCTTCTTTCCAGTTTTGAACGGAAGATATTTCCTTTTTCACCATATCCCTCTATGGGCTTCCAAATATCCCTTTGGCAATTCCACAAGCACAGCCTTAGCGAAAGGCTTCTTGAAGGGAAAGATGTAACTCTGTGAGATGAATTAACAGAACACAGAGCAGTTTCTCAGAAAGCTTCTTTCCAGTTTTGAACGGAAGATATTTCCTTTTTCACCATAGCCCTCTATGGGCTTCCAAATATCCCTTTGCCAATTCCACAAGAACAGCCTTAGCGAAAGGCTTCTTGAAGGGAAAGATGTAACTCTGTGAGATGAATTAACAGAACACAGAGCAGTTTCTCAGAAAGCTTCTTTCCAGTTTTGAACGGAAGATATTTCCTTTTTCACCTTAGCCCTCTATGGGCTTCCAAATAATCCTTTGCCAATTCCACAAGAACAGCCTTAGGGAAAGGCTTCTTGAAGGGAAAGATGTAACTCTGTGAGATGAATTAACAGAACACAGAGCAGTTTCTCAGAAAGCTTCTTTCCAGTTTTGAACGGAAGATATTTCCTTTTTCACCATAGCCCTCTATGGGCTTCCAAATATCCCTTTGCCAATTCCACAAGAACAGCCTTAGCGAAAGGCTTCTTGAAGGGAAAGATGTAACTCTGTGAGATGAATTAACAGAACACAGAGCAGTTTCTCAGAAAACTTCTTTCCAGTTTTGAACGGAAGATATTTCCTTTTTCACCATAGCCCTCTATGGGCTTCCAAATATCCCTTTGCCAATTCCACAAGAACAGCCTTAGCGAAAGGCTTCTTGAAGGGAAAGATGTAACTCTGTGAGATGAGTTAACAGAACACGGAGTAGTTTCTCTGAAAGCTTCTTTGCAGTTTTGAACGGAAGATATTTCCTTTTTCACCATAGCCCTCTATGGGCTTCCAAATATCCCTTTGCCAATTCCACAAAAACAGCCTTAGCGAAAGGCTTCTTGAAGGGAAAGATGTAACTCTGTGAGATGAATTAACAGAACACAGAGCAGTTTCTCAGAAAGCTTCTTTCCAGTTTTGAACGGAAGATATTTCCTTTTTCACCATAGCCCTCTATGGGGTTCCAAATATCCCTTTGCCAATTCCACAAGAACAGCCTTAGCGAAAGGCTTCTTGAAGGGAAAGATGTAACTCTGTGAGATGAATTAACAGAACACAGAGCAGTTTCTCAGAAAGCTTCCTTCCAGTTTTGAACGGAAGATATTTCCTTTTTCACCATAGCCCTCTATGGGCTTCCAAATATCCCTTTGCCAATTCCACAAGAACAGCCTTAGCGAAAGGCTTCTTGAAGGGAAAGATGTAACTCTGTGAGATGAATTAACAGAACACAGAGCAGTTTCTCAGAAAGCTTCTTTCCAGTTTTGAAGGAAAGATATTTCCTTTTTCACCATAGCCCTCTATGGCCTTCCAAATAATCCTTTGCCAATTCCACAAGAACAGCCTTAGCGAAAGGCTTCTTGAAGGGAAAGATGTAACTCTGTGAGATGAATTAACAGAACACAGAGCAGTTTCTCAGAAAGCTTCTTTCCAGTTTTGAACGGAAGTTATTTCCTTTTTCACCATAGCCCTCTATGGGCTTCCAAATATCTCTTTGCCCATTCCACAAGAACAGCCTTAGCGAAAGGCTTCTTGAAGGGAAAGATGTAACTCTGTGAGATGAATTAAGAGAACACAGAGCAGTTTCTCAGAAAACTTCTTTCCAGTTTTGAACGGAAGATATTTCCTTTTTCACCATAGCCCTCTATGGGCTTCCAAATATCCCTTTGCCAATTCCACAAGAACAGCCTTAGCGAAAGGCTTCTTGAAGGGAAAGATGTAACTCTGTGAGATGAATTAACAGAACACAGAGCAGTTTCTCAGAAAGCTTCTTTCCAGTTTTGAAGGAAAGATATTTCCTTTTTCACCATAGCCCTCTATGGGCTTCCAAATAATCCTTTGCCAATTCCACAAGAACAGCCTTAGCGAAAGGCTTCTTGAAGGGAAAGATGTAACTCTGTGAGATGAATTAACAGAACACAGAGCAGTTTCTCAGAAAGCTTCTTTCCAGTTTTGAACGGAAGATATTTCCTTTTTCACCATAGCTCTCTATGGGCTTCCAAATATCCCTTTGCCCATTCCACAAGAACAGCCTTAGCGAAAGGCTTCTTGAAGGGAAAGATGTAACTCTCTGAGATGAATTAACAGAACACAGAGCAGTTTCTCAGAAAGCTTCTTTCCAGTTTTGAACGGAAGATATTTCCTTTTTCACCATAGCCCTCTATGGGCTTCCAAATATCCCTTTGCCCATTCCACAAGAACAGCCTTAGCGAAAGGCTTCTTGAAGGGAAAGATGTAACTCTGTGAGATGAATTAACAGAACACAGAGCAGTTTCTCAGAAAGCTTCTTTCCAGTTTTGAACGGAAGATATTTCCTTTTTCACCATAGCCCTCTTTGGGCTTCCAAATATCCCTTTGCCAATTCCACAAGACCAGCCTTAGCGAAAGGCTTCTTGAAGGGAAAGATGTAACTCTGTGAGATGAATTAACAGAACACACAGCAGTTTCTCAGAAAGCTTCTTTCCAGTTTTGAACGGAAGATATTTCCTTTTTCACCATAGCCCTCTATGGGCTTCCAAATATCCCTTTGCCAATTCCCCAAGAACAGCCTTAGCGAAAGGCTTCTTGAAGGGAAAGATGTAACTCTGTGAGATGAATTAACAGAACACAGAGCAGTTTCTCAGAAAGCTTCTTTCCAGTTTTGAACGGAATATATTTCCTTTTTCACCATAGCCCTCTATGGGCTTCCAAATATCCCTTTGCCAATTCCACAAGAACAGCCTTAGCGAAAGGCTTCTTGAAGGGAAAGATGTAACTCTGTGAGATGAATTAACAGAACACAGAGCAGTTTCTCAGAAAGCTTCTTTCCAGTTTTGAACGGAAGATATTTCCTTTTTCACCATAGCCCTCTATGGGCTTCCAAATATCCCTTTGCCAATTCCACAAGACCAGCCTTAGCGAAAGGCTTCTTGAAGGGAAAGATGTAACTCTGTGAGATGAATTAACAGAACACAGAGCAGTTTCTCAGAAAGCTTCTTTCCAGTTTTGAACGGAAGATATTTCCTTTTTCACCATAGCCCTCTATGGGCTTCCAAATATCCCTTTGCCAATTCCACAAGAACAGCCTTAGCGAAAGGCTTCTTGAAGGGAAAGATGTAACTCTGTGAGATGCATTAACAGAACACAGAACAGTTTCTCAGAAAGCTTCTTTCCAGTTTTGAACGGAAGATATTTCCTTTTTCACCATAGCCCTCTATGGGCTTCCAAATATCCCTTTGCCAATTCCACAAGAACAGCCTTAGCGAAAGGCTTCTTGAAGGGAAAGATGTAACTCTGTGAGATGAATTAACGGAACACAGAGCAGTTTCTCAGAAAGCTTCTTTCCAGTTTTGAACGGAAGATATTTCCTTTTTCACCATAACCCTCTATGGGCTTCCAAATATCCCTTTGCCAATTCCACAAGAACAGCCTTAGCGAAAGGCTTCTTGAAGGGAAAGATGTAACTCTGTGAGATGAATTAACAGAACACAGAGCAGTTTCTCAGAAAGCTTCTTTCCAGTTTTGAACGGAAGATATTTCCTTTTTCACAATAGCCCTCTATGGGCTTCCAAATATCCCTTTGCCAATTCCACAAGAACAGCCTTAGCGAAAGGCTTCTTGAAGGGAAAGATGTAACTCTGTGAGACGAATTAACAGAACACAGAGCAGTTTCTCAGAAAGCTTCTTTCCAGTTTTGAACGGAAGATATTCCCTTTTTCACCATAGCCCTCTTTGGGCTTCCAAATATCCCTTTGCCAATTCCACAAGAACAGCCTTAGCGAAAGGCTTCTTGAAGGGAAAGATGTAACTCTGTGAGATGAATTAACAGAACACAGAGCAGTTTCTCAGAAAGCTTCTTTCCAGTTTTGAACGGAAGATATTTCCTTTTTCACCATAGCCCTCTATGGGCTTCCAAATATCCCTTTGCCAATATCACAAGAACAGCCTTAGCGAAAGGCTTCCTGAAGGGAAAGATGTAACTCTGTGAGATGAATTAACAGAACACAGAGCAGTTTCTCAGAATGCTTCTTTCCAGTTTTGAACGGAAGATATTTCCTTTTTCACCATATCCCTCTATGGGCTTCCAAATATCCCTTTGGCAATTCCACAAGCACAGCCTTAGCGAAAGGCTTCTTGAAGGGAAAGATGTAACTCTGTGAGATGAATTAACAGAACACAGAGCAGTTTCTCAGAAAGCTTCTTTCCAGTTTTGAACGGAAGATATTTCCTTTTTCACCATAGCCCTCTATGGGCTTCCAAATATCCCTTTGCCAATTCCACAAGAACAGCCTTAGCGAAAGGCTTCTTGAAGGGAAAGATGTAACTCTGTGAGATGAATTAACAGAACACAGAGCAGTTTCTCAGAAAGCTTCTTTCCAGTTTTGAACGGAAGATATTTCCTTTTTCACCTTAGCCCTCTATGGGCTTCCAAATAATCCTTTGCCAATTCCACAAGAACAGCCTTAGGGAAAGGCTTCTTGAAGGGAAAGATGTAACTCTGTGAGATGAATTAACAGAACACAGAGCAGTTTCTCAGAAAGCTTCTTTCCAGTTTTGAACGGAAGATATTTCCTTTTTCACCATAGCCCTCTATGGGCTTCCAAATATCCCTTTGCCAATTCCACAAGAACAGCCTTAGCGAAAGGCTTCTTGAAGGGAAAGATGTAACTCTGTGAGATGAATTAACAGAACACAGAGCAGTTTCTCAGAAAACTTCTTTCCAGTTTTGAACGGAAGATATTTCCTTTTTCACCATAGCCCTCTATGGGCTTCCAAATATCCCTTTGCCAATTCCACAAGAACAGCCTTAGCGAAAGGCTTCTTGAAGGGAAAGATGTAACTCTGTGAGATGAGTTAACAGAACACGGAGTAGTTTCTCTGAAAGCTTCTTTGCAGTTTTGAACGGAAGATATTTCCTTTTTCACCATAGCCCTCTATGGGCTTCCAAATATCCCTTTGCCAATTCCACAAAAACAGCCTTAGCGAAAGGCTTCTTGAAGGGAAAGATGTAACTCTGTGAGATGAATTAACAGAACACAGAGCAGTTTCTCAGAAAGCTTCTTTCCAGTTTTGAACGGAAGATATTTCCTTTTTCACCATAGCCCTCTATGGGCTTCCAAATATCCCTTTGCCAATTCCACAAGAACAGCCTTAGCGAAAGGCTTCTTGAAGGGAAAGATGTAACTCTGTGAGATGAATTAACAGAACACAGAGCAGTTTCTCAGAAAGCTTCTTTCCAGTTTTGAAGGAAAGATATTTCCTTTTTCACCATAGCCCTCTATGGCCTTCCAAATAATCCTCTGCCAATTCCACAAGAACAGCCTTAGCGAAAGGCTTCTTGAAGGGAAAGATGTAACTCTGTGAGATGAATTAACAGAACACAGAGCAGTTTCTCAGAAAGCTTCTTTCCAGTTTTGAACGGAAGTTATTTCCTTTTTCACCATAGCCCTCTATGGGCTTCCAAATATCTCTTTGCCCATTCCACAAGAACAGCCTTAGCGAAAGGCTTCTTGAAGGGAAAGATGTAACTCTGTGAGATGAATTAAGAGAACACAGAGCAGTTTCTCAGAAAACTTCTTTCCAGTTTTGAACGGAAGATATTTCCTTTTTCACCATAGCCCTCTATGGGCTTCCAAATATCCCTTTGCCAATTCCACAAGAACAGCCTTAGCGAAAGGCTTCTTGAAGGGAAAGATGTAACTCTGTGAGATGAATTAACAGAACACAGAGCAGTTTCTCAGAAAGCTTCTTTCCAGTTTTGAAGGAAAGATATTTCCTTTTTCACCATAGCCCTCTATGGGCTTCCAAATAATCCTTTGCCAATTCCACAAGAACAGCCTTAGCGAAAGGCTTCTTGAAGGGAAAGATGTAACTCTGTGAGATGAATTAACAGAACACAGAGCAGTTTCTCAGAAAGCTTCTTTCCAGTTTTGAACGGAAGATATTTCCTTTTTCACCATAGCTCTCTATGGGCTTCCAAATATCCCTTTGCCCATTCCACAAGAACAGCCTTAGCGAAAGGCTTCTTGAAGGGAAAGATGTAACTCTCTGAGATGAATTAACAGAACACAGAGCAGTTTCTCAGAAAGCTTCTTTCCAGTTTTGAACGGAAGATATTTCCTTTTTCACCATAGCCCTCTATGGGCTTCCAAATATCCCTTTGCCCATTCCACAAGAACAGCCTTAGCGAAAGGCTTCTTGAAGGGAAAGATGTAACTCTGTGAGATGAATTAACAGAACACAGAGCAGTTTCTCAGAAAGCTTCTTTCCAGTTTTGAACGGAAGATATTTCCTTTTTCACCATAGCCCTCTTTGGGCTTCCAAATATCCCTTTGCCAATTCCACAAGACCAGCCTTAGCGAAAGGCTTCTTGAAGGGAAAGATGTAACTCTGTGAGATGAATTAACAGAACACACAGCAGTTTCTCAGAAAGCTTCTTTCCAGTTTTGAACGGAAGATATTTCCTTTTTCACCATAGCCCTCTATGGGCTTCCAAATATCCCTTTGCCAATTCCCCAAGAACAGCCTTAGCGAAAGGCTTCTTGAAGGGAAAGATGTAACTCTGTGAGATGAATTAACAGAACACAGAGCAGTTTCTCAGAAAGCTTCTTTCCAGTTTTGAACGGAATATATTTCCTTTTTCACCATAGCCCTCTATGGGCTTCCAAATATCCCTTTGCCAATTCCACAAGAACAGCCTTAGCGAAAGGCTTCTTGAAGGGAAAGATGTAACTCTGTGAGATGAATTAACAGAACACAGAGCAGTTTCTCAGAAAGCTTCTTTCCAGTTTTGAACGGAAGATATTTCCTTTTTCACCATAGCCCTCTATGGGCTTCCAAATATCCCTTTGCCAATTCCACAAGACCAGCCTTAGCGAAAGGCTTCTTGAAGGGAAAGATGTAACTCTGTGAGATGAATTAACAGAACACAGAGCAGTTTCTCAGAAAGCTTCTTTCCAGTTTTGAACGGAAGATATTTCCTTTTTCACCATAGCCCTCTATGGGCTTCCAAATATCCCTTTGCCAATTCCACAAGAACAGCCTTAGCGAAAGGCTTCTTGAAGGGAAAGATGTAACTCTGTGAGATGCATTAACAGAACACAGAACAGTTTCTCAGAAAGCTTCTTTCCAGTTTTGAACGGAAGATATTTCCTTTTTCACCATAGCCCTCTATGGGCTTCCAAATATCCCTTTGCCAATTCCACAAGAACAGCCTTAGCGAAAGGCTTCTTGAAGGGAAAGATGTAACTCTGTGAGATGAATTAACGGAACACAGAGCAGTTTCTCAGAAAGCTTCTTTCCAGTTTTGAACGGAAGATATTTCCTTTTTCACCATAACCCTCTATGGGCTTCCAAATATCCCTTTGCCAATTCCACAAGAACAGCCTTAGCGAAAGGCTTCTTGAAGGGAAAGATGTAACTCTGTGAGATGAATTAACAGAACACAGAGCAGTTTCTCAGAAAGCTTCTTTCCAGTTTTGAACGGAAGATATTTCCTTTTTCACAATAGCCCTCTATGGGCTTCCAAATATCCCTTTGCCAATTCCACAAGAACAGCCTTAGCGAAAGGCTTCTTGAAGGGAAAGATGTAACTCTGTGAGACGAATTAACAGAACACAGAGCAGTTTCTCAGAAAGCTTCTTTCCAGTTTTGAACGGAAGATATTCCCTTTTTCACCATAGCCCTCTTTGGGCTTCCAAATATCCCTTTGCCAATTCCACAAGAACAGCCTTAGCGAAAGGCTTCTTGAAGGGAAAGATGTAACTCTGTGAGATGAATTAACAGAACACAGAGCAGTTTCTCAGAAAGCTTCTTTCCAGTTTTGAACGGAAGATATTTCCTTTTTCACCATAGCCCTCTATGGGCTTCCAAATATCCCTTTGCCAATATCACAAGAACAGCCTTAGCGAAAGGCTTCCTGAAGGGAAAGATGTAACTCTGTGAGATGAATTAACAGAACACAGAGCAGTTTCTCAGAATGCTTCTTTCCAGTTTTGAACGGAAGATATTTCCTTTTTCACCATATCCCTCTATGGGCTTCCAAATATCCCTTTGGCAATTCCACAAGCACAGCCTTAGCGAAAGGCTTCTTGAAGGGAAAGATGTAACTCTGTGAGATGAATTAACAGAACACAGAGCAGTTTCTCAGAAAGCTTCTTTCCAGTTTTGAACGGAAGATATTTCCTTTTTCACCATAGCCCTCTATGGGCTTCCAAATATCCCTTTGCCAATTCCACAAGAACAGCCTTAGCGAAAGGCTTCTTGAAGGGAAAGATGTAACTCTGTGAGATGAATTAACAGAACACAGAGCAGTTTCTCAGAAAGCTTCTTTCCAGTTTTGAACGGAAGATATTTCCTTTTTCACCTTAGCCCTCTATGGGCTTCCAAATAATCCTTTGCCAATTCCACAAGAACAGCCTTAGGGAAAGGCTTCTTGAAGGGAAAGATGTAACTCTGTGAGATGAATTAACAGAACACAGAGCAGTTTCTCAGAAAGCTTCTTTCCAGTTTTGAACGGAAGATATTTCCTTTTTCACCATAGCCCTCTATGGGCTTCCAAATATCCCTTTGCCAATTCCACAAGAACAGCCTTAGCGAAAGGCTTCTTGAAGGGAAAGATGTAACTCTGTGAGATGAATTAACAGAACACAGAGCAGTTTCTCAGAAAACTTCTTTCCAGTTTTGAACGGAAGATATTTCCTTTTTCACCATAGCCCTCTATGGGCTTCCAAATATCCCTTTGCCAATTCCACAAGAACAGCCTTAGCGAAAGGCTTCTTGAAGGGAAAGATGTAACTCTGTGAGATGAGTTAACAGAACACGGAGTAGTTTCTCTGAAAGCTTCTTTGCAGTTTTGAACGGAAGATATTTCCTTTTTCACCATAGCCCTCTATGGGCTTCCAAATATCCCTTTGCCAATTCCACAAAAACAGCCTTAGCGAAAGGCTTCTTGAAGGGAAAGATGTAACTCTGTGAGATGAATTAACAGAACACAGAGCAGTTTCTCAGAAAGCTTCTTTCCAGTTTTGAACGGAAGATATTTCCTTTTTCACCATAGCCCTCTATGGGGTTCCAAATATCCCTTTGCCAATTCCACAAGAACAGCCTTAGCGAAAGGCTTCTTGAAGGGAAAGATGTAACTCTGTGAGATGAATTAACAGAACACAGAGCAGTTTCTCAGAAAGCTTCCTTCCAGTTTTGAACGGAAGATATTTCCTTTTTCACCATAGCCCTCTATGGGCTTCCAAATATCCCTTTGCCAATTCCACAAGAACAGCCTTAGCGAAAGGCTTCTTGAAGGGAAAGATGTAACTCTGTGAGATGAATTAACAGAACACAGAGCAGTTTCTCAGAAAGCTTCTTTCCAGTTTTGAAGGAAAGATATTTCCTTTTTCACCATAGCCCTCTATGGGCTTCCAAATAATCCTTTGCCAATTCCACAAGAACAGCCTTAGCGAAAGGCTTCTTGAAGGGAAAGATGTAACTCTGTGAGATGAATTAACAGAACACAGAGCAGTTTCTCAGAAAGCTTCTTTCCAGTTTTGAACGGAAGTTATTTCCTTTTTCACCATAGCCCTCTATGGGCTTCCAAATATCCCTTTGCCCATTCCACAAGAACAGCCTTAGCGAAAGGCTTCTTGAAGGGAAAGATGTAACTCTGTGAGATGAATTAAGAGAACACAGAGCAGTTTCTCAGAAAACTTCTTTCCAGTTTTGAACGGAAGATATTTCCTTTTTCACCATAGCCCTCTATGGGCTTCCAAATATCCCTTTGCCAATTCCACAAGAACAGCCTTAGCGAAAGGCTTCTTGAAGGGAAAGATGTAACTCTGTGAGATGAATTAACAGAACACAGAGCAGTTTCTCAGAAAGCTTCTTTCCAGTTTTGAAGGAAAGATATTTCCTTTTTCACCATAGCCCTCTATGGGCTTCCAAATAATCCTTTGCCAATTCCACAAGAACAGCCTTAGCGAAAGGCTTCTTGAAGGGAAAGATGTAACTCTGTGAGATGAATTAACAGAACACAGAGCAGTTTCTCAGAAAGCTTCTTTCCAGTTTTGAACGGAAGATATTTCCTTTTTCACCATAGCTCTCTATGGGCTTCCAAATATCCCTTTGCCCATTCCACAAGAACAGCCTTAGCGAAAGGCTTCTTGAAGGGAAAGATGTAACTCTGTGAGATGAATTAACAGAACACAGAGCAGTTTCTCAGAAAGCTTCTTTCCAGTTTTGAACGGAATATATTTCCTTTTTCACCATAGCCCTCTATGGGCTTCCAAATATCCCTTTGCCAATTCCCCAAGAACAGCCTTAGCGAAAGGCTTCTTGAAGGGAAAGATGTAACTCTGTGAGATGAATTAACAGAACACAGAGCAGTTTCTCAGAAAGCTTCTTTCCAGTTTTGAACGGAAGATATTTCCTTTTTCACCATAGCCCTCTATGGGCTTCCAAATATCCCTTTGCCAATTCCACAAGACCAGCCTTAGCGAAAGGCTTCTTGAAGGGAAAGATGTAACTCTGTGAGATGAATTAACAGAACACAGAGCAGTTTCTCAGAAAGCTTCTTTCCAGTTTTGAACGGAAGATATTTCCTTTTTCACCATAGCCCTCTATGGGCTTCCAAATATCCCTTTGCCAATTCCACAAGAACAGCCTTAGCGAAAGGCTTCTTGAAGGGAAAGATGTAACTCTGTGAGATGAATTAACAGAACACAGAACAGTTTCTCAGAAAGCTTCTTTCCAGTTTTGAACGGAAGATATTTCCTTTTTCACCATAGCCCTCTATGGGCTTCCAAATATCCCTTTGCCAATTCCACAAGAACAGCCTTAGCGAAAGGCTTCTTGAAGGGAAAGATGTAACTCTGTGAGATGAATTAACGGAACACAGAGCAGTTTCTCAGAAAGCTTCTTTCCAGTTTTGAACGGAAGATATTTCCTTTTTCACCATAACCCTCTATGGGCTTCCAAATATCCCTTTGCCAATTCCACAAGAACAGCCTTAGCGAAAGGCTTCTTGAAGGGAAAGATGTAACTCTGTGAGATGAATTAACAGAACACAGAGCAGTTTCTCAGAAAGCTTCTTTCCAGTTTTGAACGGAAGATATTTCGTTTTTCACAATAGCCCTCTATGGGCTTCCAAATATCCCTTTGCCAATTCCACAAGAACAGCCTTAGCGAAAGGCTTCTTGAAGGGAAAGATGTAACTCTGTGAGACGAATTAACAGAACACAGAGCAGTTTCTCAGAAAGCTTCTTTCCAGTTTTGAACGGAAGATATTCCCTTTTTCACCATAGCCCTCTTTGGGCTTCCAAATATCCCTTTGCCAATTCCACAAGAACAGCCTTAGCGAAAGGCTTCTTGAAGGGAAAGATGTAACTCTGTGAGATGAATTAACAGAACACAGAGCAGTTTCTCAGAAAGCTTCTTTCCAGTTTTGAACGGAAGATATTTCCTTTTTCACCATAGCCCTCTATGGGCTTCCAAATATCCCTTTGCCAATATCACAAGAACAGCCTTAGCGAAAGGCTTCCTGAAGGGAAAGATGTAACTCTGTGAGATGAATTAACAGAACACAGAGCAGTTTCTCAGAAAGCTTCTTTCCAGTTTTGAACGGAAGATATTTCCTTTTTCACCATATCCCTCTATGGGCTTCCAAATATCCCTTTGGCAATTCCACAAGCACAGCCTTAGCGAAAGGCTTCTTGAAGGGAAAGATGTAACTCTGTGAGATGAATTAACAGAACACAGAGCAGTTTCTCAGAAAGCTTCTTTCCAGTTTTGAACGGAAGATATTTCCTTTTTCACCATAGCCCTCTGTGGGCTTCCAAATATCCCTTTGCCAATTCCACAAGAACAGCCTTAGCGAAAGGCTTCTTGAAGGGAAAGATGTAACTCTGTGAGATGAATTAACAGAACACAGAGCAGTTTCTCAGAAAGCTTCTTTCCAGTTTTGAACGGAAGATATTTCCTTTTTCACCTTAGCCCTCTATGGGCTTCCAAATAATCCTTTGCCAATTCCACAAGAACAGCCTTAGGGAAAGGCTTCTTGAAGGGAAAGATGTAACTCTGTGAGATGAATTAACAGAACACAGAGCAGTTTCTCAGAAAGCTTCTTTCCAGTTTTGAACGGAAGATATTTCCTTTTTCACCATAGCCCTCTATGGGCTTCCAAATATCCCTTTGCCAATTCCACAAGAACAGCCTTAGCGAAAGGCTTCTTGAAGGGAAAGATGTAACTCTGTGAGATGAATTAACAGAACACAGAGCAGTTTCTCAGAAAACTTCTTTCCAGTTTTGAACGGAAGATATTTCCTTTTTCACCATAGCCCTCTATGGGCTTCCAAATATCCCTTTGCCAATTCCACAAGAACAGCCTTAGCGAAAGGCTTCTTGAAGGGAAAGATGTAACTCTGTGAGATGAGTTAACAGAACACGGAGTAGTTTCTCTGAAAGCTTCTTTGCAGTTTTGAACGGAAGATATTTCCTTTTTCACCATAGCCCTCTATGGGCTTCCAAATATCCCTTTGCCAATTCCACAAGAACAGCCTTAGCGAAAGGCTTCTTGAAGGGAAAGATGTAACTCTGTGAGATGAATTAACAGAACACAGAGCAGTTTCTCAGAAAGCTTCTTTCCAGTTTTGAACGGAAGATATTTCCTTTTTCACCATAGCCCTCTATGGGGTTCCAAATATCCCTTTGCCAATTCCACAAGAACAGCCTTAGCGAAAGGCTTCTTGAAGGGAAAGATGTAACTCTGTGAGATGAATTAACAGAACACAGAGCAGTTTCTCAGAAAGCTTCCTTCCAGTTTTGAACGGAAGATATTTCCTTTTTCACCATAGCCCTCTATGGGCTTCCAAATATCCCTTTGCCAATTCCACAAGAACAGCCTTAGCGAAAGGCTTCTTGAAGGGAAAGATGTAACTCTGTGAGATGAATTAACAGAACACAGAGCAGTTTCTCAGAAAGCTTCTTTCCAGTTTTGAAGGAAAGATATTTCCTTTTTCACCATAGCCCTCTATGGGCTTCCAAATAATCCTTTGCCAATTCCACAAGAACAGCCTTAGCGAAAGGCTTCTTGAAGGGAAAGATGTAACTCTGTGAGATGAATTAACAGAACACAGAGCAGTTTCTCAGAAAGCTTCTTTCCAGTTTTGAACGGAAGTTATTTCCTTTTTCACCATAGCCCTCTATGGGCTTCCAAATATCCCTTTGCCCATTCCACAAGAACAGCCTTAGCGAAAGGCTTCTTGAAGGGAAAGATGTAACTCTGTGAGATGAATTAAGAGAACACAGAGCAGTTTCTCAGAAAACTTCTTTCCAGTTTTGAACGGAAGATATTTCCTTTTTCACCATAGCCCTCTATGGGCTTCCAAATATCCCTTTGCCAATTCCACAAGAACAGCCTTAGCGAAAGGCTTCTTGAAGGGAAAGATGTAACTCTGTGAGATGAAATAACAGAACACAGAGCAGTTTCTCAGAAAGCTTCTTTCCAGTTTTGAACGGAAGATATTTCCTTTTTCACCATAGCCCTCTATGGGCTTCCAAATATCCCTTTGCCAATTCCACAAGAACAGCCTTAGCGAAAGGCTTCTTGAAGGGAAAGATGTAACTCTGTGAGATGAATTAACAGAACACAGAGCAGTTTCTCAGAAAGCTTCTTTCCAGTTTTGAACGGAAGATATTTCCTTTTTCACCATAGCCCTCTATGGGCTTCTAAATATCCCTTTGCCAATTCCACAAGAACAGCCTTAGCGAAAGGCTTCTTGAAGGGAAAGATGTAACTCTGTGAGATGAATTAACAGAACACGGAGCAGTTTCTCAGAAAGCTTCTTTCCAGTTTTGACGGAAGGTATTTCCTTTTTCACCATAGCCCTCTATGGGCTTCCAAATATCCCTTTGCCAATTCCACAAGAACAGCCTTAGCGAAAGGCTTCTTGAAGGGAAAGATGTAACTCTGTGAGATGAATTAACAGAACACAGAGCAGTTTCTCAGAAAGCATCTTTCCAGTTTTGAACGGAAGATATTTCCTTTTTCACCTTAGCCCTCTATGGGCTTCCAAATAATCCTTTGCCAATTCCACAAGAACAGCCTTAGGGAAAGGCTTCTTGAAGGGAAAGATGAAACTCTGTGAGATGAATTAACAGAACACAGAGCAGTTTCTCAGAAAGCTTCTTTCCAGTTTTGAACGGAAGATATTTCCTTTTTCACCATAGCCCTCTATGGGCTTCCAAATATCCCTTTGCCAATTCCACAAGAACAGCCTTAGCGAAAGGCTTCTTGAAGGGAAAGATGTAACTCTGTGAGATGAATTAACAGAACACAGAGCAGTTTCTCAGAAAACTTCTTTCCAGTTTTGAACGGAAGATATTTCCTTTTTCACCATAGCCCTCTATGGGCTTCCAAATATCCCTTTGCCAATTCCACAAGAACAGCCTTAGCGAAAGGCTTCTTGAAGGGAAAGATGTAACTCTGTGAGATGAGTTAACAGAACACGGAGCAGTTTCTCTGAAAGCTTCTTTGCAGTTTTGAACGGAAGATATTTCCTTTTTCACCATAGCCCTCTATGGGCTTCCAAATATCCCTTTGCCAATTCCACAAAAACAGCCTTAGCGAAAGGCTTCTTGAAGGGAAAGATGTAACTCTGTGAGATGAATTAACAGAACACAGAGCAGTTTCTCAGAAAGCTTCTTTCCAGTTTTGAACGGAAGATATTTCCTTTTTCACCATAGCCCTCTGTGGGGTTCCAAATATCCCTTTGCCAATTCCACAAGAACAGCCTTAGCGAAAGGCTTCTTGAAGGGAAAGATGTAACTCTGTGAGATGAATTAACAGAACACAGAGCAGTTTCTCAGAAAGCTTCTTTCCAGTTTTGAACGGAAGATATTTCCTTTTTCACCATAGCCCTCTATGGGCTTCCAAATATCCCTTTGCCAATTCCACAAGAACAGCCTTAGCGAAAGGCTTCTTGAAGGGAAAGATGTAACTCTGTGAGATGAATTAACAGAACACAGAGCAGTTTCTCAGAAAGCTTCTTTCCAGTTTTGAAGGAAAGATATTTCCTTTTTCACCATAGCCCTCTATGGGCTTCCAAATAATCCTTTGCCAATTCCACAAGAACAGCCTTAGCGAAAGGCTTCTTGAAGGGAAAGATGTAACTCTGTGAGATGAATTAACAGAACACAGAGCAGTTTCTCAGAAAGCTTCTTTCCAGTTTTGAACGGAAGATATTTCCTTTTTCACCATAGCCCTCTATGGGCTTCCAAATATCCCTTTGCCCATTCCACAAGAACAGCCTTAGCGAAAGGCTTCTTGAAGGGAAAGATGTAACTCTGTGAGATGAATTAACAGAACACAGAGCAGTTTCTCAGAAAGCTTCTTTCCAGTTTTGAACGGAAGATATTTCCTTTTTCACCATAGCCCTCTATGGGCTTCCAAATATCCCTTTGCCCATTCCACAAGAACAGCCTTAGCGAAAGGCTTCTTGAAGGGAAAGATGTAACTCTGTGAGATGAATTAACAGAACACAGAGCAGTTTCTCAGAAAGCTTCTTTCCAGTTTTGAACGGAAGATATTTCCTTTTTCACCATAGCCCTCTTTGGGCTTCCAAATATCCCTTTGCCAATTCCACAAGACCAGCCTTAGCGAAAGGCTTCTTGAAGGGAAAGATGTAACTCTGTGAGATGAATTAACAGAACACACAGCAGTTTCTCAGAAAGCTTCTTTCCAGTTTTGAACGGAAGATATTTCCTTTTTCACCATAGCCCTCTATGGGCTTCCAAATATCCCTTTGCCAATTCCCCAAGAACAGCCTTAGCGAAAGGCTTCTTGAAGGGAAAGATGTAACTCTGTGAGATGAATTAACAGAACACAGAGCAGTTTCTCAGAAAGCTTCTTTCCAGTTTTGAACGGAAGATATTTCCTTTTTCACAATAGCCCTCTATGGGCTTCCAAATATCCCTTTGCCAATTCCACAAGAACAGCCTTAGCGAAAGGCTTCTTGAAGGGAAAGATGTAACTCTGTGAGACGAATTAACAGAACACAGAGCAGTTTCTCAGAAAGCTTCTTTCCAGTTTTGAACGGAAGATATTCCCTTTTTCACCATAGCCCTCTTTGGGCTTCCAAATATCCCTTTGCCAATTCCACAAGAACAGCCTTAGCGAAAGGCTTCTTGAAGGGAAAGATGTAACTCTGTGAGATGAATTAACAGAACACAGAGCAGTTTCTCAGAAAGCTTCTTTCCAGTTTTGAACGGAAGATATTTCCTTTTTCACCATAGCCCTCTATGGGCTTCCAAATATCCCTTTGCCAATATCACAAGAACAGCCTTAGCGAAAGGCTTCCTGAAGGGAAAGATGTAACTCTGTGAGATGAATTAACAGAACACAGAGCAGTTTCTCAGAAAGCTTCTTTCCAGTTTTGAACGGAAGATATTTCCTTTTTCACCATATCCCTCTATGGGCTTCCAAATATCCCTTTGGCAATTCCACAAGCACAGCCTTAGCGAAAGGCTTCTTGAAGGGAAAGATGTAACTCTGTGAGATGAATTAACAGAACACAGAGCAGTTTCTCAGAAAGCTTCTTTCCAGTTTTGAACGGAAGATATTTCCTTTTTCACCATAGCCCTCTATGGGCTTCCAAATATCCCTTTGCCAATTCCACAAGAACAGCCTTAGCGAAAGGCTTCTTGAAGGGAAAGATGTAACTCTGTGAGATGAATTAACAGAACACAGAGCAGTTTCTCAGAAAGCTTCTTTCCAGTTTTGAACGGAAGATATTTCCTTTTTCACCTTAGCCCTCTATGGGCTTCCAAATAATCCTTTGCCAATTCCACAAGAACAGCCTTAGGGAAAGGCTTCTTGAAGGGAAAGATGTAACTCTGTGAGATGAATTAACAGAACACAGAGCAGTTTCTCAGAAAGCTTCTTTCCAGTTTTGAACGGAAGATATTTCCTTTTTCACCATAGCCCTCTATGGGCTTCCAAATATCCCTTTGCCAATTCCACAAGAACAGCCTTAGCGAAAGGCTTCTTGAAGGGAAAGATGTAACTCTGTGAGATGAATTAACAGAACACAGAGCAGTTTCTCAGAAAACTTCTTTCCAGTTTTGAACGGAAGATATTTCCTTTTTCACCATAGCCCTCTATGGGCTTCCAAATATCCCTTTGCCAATTCCACAAGAACAGCCTTAGCGAAAGGCTTCTTGAAGGGAAAGATGTAACTCTGTGAGATGAGTTAACAGAACACGGAGTAGTTTCTCTGAAAGCTTCTTTGCAGTTTTGAACGGAAGATATTTCCTTTTTCACCATAGCCCTCTATGGGCTTCCAAATATCCCTTTGCCAATTCCACAAAAACAGCCTTAGCGAAAGGCTTCTTGAAGGGAAAGATGTAACTCTGTGAGATGAATTAACAGAACACAGAGCAGTTTCTCAGAAAGCTTCTTTCCAGTTTTGAACGGAAGATATTTCCTTTTTCACCATAGCCCTCTATGGGGTTCCAAATATCCCTTTGCCAATTCCACAAGAACAGCCTTAGCGAAAGGCTTCTTGAAGGGAAAGATGTAACTCTGTGAGATGAATTAACAGAACACAGAGCAGTTTCTCAGAAAGCTTCCTTCCAGTTTTGAACGGAAGATATTTCCTTTTTCACCATAGCCCTCTATGGGCTTCCAAATATCCCTTTGCCAATTCCACAAGAACAGCCTTAGCGAAAGGCTTCTTGAAGGGAAAGATGTAACTCTGTGAGATGAATTAACAGAACACAGAGCAGTTTCTCAGAAAGCTTCTTTCCAGTTTTGAAGGAAAGATATTTCCTTTTTCACCATAGCCCTCTATGGGCTTCCAAATAATCCTTTGCCAATTCCACAAGAACAGCCTTAGCGAAAGGCTTCTTGAAGGGAAAGATGTAACTCTGTGAGATGAATTAACAGAACACAGAGCAGTTTCTCAGAAAGCTTCTTTCCAGTTTTGAACGGAAGTTATTTCCTTTTTCACCATAGCCCTCTATGGGCTTCCAAATATCCCTTTGCCCATTCCACAAGAACAGCCTTAGCGAAAGGCTTCTTGAAGGGAAAGATGTAACTCTGTGAGATGAATTAAGAGAACACAGAGCAGTTTCTCAGAAAACTTCTTTCCAGTTTTGAACGGAAGATATTTCCTTTTTCACCATAGCCCTCTATGGGCTTCCAAATATCCCTTTGCCAATTCCACAAGAACAGCCTTAGCGAAAGGCTTCTTGAAGGGAAAGATGTAACTCTGTGAGATGAAATAACAGAACACGGAGCAGTTTCTCAGAAAGCTTCTTTCCAGTTTTGACGGAAGGTATTTCCTTTTTCACCATAGCCCTCTATGGGCTTCCAAATATCCCTTTGCCAATTCCACAAGAACAGCCTTAGCGAAAGGCTTCTTGAAGGGAAAGATGTAACTCTGTGAGATGAATTAACAGAACACAGAGCAGTTTCTCAGAAAACTTCTTTCCAGTTTTGAACGGAAGATATTTCCTTTTTCACCATAGCCCTCTATGGGCTTCCAAATATCCCTTTGCCAATTCCACAAGAACAGCCTTAGCGAAAGGCTTCTTGAAGGGAAAGATGTAACTCTGTGAGATGAGTTAACAGAACACGGAGCAGTTTCTCTGAAAGCTTCTTTGCAGTTTTGAACGGAAGATATTTCCTTTTTCACCATAGCCCTCTATGGGCTTCCAAATATCCCTTTGCCAATTCCACAAAAACAGCCTTAGCGAAAGGCTTCTTGAAGGGAAAGATGTAACTCTGTGAGATGAATTAACAGAACACAGAGCAGTTTCTCAGAAAGCTTCTTTCCAGTTTTGAACGGAAGATATTTCCTTTTTCACCATAGCCCTCTGTGGGGTTCCAAATATCCCTTTGCCAATTCCACAAGAACAGCCTTAGCGAAAGGCTTCTTGAAGGGAAAGATGTAACTCTGTGAGATGAATTAACAGAACACAGAGCAGTTTCTCAGAAAGCTTCTTTCCAGTTTTGAACGGAAGATATTTCCTTTTTCACCATAGCCCTCTATGGGCTTCCAAATATCCCTTTGCCAATTCCACAAGAACAGCCTTAGCGAAAGGCTTCTTGAAGGGAAAGATGTAACTCTGTGAGATGAATTAACAGAACACAGAGCAGTTTCTCAGAAAGCTTCTTTCCAGTTTTGAAGGAAAGATATTTCCTTTTTCACCATAGCCCTCTATGGGCTTCCAAATAATCCTTTGCCAATTCCACAAGAACAGCCTTAGCGAAAGGCTTCTTGAAGGGAAAGATGTAACTCTGTGAGATGAATTAACAGAACACAGAGCAGTTTCTCAGAAAGCTTCTTTCCAGTTTTGAACGGAAGATATTTCCTTTTTCACCATAGCCCTCTATGGGCTTCCAAATATCCCTTTGCCCATTCCACAAGAACAGCCTTAGCGAAAGGCTTCTTGAAGGGAAAGATGTAACTCTGTGAGATGAATTAACAGAACACAGAGCAGTTTCTCAGAAAGCTTCTTTCCAGTTTTGAACGGAAGATATTTCCTTTTTCACCATAGCCCTCTATGGGCTTCCAAATATCCCTTTGCCCATTCCACAAGAACAGCCTTAGCGAAAGGCTTCTTGAAGGGAAAGATGTAACTCTGTGAGATGAATTAACAGAACACAGAGCAGTTTCTCAGAAAGCTTCTTTCCAGTTTTGAACGGAAGATATTTCCTTTTTCACCATAGCCCTCTTTGGGCTTCCAAATATCCCTTTGCCAATTCCACAAGACCAGCCTTAGCGAAAGGCTTCTTGAAGGGAAAGATGTAACTCTGTGAGATGAATTAACAGAACACACAGCAGTTTCTCAGAAAGCTTCTTTCCAGTTTTGAACGGAAGATATTTCCTTTTTCACCATAGCCCTCTATGGGCTTCCAAATATCCCTTTGCCAATTCCCCAAGAACAGCCTTAGCGAAAGGCTTCTTGAAGGGAAAGATGTAACTCTGTGAGATGAATTAACAGAACACAGAGCAGTTTCTCAGAAAGCTTCTTTCCAGTTTTGAACGGAATATATTTCCTTTTTCACCATAGCCCTCTATGGGCTTCCAAATATCCCTTTGCCAATTCCACAAGAACAGCCTTAGCGAAAGGCTTCTTGAAGGGAAAGATGTAACTCTGTGAGATGAATTAACAGAACACAGAGCAGTTTCTCAGAAAGCTTCTTTCCAGTTTTGAACGGAAGATATTTCCTTTTTCACCATAGCCCTCTATGGGCTTCCAAATATCCCTTTGCCAATTCCACAAGACCAGCCTTAGCGAAAGGCTTCTTGAAGGGAAAGATGTAACTCTGTGAGATGAATTAACAGAACACAGAGCAGTTTCTCAGAAAGCTTCTTTCCAGTTTTGAACGGAAGATATTTCCTTTTTCACCATAGCCCTCTATGGGCTTCCAAATATCCCTTTGCCAATTCCACAAGAACAGCCTTAGCGAAAGGCTTCTTGAAGGGAAAGATGTAACTCTGTGAGATGAATTAACAGAACACAGAACAGTTTCTCAGAAAGCTTCTTTCCAGTTTTGAACGGAAGATATTTCCTTTTTCACCATAGCCCTCTATGGGCTTCCAAATATCCCTTTGCCAATTCCACAAGAACAGCCTTAGCGAAAGGCTTCTTGAAGGGAAAGATGTAACTCTGTGAGATGAATTAACGGAACACAGAGCAGTTTCTCAGAAAGCTTCTTTCCAGTTTTGAACGGAAGATATTTCCTTTTTCACCATAACCCTCTATGGGCTTCCAAATATCCCTTTGCCAATTCCACAAGAACAGCCTTAGCGAAAGGCTTCTTGAAGGGAAAGATGTAACTCTGTGAGATGAATTAACAGAACACAGAGCAGTTTCTCAGAAAGCTTCTTTCCAGTTTTGAACGGAAGATATTTCCTTTTTCACAATAGCCCTCTATGGGCTTCCAAATATCCCTTTGCCAATTCCACAAGAACAGCCTTAGCGAAAGGCTTCTTGAAGGGAAAGATGTAACTCTGTGAGATGAATTAACAGAACACAGAGCAGTTTCTCAGAAAACTTCTTTCCAGTTTTGAACGGAAGATATTTCCTTTTTCACCATAGCCCTCTACGGGCTTCCAAATATCCCTTTGCCAATTCCACAAGAACAGCCTTAGCGAAAGGCTTCTTGAAGGGAAAGATGTAACTCTGTGAGATGAGTTAACAGAACACGGAGTAGTTTCTCTGAAAGCTTCTTTGCAGTTTTGAACGGAAGATATTTCCTTTTTCACCATAGCCCTCTATGGGCTTCCAAATATCCCTTTGCCAATTCCACAAAAACAGCCTTAGCGAAAGGCTTCTTGAAGGGAAAGATGTAACTCTGTGAGATGAATTAACAGAACACAGAGCAGTTTCTCAGAAAGCTTCTTTCCAGTTTTGAACGGAAGATATTTCCTTTTTCACCATAGCCCTCTATGGGGTTCCAAATATCCCTTTGCCAATTCCACAAGAACAGCCTTAGCGAAAGGCTTCTTGAAGGGAAAGATGTAACTCTGTGAGATGAATTAACAGAACACAGAGCAGTTTCTCAGAAAGCTTCCTTCCAGTTTTGAACGGAAGATATTTCCTTTTTCACCATAGCCCTCTATGGGCTTCCAAATATCCCTTTGCCAATTCCACAAGAACAGCCTTAGCGAAAGGCTTATTGAAGGGAAAGATGTAACTCTGTGAGATGAATTAACAGAACACAGAGCAGTTTCTCAGAAAGCTTCTTTCCAGTTTTGAAGGAAAGATATTTCCTTTTTCACCATAGCCCTCTATGGGCTTCCAAATAATCCTTTGCCAATTCCACAAGAACAGCCTTAGCGAAAGGCTTCTTGAAGGGAAAGATGTAACTCTGTGAGATGAATTAACAGAACACAGAGCAGTTTCTCAGAAAGCTTCTTTCCAGTTTTGAACGGAAGTTATTTCCTTTTTCACCATAGCCCTCTATGGGCTTCCAAATATCCCTTTGCCCATTCCACAAGAACAGCCTTAGCGAAAGGCTTCTTGAAGGGAAAGATGTAACTCTGTGAGATGAATTAAGAGAACACAGAGCAGTTTCTCAGAAAACTTCTTTCCAGTTTTGAACGGAAGATATTTCCTTTTTCACCATAGCCCTCTATGGGCTTCCAAATATCCCTTTGCCAATTCCACAAGAACAGCCTTAGCGAAAGGCTTCTTGAAGGGAAAGATGTAACTCTGTGAGATGAAATAACAGAACACGGAGCAGTTTCTCAGAAAGCTTCTTTCCAGTTTTGACGGAAGGTATTTCCTTTTTCACCATAGCCCTCTATGGGCTTCCAAATATCCCTTTGCCAATCCCACAAGAACAGCCTTAGCGAAAGGCTTCTTGAAGGGAAAGATGTAACTCTGTGAGATGAATTAACAGAACACAGAGCAGTTTCTCAGAAAACTTCTTTCCAGTTTTGAACGGAAGATATTTCCTTTTTCACCATAGCCCTCTATGGGCTTCCAAATATCCCTTTGCCAATTCCACAAGAACAGCCTTAGCGAAAGGCTTCTTGAAGGGAAAGATGTAACTCTGTGAGATGAGTTAACAGAACACGGAGCAGTTTCTCTGAAAGCTTCTTTGCAGTTTTGAACGGAAGATATTTCCTTTTTCACCATAGCCCTCTATGGGCTTCCAAATATCCCTTTGCCAATTCCACAAAAACAGCCTTAGCGAAAGGCTTCTTGAAGGGAAAGATGTAACTCTGTGAGATGAATTAACAGAACACAGAGCAGTTTCTCAGAAAGCTTCTTTCCAGTTTTGAACGGAAGATATTTCCTTTTTCACCATAGCCCTCTGTGGGGTTCCAAATATCCCTTTGCCAATTCCACAAGAACAGCCTTAGCGAAAGGCTTCTTGAAGGGAAAGATGTAACTCTGTGAGATGAATTAACAGAACACAGAGCAGTTTCTCAGAAAGCTTCTTTCCAGTTTTGAACGGAAGATATTTCCTTTTTCACCATAGCCCTCTATGGGCTTCCAAATATCCCTTTGCCAATTCCACAAGAACAGCCTTAGCGAAAGGCTTCTTGAAGGGAAAGATGTAACTCTGTGAGATGAATTAACAGAACACAGAGCAGTTTCTCAGAAAGCTTCTTTCCAGTTTTGAAGGAAAGATATTTCCTTTTTCACCATAGCCCTCTATGGGCTTCCAAATAATCCTTTGCCAATTCCACAAGAACAGCCTTAGCGAAAGGCTTCTTGAAGGGAAAGATGTAACTCTGTGAGATGAATTAACAGAACACAGAGCAGTTTCTCAGAAAGCTTCTTTCCAGTTTTGAACGGAAGATATTTCCTTTTTCACCATAGCCCTCTATGGGCTTCCAAATATCCCTTTGCCCATTCCACAAGAACAGCCTTAGCGAAAGGCTTCTTGAAGGGAAAGATGTAACTCTGTGAGATGAATTAACAGAACACAGAGCAGTTTCTCAGAAAGCTTCTTTCCAGTTTTGAACGGAAGATATTTCCTTTTTCACCATAGCCCTCTATGGGCTTCCAAATATCCCTTTGCCCATTCCACAAGAACAGCCTTAGCGAAAGGCTTCTTGAAGGGAAAGATGTAACTCTGTGAGATGAATTAACAGAACACAGAGCAGTTTCTCAGAAAGCTTCTTTCCAGTTTTGAACGGAAGATATTTCCTTTTTCACCATAGCCCTCTTTGGGCTTCCAAATATCCCTTTGCCAATTCCACAAGACCAGCCTTAGCGAAAGGCTTCTTGAAGGGAAAGATGTAACTCTGTGAGATGAATTAACAGAACACACAGCAGTTTCTCAGAAAGCTTCTTTCCAGTTTTGAACGGAAGATATTTCCTTTTTCACCATAGCCCTCTATGGGCTTCCAAATATCCCTTTGCCAATTCCCCAAGAACAGCCTTAGCGAAAGGCTTCTTGAAGGGAAAGATGTAACTCTGTGAGATGAATTAACAGAACACAGAGCAGTTTCTCAGAAAGCTTCTTTCCAGTTTTGAACGGAATATATTTCCTTTTTCACCATAGCCCTCTATGGGCTTCCAAATATCCCTTTGCCAATTCCACAAGAACAGCCTTAGCGAAAGGCTTCTTGAAGGGAAAGATGTAACTCTGTGAGATGAATTAACAGAACACAGAGCAGTTTCTCAGAAAGCTTCTTTCCAGTTTTGAACGGAAGATATTTCCTTTTTCACCATAGCCCTCTATGGGCTTCCAAATATCCCTTTGCCAATTCCACAAGACCAGCCTTAGCGAAAGGCTTCTTGAAGGGAAAGATGTAACTCTGTGAGATGAATTAACAGAACACAGAGCAGTTTCTCAGAAAGCTTCTTTCCAGTTTTGAACGGAAGATATTTCCTTTTTCACCATAGCCCTCTATGGGCTTCCAAATATCCCTTTGCCAATTCCACAAGAACAGCCTTAGCGAAAGGCTTCTTGAAGGGAAAGATGTAACTCTGTGAGATGAATTAACAGAACACAGAACAGTTTCTCAGAAAGCTTCTTTCCAGTTTTGAACGGAAGATATTTCCTTTTTCACCATAGCCCTCTATGGGCTTCCAAATATCCCTTTGCCAATTCCACAAGAACAGCCTTAGCGAAAGGCTTCTTGAAGGGAAAGATGTAACTCTGTGAGATGAATTAACGGAACACAGAGCAGTTTCTCAGAAAGCTTCTTTCCAGTTTTGAACGGAAGATATTTCCTTTTTCACCATAACCCTCTATGGGCTTCCAAATATCCCTTTGCCAATTCCACAAGAACAGCCTTAGCGAAAGGCTTCTTGAAGGGAAAGATGTAACTCTGTGAGATGAATTAACAGAACACAGAGCAGTTTCTCAGAAAGCTTCTTTCCAGTTTTGAACGGAAGATATTTCCTTTTTCACAATAGCCCTCTATGGGCTTCCAAATATCCCTTTGCCAATTCCACAAGAACAGCCTTAGCGAAAGGCTTCTTGAAGGGAAAGATGTAACTCTGTGAGACGAATTAACAGAACACAGAGCAGTTTCTCAGAAAGCTTCTTTCCAGTTTTGAACGGAAGATATTCCCTTTTTCACCATAGCCCTCTTTGGGCTTCCAAATATCCCTTTGCCAATTCCACAAGAACAGCCTTAGCGAAAGGCTTCTTGAAGGGAAAGATGTAACTCTGTGAGACGAATTAACAGAACACAGAGCAGTTTCTCAGAAAGCTTCTTTCCAGTTTTGAACGGAAGATATTCCCTTTTTCACCATAGCCCTCTTTGGGCTTCCAAATATCCCTTTGCCAATTCCACAAGAACAGCCTTAGCGAAAGGCTTCTTGAAGGGAAAGATGTAACTCTGTGAGATGAATTAACAGAACACAGAGCAGTTTCTCAGAAAGCTTCTTTCCAGTTTTGAACGGAAGATATTTCCTTTTTCACCATAGCCCTCTATGGGCTTCCAAATATCCCTTTGCCAATATCACAAGAACAGCCTTAGCGAAAGGCTTCCTGAAGGGAAAGATGTAACTCTGTGAGATGAATTAACAGAACACAGAGCAGTTTCTCAGAAAGCTTCTTTCCAGTTTTGAACGGAAGATATTTCCTTTTTCACCATATCCCTCTATGGGCTTCCAAATATCGCTTTGGCAATTCCACAAGCACAGCCTTAGCGAAAGGCTTCTTGAGGGAAAGATGTAACTCTGTGAGATGAATTAACAGAACACAGAGCAGTTTCTCAGAAAGCTTCTTTCCAGTTTTGAACGGAAGATATTTCCTTTTTCACCATAGCCCTCTGTGGGCTTCCAAATATCCCTTTGCCAATTCCACAAGAACAGCCTTAGCGAAAGGCTTCTTGAAGGGAAAGATGTAACTCTGTGAGATGAATTAACAGAACACAGAGCAGTTTCTCAGAAAGCTTCTTTCCAGTTTTGAACGGAAGATATTTCCTTTTTCACCTTAGCCCTCTATGGGCTTCCAAATAATCCTTTGCCAATTCCACAAGAACAGCCTTAGGGAAAGGCTTCTTGAAGGGAAAGATGTAACTCTGTGAGATGAATTAACAGAACACAGAGCAGTTTCTCAGAAAGCTTCTTTCCAGTTTTGAACGGAAGATATTTCCTTTTTCACCATAGCCCTCTATGGGCTTCCAAATATCCCTTTGCCAATTCCACAAGAACAGCCTTAGCGAAAGGCTTCTTGAAGGGAAAGATGTAACTCTGTGAGATGAATTAACAGAACACAGAGCAGTTTCTCAGAAAACTTCTTTCCAGTTTTGAACGGAAGATATTTCCTTTTTCACCATAGCCCTCTATGGGCTTCCAAATATCCCTTTGCCAATTCCACAAGAACAGCCTTAGCGAAAGGCTTCTTGAAGGGAAAGATGTAACTCTGTGAGATGAGTTAACAGAACACGGAGTAGTTTCTCTGAAAGCTTCTTTGCAGTTTTGAACGGAAGATATTTCCTTTTTCACCATAGCCCTCTATGGGCTTCCAAATATCCCTTTGCCAATTCCACAAAAACAGCCTTAGCGAAAGGCTTCTTGAAGGGAAAGATGTAACTCTGTGAGATGAATTAACAGAACACAGAGCAGTTTCTCAGAAAGCTTCTTTCCAGTTTTGAACGGAAGATATTTCCTTTTTCACCATAGCCCTCTATGGGGTTCCAAATATCCCTTTGCCAATTCCACAAGAACAGCCTTAGCGAAAGGCTTCTTGAAGGGAAAGATGTAATTCTGTGAGATGAATTAACAGAACACAGAGCAGTTTCTCAGAAAGCTTCCTTCCAGTTTTGAACGGAAGATATTTCCTTTTTCACCATAGCCCTCTATGGGCTTCCAAATATCCCTTTGCCAATTCCACAAGAACAGCCTTAGCGAAAGGCTTCTTGAAGGGAAAGATGTAACTCTGTGAGATGAATTAACAGAACACAGAGCAGTTTCTCAGAAAGCTTCTTTCCAGTTTTGAAGGAAAGATATTTCCTTTTTCACCATAGCCCTCTATGGGCTTCCAAATAATCCTTTGCCAATTCCACAAGAACAGCCTTAGCGAAAGGCTTCTTGAAGGGAAAGATGTAACTCTGTGAGATGAATTAACAGAACACAGAGCAGTTTCTCAGAAAGCTTCTTTCCAGTTTTGAACGGAAGATATTTCCTTTTTCACCATAGCCCTCTATGGGCTTCCAAATATCCCTTTGCCCATTCCACAAGAACAGCCTTAGCGAAAGGCTTCTTGAAGGGAAAGATGTAACTCTGTGAGATGAATTAACAGAACACAGAGCAGTTTCTCAGAAAACTTCTTTCCAGTTTTGAACGGAAGATATTTCCTTTTTCACCATAGCCCTCTATGGGCTTCCAAATATCCCTTTACCAATTCCACAAGAACAGCCTTAGCGAAAGGCTTCTTGAAGGGAAAGATGTAACTCTGTGAGATGAAATAACAGAACACAGAGCAGTTTCTCAGAAAGCTTCTTTCCAGTTTTGAACGGAAGATATTTCCTTTTTCACCATAGCCCTCTATGGGCTTCCAAATATCCCTTTGCCAATTCCACAAGAACAGCCTTAGCGAAAGGCTTCTTGAAGGGAAAGATGTAACTCTGTGAGATGAATTAACAGAACACGGAGCAGTTTCTCAGAAAGCTTCTTTCCAGTTTTGACGGAAGGTATTTCCTTTTTCACCATAGCCCTCTATGGGCTTCCAAATATCCCTTTGCCAATTCCACAAGAACAGCCTTAGCGAAAGGCTTCTTGAAGGGAAAGATGTAACTCTGTGAGATGAATGAACAGAACACAGAGCAGTTTCCCAGAAAGCTTCTTTCCAGTTTTGAACGGAAGATATTTCCTTTTTCACCATAGCCCTCTATGGGCTTCCAAATATCCCTTTGCCAATTCCACAACAACAGCCTTAGCGAAAGGCTTCTTGAAGGGAAAGATGTAACTCTGTGAGATGAATTAACAGAACACGGAGCAGTTTCTCAGAAAGCTTCTTTCCAGTTTTGACGGAAGGTATTTCCTTTTTCACCATAGCCCTCTATGGGCTTCCAAATATCCCTTTGCCAATTCCACAAGAACAGCCTTAGCGAAAGGCTTCTTGAAGGGAAAGATGTAACTCTGTGAGATGAATTAACAGAACACAGAGCAGTTTCTCAGAAAGCTTCTTTCCAGTTTTGAACGGAAGATATTTCCTTTTTCACCATAGCCCTCTATGGGCTTCCAAATATCCCTTTGCCAATTCCACAAGAACAGCCTTAGCGAAAGGCTTCTTGAAGGGAAAGATGTAACTCTGTGAGATGAATTAACAGAACACACAGCAGTTTCTCAGAAAGCTTCTTTCCAGTTTTGAACGGAAGATATTTCCTTTTTCACCATAGCCCTCTATGGGCTTCCAAATATCCCTTTGCCAATTCCACAAGAACAGCCTTAGCGAAAGGCTTCTTGAAGGGAAAGATGTAACTCTGTGAGATGAATTAACAGAACACACAGCAGTTTCTCAGAAAGCTTCTTTCCAGTTTTGAACGGAAGATATTTCCTTTTTCACCATAGCCCTCTATGGGCTTCCAAATATCCCTTTGCCAATTCCCCAAGAACAGCCTTAGCGAAAGGCTTCTTGAAGGGAAAGATGTAACTCTTTGAGATGAATTAACAGAACACAGAGCAGTTTCTCAGAAAGCTTCTTTCCAGTTTTGAACGGAAGATATTTCCTTTTTCACCATAGCCCTCTATGGGCTTCCAAATTTCCCTAGGCCAATTCCACAAGAACAGCCTTAGCGAAAGGCTTCTTGAAGGGAAAGATGTAACTCTGTGAGATGAATTAACAGAACACAGAGCAGTTTCTCAGAAAACTTCTTTCCAGTTTTGAACGGAAGATATTTCCTTTTTCACCATAGCCCTCTATGGGCTTCCAAATATCCCTTTGCCAATTCCACAAGAACAGCCTTAGCGAAAGGCTTCTTGAAGGGAAAGATGTAACTCTGTGAGATGAATTAACAGAACACGGAGCAGTTTCTCAGAAAGCTTCTTTGCAGTTTTGAACGGAAGATATTTCCTTTTTCACCATAGCCCTCTATGGGCTTCCAAATATCCCTTTGCCAATTCCTCAAAAACAGCCTTAGCGAAAGGCTTCTTGAAGGGAAAGATGTAACTCTGTGAGATGAATTAACAGAACACAGAGCAGTTTCTCAGAAAGCTTCTTTCCAGTTTTGAACGGAAGATATTTCCTTTTTCACCATAGCCCTCTATGGGCTTCCAAATATCCCTTTGCCAATTCCACAAGAACAGCCTTAGCGAAAGGCTTCTTGAAGGGAAAGATGTAACTCTGTGAGATGAATTAACAGAACACAGAGCAGTTTCTCAGAAAGCTTCTTTCCAGTTTTGAACGGAAGATATTTCCTTTTTCACCATAGCCCTCTATGGGCTTCCAAATATCCCTTTGCCAATTCCACAAGACCAGCCTTAGCGAAAGGCTTCTTGAAGGGAAAGATGTAACTCTGTGAGATGAATTAACAGAACACAGAGCAGTTTCTCAGAAAGCTTTATCCAGTTTTGAACGGAAGATATTTCCTTTTTCACCATAGCCCTCTATGGGCTTCCAAATATCCCTTTGCCAATTCCACAAGAACAGCCTTAGCGAAAGGCTTCTTGAAGGGAAAGATGTAACTCTGTGAGATGAATTAACAGAACACAGAGCAGTTTCTCAGAAAGCTTCTTTCCAGTTTTGAACGGAAGATATTTCCTTTTTCACCATAGCCCTCTATGGGCTTCCAAATATCCCTTTGCCAATTCCACAAGAACAGCCTTAGCGAAAGGCTTCTTGAAGGGAAAGATGTAACTCTGTGAGATGAATTAACAGAACACAGAGCAGTTTTTCAGAAAGCTTCTTTCCAGTTTTGAACGGAAGATATTTCCTTTTTCACCATAGCCCTCTATGGGCTTCCAAATATCCCTTTGCCAATATCACAAGAACAGCCTTAGCGAAAGGCTTCCTGAAGGGAAAGATGTAACTCTGTGAGATGAATTAACAGAACACAGAGCAGTTTCTCAGAAAGCTTCTTTCCAGTTTTGAACGGAAGATATTTCCTTTTTCACC
This sequence comes from Chlorocebus sabaeus, assembly GCF_047675955.1. Lineage (NCBI taxonomy): Eukaryota > Metazoa > Chordata > Mammalia > Primates > Cercopithecidae > Chlorocebus > Chlorocebus sabaeus. The sequence goes on from NW_027327557.1 coordinate 245,365, forward strand.
ATATCCCTCTATGGGCTTCCAAATATCCCTTTGGCAATTCCACATGAACAGCCTTAGCGAAAGGCTTCTTGAAGGGAAAGATGTAACTCTGTGAGATGAATTAACAGAACACAGAGCAGTTTCTCAGAAAGCTTCTTTCCAGTTTTGAACGGAAGATATTTCCTTTTTCACCATAGCCATCTATGGGCTTCCAAATATCCCTTTGCCAATTCCACAAGAACAGCCTTAGCGAAAGGCTTCTTGAAGGGAAAGATGTAACTCTGTGAGATGAATTAACAGAACACAGAGCAGTTTCTCAGAAAGCTTCTTTCCAGTTTTGAACGGAAGATATTTCCTTTTTCACCATAGCCCTCTATGGGCTTCCAAATAATCCTTTGCCAATTCCACAAGAACAGCCTTAGGGAAAGGCTTCTTGAAGGGAAAGATGTAACTCTGTGAGATGAATTAACAGAACACAGAGCAGTTTCTCAGAAAGCTTCTTTCCAGTTTTGAACGGAAGATATTTCCTTTTTCACCATAGCCCTCTATGGGCTTCCAAATATCCCTTTGCCAATTCCACAAGAACAGCCTTAGCGAAAGGCTTCTTGAAGGGAAAGATGTAACTCTGTGAGATGAGTTAACAGAACACGGAGTAGTTTCTCTGAAAGCTTCTTTGCAGTTTTGAACGGAAGATATTTCCTTTTTCACCATAGCCCTCTATGGGCTTCCAAATATCCCTTTGCCAATTCCACAAAAACAGCCTTAGCGAAAGGCTTCTTGAAGGGAAAGATGTAACTCTGTGAGATGAATTAACAGAACACAGAGCAGTTTCTCAGAAAGCTTCTTTCCAGTTTTGAACGGAAGATATTTCCTTTTTCACCATAGCCCTCTATGGGGTTCCAAATATCCCTTTGCCAATTCCACAAGAACAGCCTTAGCGAAAGGCTTCTTGAAGGGAAAGATGTAACTCTGTGAGATGAATTAACAGAACACAGAGCAGTTTCTCAGAAAGCTTCCTTCCAGTTTTGAACGGAAGATATTTCCTTTTTCACCATAGCCCTCTATGGGCTTCCAAATATCCCTTTGCCAATTCCACAAGAACAGCCTTAGCGAAAGGCTTCTTGAAGGGAAAGATGTAACTCTGTGAGATGAATTAACAGAACACAGAGCAGTTTCTCAGAAAGCTTCTTTCCAGTTTTGAAGGAAAGATATTTCCTTTTTCACCATAGCCCTCTATGGGCTTCCAAATAATCCTTTGCCAATTCCACAAGAACAGCCTTAGCGAAAGGCTTCTTGAAGGGAAAGATGTAACTCTGTGAGATGAATTAACAGAACACAGAGCAGTTTCTCAGAAAGCTTCTTTCCAGTTTTGAACGGAAGATATTTCCTTTTTCACCATAGCCCTCTATGGGCTTCCAAATATCCCTTTGCCCATTCCACAAGAACAGCCTTAGCGAAAGGCTTCTTGAAGGGAAAGATGTAACTCTGTGAGATGAATTAACAGAACACAGAGCAGTTTCTCAGAAAACTTCTTTCCAGTTTTGAACGGAAGATATTTCCTTTTTCACCATAGCCCTCTATGGGCTTCCAAATATCCCTTTACCAATTCCACAAGAACAGCCTTAGCGAAAGGCTTCTTGAAGGGAAAGATGTAACTCTGTGAGATGAAATAACAGAACACAGAGCAGTTTCTCAGAAAGCTTCTTTCCAGTTTTGAACGGAAGATATTTCCTTTTTCACCATAGCCCTCTATGGGCTTCCAAATATCCCTTTGCCAATTCCACAAGAACAGCCTTAGCGAAAGGCTTCTTGAAGGGAAAGATGTAACTCTGTGAGATGAATTAACAGAACACGGAGCAGTTTCTCAGAAAGCTTCTTTCCAGTTTTGACGGAAGGTATTTCCTTTTTCACCATAGCCCTCTATGGGCTTCCAAATATCCCTTTGCCAATTCCACAAGAACAGCCTTAGCGAAAGGCTTCTTGAAGGGAAAGATGTAACTCTGTGAGATGAATGAACAGAACACAGAGCAGTTTCCCAGAAAGCTTCTTTCCAGTTTTGAACGGAAGATATTTCCTTTTTCACCATAGCCCTCTATGGGCTTCCAAATATCCCTTTGCCAATTCCACAACAACAGCCTTAGCGAAAGGCTTCTTGAAGGGAAAGATGTAACTCTGTGAGATGAATTAACAGAACACGGAGCAGTTTCTCAGAAAGCTTCTTTCCAGTTTTGACGGAAGGTATTTCCTTTTTCACCATAGCCCTCTATGGGCTTCCAAATATCCCTTTGCCAATTCCACAAGAACAGCCTTAGCGAAAGGCTTCTTGAAGGGAAAGATGTAACTCTGTGAGATGAATTAACAGAACACAGAGCAGTTTCTCAGAAAGCTTCTTTCCAGTTTTGAACGGAAGATATTTCCTTTTTCACCATAGCCCTCTATGGGCTTCCAAATATCCCTTTGCCAATTCCACAAGAACAGCCTTAGCGAAAGGCTTCTTGAAGGGAAAGATGTAACTCTGTGAGATGAATTAACAGAACACACAGCAGTTTCTCAGAAAGCTTCTTTCCAGTTTTGAACGGAAGATATTTCCTTTTTCACCATAGCCCTCTATGGGCTTCCAAATATCCCTTTGCCAATTCCCCAAGAACAGCCTTAGCGAAAGGCTTCTTGAAGGGAAAGATGTAACTCTGTGAGATGAATTAACAGAACACAGAGCAGTTTCTCAGAAAGCTTCTTTCCAGTTTTGAACGGAAGATATTTCCTTTTTCACCATAGCCCTCTATGGGCTTCCAAATTTCCCTAGGCCAATTCCACAAGAACAGCCTTAGCGAAAGGCTTCTTGAAGGGAAAGATGTAACTCTGTGAGATGAATTAACAGAACACAGAGCAGTTTCTCAGAAAGCTTCTTTCCAGTTTTGAACGGAAGATATTTCCTTTTTCACCATAGCCCTCTATGGGCTTCCAAATATCCCTTTGCCAATTCCACAAGAACAGCCTTAGCGAAAGGATTCTTGAAGGGAAAGATGTAACTCTGTGAGATTAATTAACAGAACACAGAGCAGTTTCTCAGAAAGCTTCTTTCCAGTTTTGAACGGAAGATATTTCCGTTTTCACCATAGCCCTCTAAGGGCTTCCAAATATCCCTTTGTCAAATCCACAAGAACAGCCTTAGGGAAAGGCTTCTTGAAGGGAAAGATGTAACTCTGTGAGATGAATTAACAGAACACAGAGCAGTTTCTCAGAAAGCTTCTTTCCAGTTTTGAACCGAAGATATTTCCTTTTTCACCATAGCCCTCTATGGGCTTCCAAATATCCCTTTGCCAATTCCACAAGAACAGCCTTAGCGAAAGGCTTCTTGAAGGGAAAGATGTAACTCTGTGAGATGAATTAACAGAACACAGAGCAGTTTCTCAGAAAGCTTCTTTCCAGTTTTGAACGGAAGATATTTCCTTTTTCACCATAGCCCTCTATGGGCTTCCAAATATCCCTTTGCCAATTCCACAAGAACAGCCTTAGCGAAAGGCTTCTTGAAGGGAAAGATGTAACTCTGTGAGATGAATTAACAGAACACAGAGCAGTTTCTCAGAAAGCTTCTTTCCAGTTTTGAACGGAAGATATTTCCTTTTTCACCATAGCCCTCTATGGGCTTCCAAATATCCCGTTGCCAATCCTACAAGAACAGCCTTAGCGAAAGGATTGTTGAAGGGAAAGATGTAACTGTGTGAGATGAATTAACAGAACACAGAGCAGTTTCTCAGAAAGCTTCTTTCCAGTTTTGAACGGAAGATATTTCCTTTTTCACCATAGCCCTCTATGGGCTTCCAAATATCCCTTTGCCAATTCCCCAGGAACAGCCTTAGCGAAAGGCTTCTTGAAGGGATAGATGTAACTCTGTGAGATGAATGAACAGAACACAGAGCAGTTTCTCAGAAAGCTTCTTTCCAGTTTTGAACGGAAGATATTTCCTTTTTCACCATAGCCCTCTATGGGCTTCCAAATATCCCTTTGCCAATTCCACAAGAACAGCCTTAGCGAAAGGCTTCTTGAAGGGAAAGATGTAACTCTGTGAGATGAATTAACAGAACACGGAGCAGTTTCTCAGAAAGCTTCTTTCCAGTTTTGACGGAAGGTATTTCCTTTTTCACCATAGCCCTCTATGGGCTTCCAAATATCCCTTTGCCAATTCCACAAGAACAGCCTTAGCGAAAGGCTTCTTGAAGGGAAAGATGTAACTCTGTGAGATGAATTAACAGAACACAGAGCAGTTTCTCAGAAAGCTTCTTTCCAGTTTTGAACGGAAGATATTTCCTTTTTCACCATAGCCCTCTATGGGCTTCCAAATATCCCTTTGCCAATTCCACAAGAACAGCCTTAGCGAAAGGCTTCTTGAAGGGAAAGATGTAACTCTGTGAGATGAATTAACAGAACACACAGCAGTTTCTCAGAAAGCTTCTTTCCAGTTTTGAACGGAAGATATTTCCTTTTTCACCATAGCCCTCTATGGGCTTCCAAATATCCCTTTGCCAATTCCCCAAGAACAGCCTTAGCGAAAGGCTTCTTGAAGGGAAAGATGTAACTCTGTGAGATGAATTAACAGAACACAGAGCAGTTTCTCAGAAAGCTTCTTTCCAGTTTTGAACGGAAGATATTTCCTTTTTCACCATAGCCCTCTATGGGCTTCCAAATATCCCTTTGCCAATTCCACAAGAACAGCCTTAGCGAAAGGCTTCTTGAAGGGAAAGATGTAACTCTGTGAGATGAATTAACAGAACACAGAGCAGTTTCTCAGAAAGCTTCTTTCCAGTTTTGAACGGAAGATATTTCCTTTTTCACCACAACCCTCTATGGGCTTCCAAATATCCCTTTGCCAATTCCACAAGAACAGCCTTAGCGAAAGGCTTCTTGAAGGGAAAGATGTAACTCTGTGAGATGAATTAACAGAACACAGAGCAGTTTCTCAGAAAGCTTCTTTCCAGTTTTGAACGGAAGATATTTCCTTTTTCACCATAGCCCTCTATGGGCTTCCAAATATCCCTTTGCCAATTCCACAAGAACAGCCTTAGCGAAAGGCTTCTTGAAGGGAAAGATGTAACTCTGTGAGATGAATTTACAGAACACAGAGCAGTTTCTCAGAAAGTTTCTTTCCAGTTTTGAACGGAAGATATTCCCTTTTTTACCATAGCCCTCTTTGGGCTTCCAAATATCCCTTTGCCAATTCCACAAGAACAGCCTTAGCGAAAGGCTTCTTGAAGGGAAAGATGTAACTCTGTGAGATGAATTAACAGAACAAAGAGCAGTTTCTCAGAAAGCTTCTTTCCAGTTTTGAACGGAAGATATTTCCTTTTTCACCATAGCCCTCTATGGGCTTCCAAATATCCCTTTGCCAATTCCACAAGAACAGCCTTAGCGAAAGGCTTCCTGAAGGGAAAGATGTAACTCTGTGAGATGAATTAACAGAACACAGAGCAGTTTCTCAGAAAGCTTCTTTCCAGTTTTGAACGGAAGATATTTCCTTTTTCACCATATCCCTCTATGGGCTTCCAAATATCCCTTTGGCAATTCCACAAGAACAGCCTTAGCGAAAGGCTTCTTGAAGGGAAAGATGTAACTCTGTGAGATGAATTAACAGAACACAGAGCAGTTTCTCAGAAAGCTTCTTTCCAGTTTTGAACGGAAGATATTTCCTTTTTCACCATAGCCCTCTATGGGCTTCCAAATATCCCTTTGCCAATTCCACAAGAACAGCCTTAGCGAAAGGCTTCTTGAAGGGAAAGATGTAACTCTGTGAGATGAATTAACAGAACACAGAGCAGTTTCTCAGAAAGCTTCTTTCCAGTTTTGAACGGAAGATATTTCCTTTTTCACCTTAGCCCTCTATGGGCTTCCAAATAATCCTTTGCCAATTCCACAAGAACAGCCTGAGCGAAAGGCTTCTTGAAGGGAAAGATGTAACTCTGTGAGATGAATTAACAGAACACAGAGCAGTTTCTCAGAAAGCTTCTTTCCAGTTTTGAACGGAAGATATTTCCTTTTTCACCATAGCCCTCTATGGGCTTCCAAATATCCCTTTGCCAATTCCACAAGAACAGCCTGAGCGAAAGGCTTCTTGAAGGGAAAGATGTAACTCTGTGAGATGAATTAACAGAACACGGAGCAGTTTCTCAGAAAGCTTCTTTGCAGTTTTGAACGGAAGATATTTCCTTTTTCACCATAGCCCTCTATGGGCTTCCAAATATCCATTTGCCAATTCCACAAAAACAGCCTTAGCGAAAGGCTTCTTGAAGGGAAAGATGTAACTCTGTGAGATGAATTAACAGAACACAGAGCAGTTTCTCAGAAAGCTTCTTTCCAGTTTTGAACGGAAGATATTTCCTTTTTCACCATAGCCCTCTATGGGGTTCCAAATATCCCTTTGCCAATTCCACAAGAACAGCCTTAGCGAAAGGCTTCTTGAAGGGAAAGATGTAACTCTGTGAGATGAATTAACAGAACACAGAGCAGTTTCTCAGAAAGCTTCTTTCCAGTTTTGAACGGAAGATATTTCCTTTTTCACCATAGCCCTCTATGGGCTTCCAAATATCCCTTTGCCAATTCCACAAGAACAGCCTTAGCGAAAGGCTTCTTGAAGGGAAAGATGTAACTCTGTGAGATGAATTAACAGAACACAGAGCAGTTTCTCAGAAAGCTTCTTTCCAGTTTTGAAGGAAAGATATTTCCTTTTTCACCATAGCCCTCTATGGGCTTCCAAATAATCCTTTGGCAATTCCACAAGAACAGCCTTAGCGAAAGGCTTCTTGAAGGGAAAGATGTAACTCTGTGAGATGAATTAACAGAACACAGAGCAGTTTCTCAGAAAGCTTCTTTCCAGTTTTGAACGGAAGATATTTCCTTTTTCACCATAGCCCTCTATGGGCTTCCAAATATCCCTTTGCCAATTCCACAAGAACAGCCTTAGCGAAAGGCTTCTTGAAGGGAAAGATGTAACTCTGTGAGATGAATGAACAGAACACAGAGCAGTTTCTCAGAAAACTTCTTTCCATTTTTGAACGGAAGATATTTCCTTTTTCACCATAGCCCTCTATGGGCTTCCAAATATCCCTTTGCCAATTCCACAAGAACAGCCTTAGCGAAAGGCTTCTTGAAGGGAAAGATGTAACTCTGTGAGATGAAATAACAGAACACAGAGCAGTTTCTCAGAAAGCTTCTTTCCAGTTTTGAACGGAAGATATTTCCTTTTTCACCATAGCCCTCTATGGGCTTCCAAATATCCCTTTGCCATTTCCACAAGAACAGCCTTAGCGAAAGGCTTCTTGAAGGGAAAGATGTAACACTGTGAGATGAATTAACAGAACACAGAGCAGTTTCTCAGAAAGCTTGTTTCCAGTTTTGAAAGGAAGATATTTCCTTTTTCACCATAGCCCTCTATGGGCTTCCAAATATCCCTTTGCCAATTCCACAAGAACAGCCTTAGCGAAAGGCTTCTTGAAGGGAAAGATGTAACTCTGTGAGATGAATGAACAGAACACAGAGCAGTTTCTCAGAAAGCTTCTTTCCAGTTTTGAACGGAAGATATTTCCTTTTTCACCATAGCCCTCTATGGGCTTCCAAATATCCCTTTGCCAATTCCACAAGAACAGCCTTAGCGAAAGGCTTCTTGAAGGGAAAGATGTAACTCTGTGAGATGAATTAACAGAACACGGAGCAGTTTCTCAGAAAGCTTCTTTGCAGTTTTGAACGGAAGATATTTCCTTTTTCACCATAGCCCTCTATGGGCTTCCAAATATCCATTTGCCAATTCCACAAAAACAGCCTTAGCGAAAGGCTTCTTGAAGGGAAAGATGTAACTCTGTGAGATGAATTAACAGAACACAGAGCAGTTTCTCAGAAAGCTTCTTTCCAGTTTTGAACGGAAGATATTTCCTTTTTCACCATAGCCCTCTATGGGGTTCCAAATATCCCTTTGCCAATTCCACAAGAACAGCCTTAGCGAAAGGCTTCTTGAAGGGAAAGATGTAACTCTGTGAGATGAATTAACAGAACACAGAGCAGTTTCTCAGAAAGCTTCTTTCCAGTTTTGAAGGAAAGATATTTCCTTTTTCACCATAGCCCTCTATGGGCTTCCAAATAATCCTTTGGCAATTCCACAAGAACAGCCTTAGCGAAAGGCTTCTTGAAGGGAAAGATGTAACTCTGTGAGATGAATTAACAGAACACAGAGCAGTTTCTCAGAAAGCTTCTTTCCAGTTTTGAACGGAAGATATTTCCTTTTTCACCATAGCCCTCTATGGGCTTCCAAATATCCCTTTGCCAATTCCACAAGAACAGCCTTAGCGAAAGGCTTCTTGAAGGGAAAGATGTAACTCTGTGAGATGAATTAACAGAACACAGAGCAGTTTCTCAGAAAACTTCTTTCCATTTTTGAACGGAAGATATTTCCTTTTTCACCATAGCCCTCTATGGGCTTCCAAATATCCCTTTGCCAATTCCACAAGAACAGCCTTAGCGAAAGGCTTCTTGAAGGGAAAGATGTAACTCTGTGAGATGAAATAACAGAACACAGAGCAGTTTCTCAGAAAGCTTCTTTCCAGTTTTGAACGGAAGATATTTCCTTTTTCACCATAGCCCTCTATGGGCTTCCAAATATCCCTTTGCCATTTCCACAAGAACAGCCTTAGCGAAAGGCTTCTTGAAGGGAAAGATGTAACACTGTGAGATGAATTAACAGAACACAGAGCAGTTTCTCAGAAAGCTTGTTTCCAGTTTTGAACGGAAGATATTTCCTTTTTCACCATAGCCCTCTATGGGCTTCCAAATATCCCTTTGCCAATTCCACAAGAACAGCCTTAGCGAAAGGCTTCTTGAAGGGAAAGATGTAACTCTGTGAGATGAATGAACAGAACACAGAGCAGTTTCTCAGAAAGCTTCTTTCCAGTTTTGAACGGAAGATATTTCCTTTTTCACCATAGCCCTCTATGGGCTTCCAAATATCCCTTTGCCAATTCCACAAGAACAGCCTTAGCGAAAGGCTTCTTGAAGGGAAAGATGTAACTCTGTGAGATGAATTAACAGAACACGGAGCAGTTTCTCAGAAAGCTTCTTTCCAGTTTTGACGGAAGGTATTTCCTTTTTCACCATAGCCCTCTATGGGCTTCCAAATATCCCTTTGCCAATTCCACAAGAACAGCCTTAGCGAAAGGCTTCTTGAAGGGAAAGATGTAACTCTGTGAGATGAATGAACAGAACACAGAGCAGTTTCTCAGAAAGCTTCTTTCCAGTTTTGAACGGAAGATATTTCCTTTTTCACCATAGCCCTCTATGGGCTTCCAAATATCCCTTTGCCAATTCCACAAGAACAGCCTTAGCGAAAGGCTTCTTGAAGGGAAAGATGTAACTCTGTGAGATGAATTAACAGAACACACAGCAGTTTCTCAGAAAGCTTCTTTCCAGTTTTGACGGAAGGTATTTCCTTTTTCACCATAGCCATCTATGGGCTTCCAAATATCCCTTTGCCAATTCCACAAGAACAGCCTTAGCGAAAGGCTTCTTGAAGGGAAAGATGTAACTCTGTGAGATGAATTAACAGAACACAGAGCAGTTTCTCAGAAAGCTTCTTTCCAGTTTTGAACGGAAGATATTTCCTTTTTCACCATAGCCCTCTATGGGCTTCCAAATATCCCTTTGCCAATTCCACAAGAACAGCCTTAGCGAAAGGCTTCTTGAAGGGAAAGATGTAACTCTGTGAGATGAATTAACAGAACACACAGCAGTTTCTCAGAAAGCTTCTTTCCAGTTTTGAACGGAAGATATTTCCTTTTTCACCATAGCCCTCTATGGGCTTCCAAATATCCCTTTGCCAATTCCCCAAGAACAGCCTTAGCGAAAGGCTTCTTGAAGGGAAAGATGTAACTCTGTGAGATGCATTAACAGAACACAGAGCAGTTTCTCAGAAAGCTTCTTTCCAGTTTTGAACGGAAGATATTTCCGTTTTCACCGTAGCCCTCTATGGGCTTCCAAATATCCCTTTGCCAAATCCACAAGAACAACCTTAGGGAAAGGCTTCTTGAAGGGAAAGATGTAACGCTGTGAGATGAATTAACAGAACACAGAGCAGTTTCTCAGAAAGCTTCTTTCCAGTTTTGAACGGAAGATATTTCCTTTTTCACCATAGCCCTCTATGTGCTTCCAAATATCCCTTTGCCAATTCCACAAGAACAGCCTTAGCGAAAGGCTTCTTGAAGGGAAAGATGTAACTCTGTGAGATGAATTACCAGAACACAGAGCAGTTTCTCAGAAAGCTTCTTTCCAGTTTTGAACGGAAGATATTTCCTTTTTCACCATAGCCCTCTATGGGCTTCCAAATATCCCTTTGCAAATTCCACAAGAACAGCCTTAGCGAAAGGCTTCTTGAAGGGAAAGATGTAACTCAGTGAGATGAATTAACAGAACACAGAGCAGTTTCTCAGAAAGCTTCTTTCCAGTTTTGAACGGAAGATATTTCCGTTTTCACCATAGCCCTCTAAGGGCTTCCAAATATCCCGTTGCCAATTCTACAAGAACAGCCTTAGGGAAAGGCTTCTTGAAGGGAAAGATGTAACTGTGTGAGATGAATTAACAGAACACAGAGCAGTTTCTCAGAAAGCTTCTTTCCAGTTTTGAACGGAAGATATTTCCTTTTTCACCATAGCCCTCTATGGGCTTCCAAATATCCCTTTGCCAATTCCACAAGAACAGCCTTAGCGAAAGGCTTCTTGAAGGGAAAGATGTAACTCTGTGAGATGAATTAACAGAACACAGAGCAGTTTCTCAGAAAGCTTCTTTCCAGTTTTGAACGGAAGATATTTCCTTTTTCACCAAAGACCACTATGGGCTTCCAAATATCCCTTTGCCAATTCCACAAGAACAGCCTTAGCGAAAGGCTTCTTGAAGGGAAAGATGTAACTCTGTGAGATGAATTAACAGAACACAGAGCAGTTTCTCAGAAAGCTTCTTTCCAGTTTTGAACGGAAGATATTTCCTTTTTCACCATAGCCCTCTATGGGCTTCCAAATATCCCGTTGCCAATCCTACAAGAACAGCCTTAGCGAAAGGATTGTTGAAGGGAAAGATGTAACTGTGTGAGATGAATTAACAGAACACGGAGCAGTTTCTCAGAAAGCTTCTTTCCAGTTTTGAACGGAAGATATTTCCTTTTTCACCATAGCCCTCTATGGGCTTCCAAATATCCCTTTGCCAATTCCCCAGGAACAGCCTTAGCGAAAGGCTTCTTGAAGGGATAGATGTAACTCTGTGAGATGAATGAACAGAACACAGAGCAGTTTCTCAGAAAGCTTCTTTCCAGTTTTGAACGGAAGATATTTCCTTTTTCACCATAGCCCTCTATGGGCTTCCAAATATCCCTTTGCCAATTCCACAAGAACAGCCTTAGCGAAAGGCTTCTTGAAGGGAAAGATGTAACTCTGTGAGATGAATTAACAGAACACGGAGCAGTTTCTCAGAAAGCTTCTTTCCAGTTTTGACGGAAGGTATTTCCTTTTTCACCATAGCCCTCTATGGGCTTCCAAATATCCCTTTGCCAATTCCACAAGAACAGCCTTAGCGAAAGGCTTCTTGAAGGGAAAGATGTAACTCTGTGAGATGAATTAACAGAACACAGAGCAGTTTCTCAGAAAGCTTCTTTCCAGTTTTGAACGGAAGATATTTCCTTTTTCACCATAGCCCTCTATGGGCTTCCAAATATCCCTTTGCCAATTCCACAAGAACAGCCTTAGCGAAAGGCTTCTTGAAGGGAAAGATGTAACTCTGTGAGATGAATTAACAGAACACACAGCAGTTTCTCAGAAAGCTTCTTTCCAGTTTTGAACGGAAGATATTTCCTTTTTCACCATAGCCCTCTATGGGCTTCCAAATATCCCTTTGCCAATTCCCCAAGAACAGCCTTAGCGAAAGGCTTCTTGAAGGGAAAGATGTAACTCTGTGAGATGAATTAACAGAACACAGAGCAGTTTCTCAGAAAGCTTCTTTCCAGTTTTGAACGGAAGATATTTCCTTTTTCACCATAGCCCTCTATGGGCTTCCAAATATCCCTTTGCCAATTCCACAAGAACAGCCTTAGCGAAAGGCTTCTTGAAGGGAAAGATGTAACTCTGTGAGATGAATTAACAGAACACAGAGCAGTTTCTCAGAAGGCTTCTTTCCAGTTTTGAACGGAAGATATTTCCTTTTTCACCACAACCCTCTATGGGCTTCCAAATATCCCTTTGCCAATTCCACAAGAACAGCCTTAGCGAAAGGCTTCTTGAAGGGAAAGATGTAACTCTGTGAGATGAATTAACAGAACACAGAGCAGTTTCTCAGAAAGCTTCTTTCCAGTTTTGAACGGAAGATATTTCCTTTTTCACCATAGCCCTCTATGGGCTTCCAAATATCCCTTTGCCAATTCCACAAGAACAGCCTTAGCGAAAGGCTTCTTGAAGGGAAAGATGTAACTCTGTGAGATGAATTTACAGAACACAGAGCAGTTTCTCAGAAAGCTTCTTTCCAGTTTTGAACGGAAGATATTCCCTTTTTTACCATAGCCCTCTTTGGGCTTCCAAATATCCCTTTGCCAATTCCACAAGAACAGCCTTAGCGAAAGGCTTCTTGAAGGGAAAGATGTAACTCTGTGAGATGAATTAACAGAACAAAGAGCAGTTTCTCAGAAAGCTTCTTTCCAGTTTTGAACGGAAGATATTTCCTTTTTCACCATAGCCCTCTATGGGCTTCCAAATATCCCTTTGCCAATTCCACAAGAACAGCCTTAGCGAAAGGCTTCCTGAAGGGAAAGATGTAACTCTGTGAGATGAATTAACAGAACACAGAGCAGTTTCTCAGAAAGCTTCTTTCTAGTTTTGAACGGAAGATATTTCCTTTTTCACCATAGCCCTCTATGGGCTTCCAAATATCCCTTTGCCAATTCCACAAGAACAGCCTTAGCGAAAGGCTTCTTGAAGGGAAAGATGTAACTCTGTGAGATGAATTAACAGAACACAGAGCAGTTTCTCAGAAAGCTTCTTTCCAGTTTTGAACGGAAGATATTTCCTTTTTCACCATAGCCCTCTATGGGCTTCCAAATATCCCTTTGCCCATTCCACAAGAACAGCCTTAGCGAAAGGCTTCTTGAAGGGAAAGATGTAACTCTGTGAGATGAATTAACAGAACACAGAGCAGTTTCTCAGAAAGCTTCTTTCCAGTTTTGAACGGAAGATATTTCCTTTTTCACCATAGCCCTCTATGGGCTTCCAAATATCCCTCTGCCAATTCCACAAGAACAGCCTTAGCGAAAGGCTTCTTGAAGGGAAAGATGTAACTCTGTGAGATGAATTAACAGAACACAGAGCAGTTTCTCAGAAAGCTTCTTTCCAGTTTTGAACGGAAGATATTTCCTTTTTCACCATAGCCCTCTATGGGCTTCCAAATATCCCTTTGCCAATTCCACAAGAACAGCCTTAGCGAAAGGCTTCTTGAAGGGAAAGATGTAACTCTGTGAGATGAATTAACAGAACACAGAGCAGTTTCTCAGAAAGCTTCTTTCCAGTTTTGAACGGAAGATATTCCCTTTTTCACCATAGCCCTCTAGGGGCTTCCAAATATCCCTTTGCCAATTCCACAAGAACAGCCTTAGCGAAAGGCTTCTTGAAGGGAAAGATGTAACTCTGTGAGATGAATTAAGAGAACACAGAGCAGTTTCTCAGAATGCTTCTTTCCAGTTTTGAACGGAAGATATTTCCTTTTTCACCATAGCCCTCTATGGGCTTCCAAATATCCCTTTGCCAATTCCACAAGAACAGCCTTAGCGAAAGGCTTCTTGAAGGGAAAGATGTACCTCTGTGAGATGAATTAACAGAACACAGAGCAGTTTCTCAGAAAGCTTCTTTCCAGTTTTGAACGGAAGATATTCCCTTTTTCACCATAGCCCTCTATGGGCTTCCAAATATCCCTTTGCCAATTCCACAAGAACAGCCTTAGCGAAAGGCTTCTTGAAGGGAAAGATGTAACTCTGTGAGATGAATTAACAGAACACAGAGCAGTTTCTCAGAAAGCTTCTTTCCAGTTTTGAACGGAAGATATTTCCTTTTTCACCATAGCCCTCTATGGGCTTCCAAATATCCCTTTGCCAATTCCACAAGAACAGCCTTAGCGAAAGGCTTCTTGAAGGGAAAGATGTAACTCTGTGAGTTGAATTAACAGAACACAGAGCAGTTTCTCAGAAAGCTTCTTTCCAGTTTTGAACGGAAGATATTTCCTTTTTCACCATAGCCCTATATGGGCTTCCAAATATCCCTCTGCCAATTCCACAAGAACAGCCTTAGCGAAAGGCTTCTTGAAGGGAAAGATGTAACTCTGTGAGATGAATTAACAGAACACAGAGCAGTTTCTCAGAAAGCTTCTTTCCAGTTTTGAACGGAAGATATTTCCTTTTTCACCTTAGCCCTCTATGGGCTTCCAAATAATCCTTTGCCTATTCCACAAGAACAGCCTTAGCGAAAGGCTTCTTGAAGGGAAAGATGTAACTCTGTGAGATGAATTAACAGAACACAGAGCAGTTTCTCAGAAAGCTTCTTTCCAGTTTTGAACGGAAGATATTTCCTTTTTCACCATAGCCCTCTATGGGCTTCCAAATATCCCTTTGCCAATTCCACAAGAACAGCCTTAGCGAAAGGCTTCTTGAAGGGAAAGATGTAACTCTGTGAGATGAATTAACAGAACACGGAGCAGTTTCTCAGAAAGCTTCTTTGCAGTTTTGAACGGAAGATATTTCCTTTTTCACCATAGCCCTCTATGGGCTTCCAAATATCCCTTTGCCAATTCCACAAAAACAGCCTTAGCGAAAGGCTTCTTGAAGGGAAAGATGTAACTCTGTGAGATGAATTAACAGAACACAGAGCAGTTTCTCAGAAAGCTTCTTTCCAGTTTTGAACGGAAGATATTTCCTTTTTCACCATAGCCCTCTATGGGGTTCCAAATATCCCTTTGCCAATTCCACAAGAACAGCCTTAGCGAAAGGCTTCTTGAAGGGAAAGATGTAACTCTGTGAGATGAATTAACAGAACACAGAGCAGTTTCTCAGAAAGCTTCTTTCCAGTTTTGAACGGAAGATATTTCATTTTTCACCATAGCCCTCTATGGGCTTCCAAGTATCCCTTTGCCAATTCCCCAAGAACAGCCTTAGCGAAAGGCTTCTTGAAGGGAAAGATGTAACTCTGTGAGATGAATTAACAGAACACAGAGCAGTTTCTCAGAAAGCTTCTTTCCAGTTTTGAACGGAAGATATTTCCTTTTTCACCATAGCCCTCTATGGGCTTCCAAATATCCCTTTGCCAATTCCACAAGAACAGCCTTAGCGAAAGGCTTCTTGAAGGGAAAGATGTAACTCTGTGAGATGAATTAACAGAACCCAGAGCAGTTTCTCAGAAAGCTTCTTTCCAGTTTTGAACGGAAGATATTTCCTTTTTCACCATAGCCCTCTATGGGCTACCAAATATCCCTTTGCCAATTCCACAAGAACAGCCTTAGCGAAAGGCTTCTTGAAGGGAAAGATGTAACTCTGTGAGATGAATTAACAGAACACAGAGCAGTTTCTCAGAAAGCTTCTTTCCAGTTTTGAACGGAAGATATTCCCTTTTTCACCATAGCCCTCTTTGGGCTTCCAAATATCCCTTTGCCAATTCCACAAGAACAGCCTTAGCGAAAGGCTTCTTGAAGGGAAAGATGTAACTCTGTGAGATGAATTAACAGAACACAGAGCAGTTTCTCAGAAAGCTTCTTTCCAGTTTTGAACGGAAGATATTTCCTTTTTCACCATAGCCCTCTATGGGCTTCCAAATATCCCTTTGCCAATTCCACAAGAACAGCCTTAGCGAAAGGCTTCCTGAAGGGAAAGATGTAACTCTGTGAGATGAATTAACAGAACACAGAGCAGTTTCTCAGAAAGCTTCTTTCCAGTTTTGAACGGAAGATATTTCCTTTTTCACCATATCCCTCTATGGGCTTCCAAATATCCCTTTGGCAATTCCACAAGAACAGCCTTAGCGAAAGGCTTCTTGAAGGGAAAGATGTAACTCTGTGAGATGAATTAACAGAACACAGAGCAGTTTCTCAGAAAGCTTCTTTCCAGTTTTGAACGGAAGATATTTCCTTTTTCACCATAGCCCTCTATGGGCTTCCAAATATCCCTTTGCCAATTCCACAAGAACAGCCTTAGCGAAAGGCTTCTTGAAGGGAAAGATGTAACTCTGTGAGATGAATTAACAGAACACAGAGCAGTTTCTCAGAAAGCTTCTTTCCAGTTTTGAACGGAAGATATTTCCTTTTTCACCTTAGCCCTCTATGGGCTTCCAAATAATCCTTTGCCAATTCCACAAGAACAGCCTTAGCGAAAGGCTTCTTGAAGGGAAAGATGTAACTCTGTGAGATGAATTAACAGAACACAGAGCAGTTTCTCAGAAAGCTTCTTTCCAGTTTTGAACGGAAGATATTTCCTTTTTCACCATAGCCCTCTATGGGCTTCCAAATATCCCTTTGCCAATTCCACAAGAACAGCCTTAGCGAAAGGCTTCTTGAAGGGAAAGATGTAACTCTGTGAGATGAATTAACAGAACACAGAGCAGTTTCTCAGAAAACTTCTTTCCAGTTTTGAACGGAAGATATTTCCTTTTTCACCATAGCCCTCTATGGGCTTCCAAATATCCCTTTGCCAATTACACAAGAACAGCCTTAGCGAAAGGCTTCTTGAAGGGAAAGATGTACCTCTGTGAGATGAATTAACAGAACACGGAGCAGTTTCTCAGAAAGCTTCTTTGCAGTTTTGAACGGAAGATACTTCCTTTTTCACCATGGCCCTCTATGGGCTTCCAAATATCCCTTTGCCAATTCCACAGAAACAGCCTTAGCGAAAGGCTTCTTGAAGGGAAAGATGTAACTCTGTGAGATGAATTAACAGAACACAGAGCAGTTTCTCAGAAAGCTTCTTTCCAGTTTTGAACGGAAGATATTTCCTTTTTCACCATAGCCCTCTATGGGGTTCCAAATATCCCTTTGCCAATTCCACAAGAACAGCCTTAGCGAAAGGCTTCTTGAAGGGAAAGATGTAACTCTGTGAGATGAAATAACAGAACACAGAGCAGTTTTTCGGAAAGCTTCTTTCCAGTTTTGAACGGAAGATATTTCCTTTTTCACCATAGCCCTCTATGGGCTTCCAAATATCCCTTTGCCAATTCCACAAGAACAGCCTTAGCGAAAGGCTTCTTGAAGTGAAAGATGTAACTCTGTGAGATGAATTAACAGAACACTGAGCAGTTTCTCAGAAAGCTTCTTTCCAGTTTTGAAGGGAAGATATTTCATTTTTCACCATAGCCCTCTATGGGCTTCCAAATAATCCTTTGCCAATTCCACAAGAACAGCCTTAGCGAAAGGCTTCTTGAAGGGAAAGATGTAACTCTGTGAGATGAATTAACAGAACACAGAGCAGTTTCTCAGAAAGCTTCTTTCCAGTTTTGAACGGAAGATATTTCCTTTTTCACCATAGCCCTCTATGGGCTTCCAAATATCCCGTTGCCAATTCTACAAGAACAGCCTTAGCGAAAGGATTGTTGAAGGGAAAGATGTAACTGTGTGAGATGAATTAACAGAACACAGAGCAGTTTCTCAGAAAGCTTCTTTCCTGTTTTGAACGGAAGATATTTCCTTTTTCACCATAGCCCTCTATGGGCTTCCAAATATCCCTTTGCCAATTCCACAAGAACAGCCTTAGCGAAAGGCTTCTTGAAGGATAAGATGTAACTCTGTGAGATGAATTAACAGAACACAGAGCAGTTTCTCAGAAAGCTTCTTTCCAGTTTTGAACGGAAGATATTTCCTTTTTCACCAAAGACCACTATGGGCTTCCAAATATCCCTTTGCCAATTCCACAAGAACAGCCTTAGCGAAAGGCTTCTTGAAGGGAAAGATGTAACTCTGTGAGATGAATTAACAGAACACAGAGCAGTTTCTCAGAAAGCTTGTTTCCAGTTTTGAACGGAAGATATTCCCTTTTTCACCATGGCCCTCTATGGGCTTCCAAATATCCCTTTGCCAATTCCACAAGAACAGCCTTAGCGAAAGGCTTCTTGAAGGGAAAGATGTACCTCTGTGAGATGAATTAACAGAACACAGAGCAGTTTCTCAGAAAGCTTCTTTCCAGTTTTGAACGGAAGATATTTCCTTTTTCACCATAGCCCTCTATGGGCTTCCAAATATCCCTTTGCCAATTCCACAAGAACAGCCTTAGCGAAAGGCTTCTTGAAGGGAAAGATGTAACTCTGTGAGATGAATTAACAGAACACAGAGCAGTTTCTCAGAAAGCTTCTTTCCAGTTTTGAACGGAAGATATTTGCTTTTTCACCTTAGCCCTCTATGGGCTTCCAAATAATCCTTTGCCAATTCCACAAGAACAGCCTTAGCGAAAGGCTTCTTGAAGGGAATGATGTAACTCTGTGAGATGAATTAACAGAACACAGAGCAGTTTCTCAGAAAGCTTCTTTCCAGTTTTGAACAGAAGATATTTCCTTTTTCACCATAGCCCTCTATGGGCTTCCAAATATCCCTTTGCCCATTCCACAAGAACAGCCTTAGCGAAAGGCTTCTTGAAGGGAAAGATGTAACTCTGTGAGATGAATTAACAGAACACAGAGCAGTTTCTCAGAAAGCTTCTTTCCAGTTTTGAACGGAAGATATTTCCTTTTTCACCATAGCCCTCTATGGGCTTCCAAATATCCCTTTGCCAATTCCACAAGAACAGCCTTGGCGAAAGAATTCTTGAAGGGAAAGATGTAACTCTGTGAGATGAATTAACAGAACACAGAGCAGTTTCTCAGAAAGCTTCTTTCCAGTTTTGAACGGAAGATATTTCCTTTTTCACCATAGCCCTCTATGTGCTTCCAAATATCCCTTTGCCAATTCCACAAGAACAGCCTTAGCGAAAGGCTTCTTGAAGGGAAAGATGTAACTCTGTGAGATGAATTAACAGAACACAGAGCAGTTTCTCAGAAAGCTTCTTTCCAGTTTTGAACGGAAGATATTTCCTTTTTCACCATAACCCTCTATGGGCTTCCAAATATCCCTTTGCCAATTCCACAAGAACAGCCTTAGCGAAAGGCTTCTTGAAGGGAAAGATGTAACTCTGTGAGATGAATTAACAGAACACAGAGCAGTTTCTCAGAAAGCTTCTTTCCAGTTTTGAACGGAAGATATTTCCTTTTTCACAATAGCCCTCTATGGGCTTCCAATTATCCCTTTGCCAATTCCACAAGAACAGCCTTAGCGAAAGGCTTCTTGAAAGGAAAGATGTAACTCTGTGAGATGAATTAACAGAACACAGAGCAGTTTCTCAGAAAGCTTCTTTCCAGTTTTGAACGGAAGATATTCCCTTTTTCACCATAGCCCACTTTGGGCTTCCAAATATCCTTTTGCCAATTCCACAAGAACAGCCTTAGCGAAAGGCTTCTTGAAGGGAAAGATGTAACTCTGTGAGATGAATTAACAGAACACAGAGCATTTTCTCAGAAAGCTTCTTTCCAGTTTTGAACGGAAGATATTTCCTTTTTCACCATAGCCCTCTATGGCCTTCCAAATATCCCTTTGCCAATTCCACAAGAACAGCCTTAGCGAAAGGCTTCCTGAGGGGAAAGATGTAACTCTGTGAGATGAATTAACAGAACACAGAGCAGTTCCTCAGAAAGCTTCTTTCCAGTTTAGAACGGAAGATATTTCTTTTTTCACCATAGCCCTCTATGGGCTTCCAAATTTCCCTCTGCCAATTCCACAAGAACAGCCTTAGCGAAAGGCTTCTTGAAGGGAAAGATGTAACTCTGTGAGATGAATTAACAGAACACAGAGCAGTTTCTCAGAAAGCTTCTTTCCAGTTTTGAACGGAAGTTATTCCCTTTTTCACCATAGCCCTCTATGGGCTTCCAAATATCCCTTTGCCAATTCCACAAGAACAGCCTTAGCGAAAGGCTTCTTGAAGGGAAAGATGTACCTCTGTGAGATGAATTAACAGAACACAGAGCAGTTTCTCAGAAAGCTTCTTTCCAGTTTTGAACGGAAGATATTCCCTTTTTCACCATAGCCCTCTATGGGCTTCCAAATATCCCTTTGCCAATTCCACAAGAACAGCCTTAGCGAAAGGATTCTTGAAGGGAAAGATGTAACTCTGTGAGATGAATTAACAGAACACAGAGCAGTTTCTCAGAAAGCTTCTTTCCAGTTTTGAACGGAAGATATTTCCTTTTTCACCATAGCCCTCTATGGGCTTCCAAATATCCCTTTGCCAATTCCACAAGAACAGCCTTAGCGAAAGGCTTCTTGAAGGGAAAGATGTAACTCTGTGAGATGAATTAACAGAACACAGAGCAGTTTCTCAGAAAGTTTCTTTCCAGTTTTGAACGGAAGATATTTCCTTTTTCAACATAGCCCTATATGGGCTTCCAAATATCCCTCTGCCAATTCCACAAGAACAGCCTTAGCGAAAGGCTTCTTGAAGGGAAAGATGTAACTCTGTGAGATGAATTAACAGAACACAGAGCAGTTTCTCAGAAAGCTTCTTTCTAGTTTTGAACGGAAGATATTTCCTTTTTCACCATAGCCCTCTATGGGGTTCCAAATATCCCTTTGCCAATTCCACAAGAACAGCCTTAGCGAAAGGCTTCTTGAAGGGAAAGATGTAACTCTGTGAGATGAATTAACAGAACACAGAGCAGTTTCTCAGAAAGCTTCTTTCCAGTTTTGAACGGAAGATATTCCCTTTTTCACCATAGCCCTCTATGGGCGTCAAAATATCCCTTTGCCAATTCCACAAGAACAGCCTTAGCGAAACGCTTCTTGAAGGGAAAGACGTAACTCTGTGAGATGAATTAAGAGAACACAGAGCAGTTTCTCAGAAAGCTTCTTTCCAGTTTTGCACGGAAGATATTCCCTTTTTCACCATAGCCCTCTATGGGCTTCCAAATATCCCTTTGCCAATTCCACAAGAACAGCCTTAGCGAAAGGCTTCTTGAAGGGAAAGATGTAACTCTGTGAGATGAATTAACAGAACACAGAGCAGTTTCTCAGAAAGCTTCTTCCCAGTTTTGAACGGAAGATATTTCGTTTTTCACCATAGCACTCTATGGGCTTCCAAATATCCCTTTGCCAATTCCACAAGAACAGCCTTAGCGAAAGGCTTCTTGAAGGGAAAGATGTAACTCTGTGAGATGAATTAACAGAACACAGAGCAGTTTCTCAGAAAGCTTCTTTCCAGTTTTGAACGGAAGATATTTCCTTTTTCACCATAGCCCTCTATGGGCTTCCAAATATCCCTTTGCCAATTCCACAAGAACAGCCTTAGCGAAAGGCTTCTTGAAGGGAAAGATGTAACTCTGTGAGATGAATTAACAGAACACAGAGCAGTTTCTCAGAAAGCTTCTTTCCAGTTTTGAACGGAAGATATTTCCTTTTTCACCATAGCCCTCTATGGGCTTCCAAATATCCCTTTGCCCATTCCACAAGAACAGCCTTAGCGAAAGGCTTCTTGAAGGGAAAGATGAAACTCTGTGAGATGAATTAACAGAACACAGAGCAGTTTCTCAGAAAGCTTCTTTCCAGTTTTGAACGGAAGATATTTCCTTTTTCACCATAGCCCTCTATGGGCTTCCAAATATCCCTTTGCCAATTCCACAAGAACAGCCTTAGCGAAAGGCTTCTTGAAGGACAAGATGTAACTCTGTAAGATGAATTAACAGAACCCACAGCAGTTTCTCAGAAAGCTTCTTTCCAGTTTTGAACGGAAGATATTTCCTTTTTCACCATAGCCCTCTATGGGCTTCCAAATATCCCTTTGCCAATTCCCCAAGAACAGCCTTAGCGAAAGGCTTCTTGAAGGGAAAGATGTAACTCTGTGAGATGAATTAACAGAACACAGAGCAGTTTCTCAGAAAGCTTCTTTCCAGTTTTGAACGGAAGATATTTCCTTTTTCACCATAGCCCTCTATGGGCTTCCAAATATCCCTTTGCCAATTCCACAAGAACAGCCTTAGCGAAAGGCTTCTTGAAGGGAAAGATGTAACTCTGTGAGATGAATTAACAGAACACAGAGCAGTTTCTCAGAAAGCTTCTTTCCAGTTTTGAACGGAAGATATTTCCTTTTTCACCATAGCCCTCTATGGGCTTCCAAATATCCCTTTGCCAATTCCACAAGAACAGCCTTAGCGAAAGGCTTCTTGAAGGGAAAGATGTAACTCTGTGAGATGAATTAACAGAACACAGAGCAGTTTCTCAGAAAGCTTCTTTCCAGTTTTGAACGGAAGATATTTCCTTTTTCACCATAGCCCTCTATGGGCTTCCAAATATCCCTTTGCCAATTCCACAAGAACAGCCTTAGCGAAAGGCTTCTTGAAGGGAAAGATGTAACTCTGTGAGATGAATTAACAGAACACAGAGCAGTTTCTCAGAAAGCTTCTTTCCAGTTTTGAACGGAAGATATTCCCTTTTTCACCATAGCCCTCTTTGGGCTTCCAAATATCCCTTTGCCAATTCCACAAGAACAGCCTTAGCGAAAGGCTTCTTGAAGGGAAAGATGTAACTCTGTGAGATGAATTAACAGAACACAGAGCAGTTTCTCAGAAAGCTTCTTTCCAGTTTTGAACGGAAGATATTTCCTTTTTCACCATAGCCCTCTATGGGCTTCCAAATATCCCTTTGCCAATTCCACAAGAACAGCCTTAGCGAAAGGCTTCCTGAAGGGAAAGATGTAACTCTGTGAGATGAATTAACAGAACACAGAGCAGTTTCTCAGAAAGCTTCTTTCCAGTTTTGAACGGAAGATATTTCCTTTTTCACCATAGCCCTCTATGGGCTTCCAAATATCCCTTTGCCAATTCCACAAGAACAGCCTTAGCGAAAGGCTTCCTGAAGGGAAAGATGTAACTCTGTGAGATGAATTAACAGAACACAGAGCAGTTTCTCAGAAAGCTTCTTTCCAGTTTTGAACGGAAGATATTCCCTTTTTCACCATAGCCCTCTTTGGGCTTCCAAATATCCCTTGCCAATTCCACAAGAACAGCCTTAGCGAAAGGCTTCTTGAAGGGAAAGATGTAACTCTGTGAGATGAATTAACAGAACACAGAGCAGTTTCTCAGAAAGCTTCTTTCCAGTTTTGAACGGAAGATATTTCCTTTTTTACCATAGCCCTCTATGGGCTTCCAAATATCCCTTTGCCAATTCCACAAGAACAGCCTTAGCGAAAGGCTTCTTGAAGGGAAAAATGTAACTCTGTGAGATGAATTAACAGAACACAGAGCAGTTTCTCAGAAAACTTCTTTCCAGTTTTGAACGGAAGATATTTCCTTTTTCACCATAGCCCTCTATGGGCTTCCAAATATCCCTTTGCCAATTCCACAAGAACAGCCTTAGCGAAAGGCTTCTTGAAGGGAAACATGTAACTCTGTGAGATGAATTAACAGAACACGGAGCAGTTTCTCAGAAAGCTTCTTTGCAGTTTTGAACGGAAGATATTTCCTTTTTCACCATAGCCCTCTATGGGCTTCCAAATATCCCTTTGCCAATTCCACAAGAACAGCCTTAGCGAAAGGCTTCTTGAAGGGAAAGATGTACCTCTGTGAGATGAATTAACAGAACACAGAGCAGTTTCTCAGAAAGCTTCTTTCCAGTTTTGAACGGAAGATATTCCCTTTTTCACCATAGCCCTCTATGGGCTTCCAAATATCCCTTTGCCAATTCCACAAGAACAGCCTTAGCGAAAGGATTCTTGAAGGGAAAGATGTAACTCTGTGAGATGAATTAACAGAACACAGAGCAGTTTCTCAGAAAGCTTCTTTCCAGTTTTGAACGGAAGATATTTCCTTTTTCACCATAGCCCTCTATGGGCTTCCAAATATCCCTTTGCCAATTCCCCAAGAACAGCCTTAGCGAAAGGCTTCTTGAAGGGAACGATGTAGCTCTGTGAGATGAATTAACAGAACACAGAGCAGTTTCTCAGAAAGCTTCTTTCCAGTTTTGAACGGAAGATATTTCCTTTTTCACCATAGCCCTCTATGGGCTTCCAAATATCCCTTTGCCAATTCCACAAGAACAGCCTTAGCGAAAGGCTTCTTGAAGGGAAAGATGTACCTCTGTGAGATGAATTAACAGAACACAGAGCAGTTTCTCAGAAGGCTTCTTTCCAGTTTTGAACGGAAGATATTCCCTTTTTCACCATAGCCCTCTATGGGCTTCCAAATATCCATTTGCCAATTCCACAAGAACAGCCTTAGCGAAAGGCTTCTTGAAGGGAAAGATGTAACTCTGTGAGATGAATTAACAGAACACAGAGCAGTTTCTCAGAAAGCTTCTTTCCAGTTTTGAACGGAAGATATTTCCTTTTTCACCATAGCCCTCTATGGGCTTCCAAATATCCCTTTGCCAATTCCACAAGAACAGCCTTAGCGAAAGGCTTCTTGAAGGGAAAGATGTAACTCTGTGAGATGAATTAACAGAACACAGAGCAGTTTCTCAGAAAGCTTCTTTCCAGTTTTGAACGGAAGATATTTCCTTTTTCACCATAGCCCTCTATGGGCTTCCAAATATCCCTCTGCCAATTCCACAAGAACAGCCTTAGCGAAAGGCTTCTTGAAGGGAAAGATGTAACTCTGTGAGATGAATTAACAGAACACAGAGCAGTTTCTCAGAAAGCTTCTTTCCAGTTTTGAACGGAAGTTATTCCCTTTTTCACCATAGCCCTCTATGGGCTTCCAAATATCCCTTTGCCAATTCCACAAGAACAGCCTTAGCGAAAGGCTTCTTGAAGGGAAAGATGTACCTCTGTGAGATGAATTAACAGAACACAGAGCAGTTTCTCAGAAAGCTTCTTTCCAGTTTTGAACGGAAGATATTCCCTTTTTCACCATAGCCCTCTATGGGCTTCCAAATATCCCTTTGCCAATTCCACAAGAACAGCCTTAGCGAAAGGATTCTTGAAGGGAAAGATGTAACTCTGTGAGATGAATTAACAGAACACAGAGCAGTTTCTCAGAAAGCTTCTTTCCAGTTTTGAACGGAAGATATTTCCTTTTTTACCATAGCCCTCTATGGGCTTCCAAATATCCCTTTGCCAATTCCACAAGAACAGCCTTAGCGAAAGGCTTCTTGAAGGGAAAAATGTAACTCTGTGAGATGAATTAACAGAACACAGAGCAGTTTCTCAGAAAACTTCTTTCCAGTTTTGAACGGAAGATATTTCCTTTTTCACCATAGCCCTCTATGGGCTTCCAAATATCCCTTTGCCAATTCCACAAGAACAGCCTTAGCGAAAGGCTTCTTGAAGGGAAACATGTAACTCTGTGAGATGAATTAACAGAACACGGAGCAGTTTCTCAGAAAGCTTCTTTGCAGTTTTGAACGGAAGATATTTCCTTTTTCACCATAGCCCTCTATGGGCTTCCAAATATCCCTTTGCCAATTCCACAAGAACAGCCTTAGCGAAAGGCTTCTTGAAGGGAAAGATGTACCTCTGTGAGATGAATTAACAGAACACAGAGCAGTTTCTCAGAAAGCTTCTTTCCAGTTTTGAACGGAAGATATTCCCTTTTTCACCATAGCCCTCTATGGGCTTCCAAATATCCCTTTGCCAATTCCACAAGAACAGCCTTAGCGAAAGGATTCTTGAAGGGAAAGATGTAACTCTGTGAGATGAATTAACAGAACACAGAGCAGTTTCTCAGAAAGCTTCTTTCCAGTTTTGAACGGAAGATATTTCCTTTTTCACCATAGCCCTCTATGGGCTTCCAAATATCCCTTTGCCAATTCCCCAAGAACAGCCTTAGCGAAAGGCTTCTTGAAGGGAACGATGTAGCTCTGTGAGATGAATTAACAGAACACAGAGCAGTTTCTCAGAAAGCTTCTTTCCAGTTTTGAACGGAAGATATTTCCTTTTTCACCATAGCCCTCTATGGGCTTCCAAATATCCCTTTGCCAATTCCACAAGAACAGCCTTAGCGAAAGGCTTCTTGAAGGGAAAGATGTACCTCTGTGAGATGAATTAACAGAACACAGAGCAGTTTCTCAGAAGGCTTCTTTCCAGTTTTGAACGGAAGATATTCCCTTTTTCACCATAGCCCTCTATGGGCTTCCAAATATCCATTTGCCAATTCCACAAGAACAGCCTTAGCGAAAGGCTTCTTGAAGGGAAAGATGTAACTCTGTGAGATGAATTAACAGAACACAGAGCAGTTTCTCAGAAAGCTTCTTTCCAGTTTTGAACGGAAGATATTTCCTTTTTCACCATAGCCCTCTATGGGCTTCCAAATATCCCTTTGCCAATTCCACAAGAACAGCCTTAGCGAAAGGCTTCTTGAAGGGAAAGATGTAACTCTGTGAGATGAATTAACAGAACACAGAGCAGTTTCTCAGAAAGCTTCTTTCCAGTTTTGAACGGAAGATATTTCCTTTTTCACCATAGCCCTCTATGGGCTTCCAAATATCCCTCTGCCAATTCCACAAGAACAGCCTTAGCGAAAGGCTTCTTGAAGGGAAAGATGTAACTCTGTGAGATGAATTAACAGAACACAGAGCAGTTTCTCAGAAAGCTTCTTTCTAGTTTTGAACGGAAGATATTTCCTTTTTCACCATAGCCCTCTATGGGCTTCCAAATATCCCTTTGCCAATTCCACAAGAACAGCCTTAGCGAAAGGCTTCTTGAAGGGAAAGATGTAACTCTGTGAGATGAATTAACAGAACACAGAGCAGTTTCTCAGAAAGCTTCTTTCTAGTTTTGAACGGAAGATATTTCCTTTTTCACCATAGCCCTCTATGGGCTTCCAAATATCCCTTTGCCAATTCCACAAGAACAGCCTTAGCGAAAGGCTTCTTGAAGGGAAAGATGTAACTCTGTGAGATGAATTAACAGAACACAGAGCAGTTTCTCAGAAAGCTTCTTTCCAGTTTTGAACGGAAGATATTTCCTTTTTCACCATAGCCCTCTATGGGCTTCCAAATATCCCTTTGCCCATTCCACAAGAACAGCCTTAGCGAAAGGCTTCTTGAAGGGAAAGATGTAACTCTGTGAGATGAATTAACAGAACACAGAGCAGTTTCTCAGAAAGCTTCTTTCCAGTTTTGAACGGAAGATATTTCCTTTTTCACCATAGCCCTCTATGGGCTTCCAAATATCCCTCTGCCAATTCCACAAGAACAGCCTTAGCGAAAGGCTTCTTGAAGGGAAACATGTAACTCTGTGAGATGAATTAACAGAACACAGAGCAGTTTCTCAGAAAGCTTCTTTCCAGTTTTGAACGGAAGATATTTCCTTTTTCACCATAGCCCTCTATGGGCTTCCAAATATCCCTTTGCCAATTCCACAAGAACAGCCTTAGCGAAAGGCTTCTTGAAGGGAAAGATGTAACTCTGTGAGATGAATTAACAGAACACAGAGCAGTTTCTCAGAAAGCTTCTTTCCAGTTTTGAACGGAAGATATTCCCTTTTTCACCTTAGCCCTCTAGGGGCTTCCAAATATCCCTTTGCCAATTCCACAAGAACAGCCTTAGCGAAAGGCTTCTTGAAGGGAAAGATGTAACTCTGTGAGATGAATTAAGAGAACACAGAGCAGTTTCTCAGAATGCTTCTTTCCAGTTTTGAACGGAAGATATTTCCTTTTTCACCATAGCCCTCTATGGGCTTCCAAATATCCCTTTGCCAATTCCACAAGAACAGCCTTAGCGAAAGGCTTCTTGAAGGGAAAGATGTACCTCTGTGAGATGAATTAACAGAACACAGAGCAGTTTCTCAGAAAGCTTCTTTCCAGTTTTGAACGGAAGATATTCCCTTTTTCACCATAGCCCTCTATGGGCTTCCAAATATCCCTTTGCCAATTACACAAGAACAGCCTTAGCGAAAGGATTCTTGAAGGGAAAGATGTAACTCTGTGAGATGAATTAACAGAACACAGAGCAGTTTCTCAGAAAGCTTATTTCCAGTTTTGAACGGAAGATATTTCCTTTTTCACCATAGCCCTCTATGGGCTTCCAAATATCCCTTTGCCAATTCCACAAGAACAGCCTTAGCGAAAGGCTTCTTGAAGGGAAAGATGTAACTCTGTGAGTTGAATTAACAGAACACAGAGCAGTTTCTCAGAAAGCTTCTTTCCAGTTTTGAACGGAAGATATTTCCTTTTTCACCATAGCCCTATATGGGCTTCCAAATATCCCTCTGCCAATTCCACAAGAACAGCCTTAGCGAAAGGCTTCTTGAAGGGAAAGATGTAACTCTGTGAGATGAATTAACAGAACACAGAGCAGTTTCTCAGAAAGCTTCTTTCCAGTTTTGAACGGAAGATATTCCCTTTTTCACCATAGCCCTCTTTGGGCTTCCAAATATCCCTTTGCCAATTCCACAAGAACAGCCTTAGCGAAAGGCTTCTTGAAGGGAAAGATGTAACTCTGTGAGATGAATTAACAGAACACAGAGCAGTTTCTCAGAAAGCTTCTTTCCAGTTTTGAACGGAAGATATTTCCTTTTTCACCATAGCCCTCTATGGGCTTCCAAATATCCCTTTGCCAATTCCACAAGAACAGCCTTAGCGAAAGGCTTCCTGAAGGGAAAGATGTAACTCTGTGAGATGAATTAACAGAACACAGAGCAGTTTCTCAGAAAGCTTCTTTCCAGTTTTGAACGGAAGATATTTCCTTTTTCACCATATCCCTCTATGGGCTTCCAAATATCCCTTTGCCAATTCCACAAGAACAGCCTTAGCGAAAGGCTTCTTGAAGGGAAAGATGTAACTCTGTGAGATGAATTAACAGAACACAGAGCAGTTTCTCAGAAAGCTTCTTTCCAGTTTTGAACGGAAGATATTTCCTTTTTCACCATAGCCCTCTATGGGCTTCCAAATATCCCTTTGCCAATTCCACAAGAACAGCCTTAGCGAAAGGCTTCTTGAAGGGAAAGATGTAACTCTGTGAGATGAATTAACAGAACACAGAGCAGTTTCTCAGAAAGCTTCTTTCCAGTTTTGAACGGAAGATATTTCCTTTTTCACCTTAGCCCTCTATGGGCTTCCAAATAATCCTTTGCCAATTCCACAAGAACAGCCTTAGCGAAAGGCTTCTTGAAGGGAAAGATGTAACTCTGTGAGATGAATTAACAGAACACAGAGCAGTTTCTCAGAAAGCTTCTTTCCGGTTTTGAACGGAAGATATTTCCTTTTTCACCATAGCCCTCTATGGGCTTCCAAATATCCCTTTGCCAATTCCACAAGAACAGCCTTAGCGAAAGGCTTCTTGAAGGGAAAGATGTAACTCTGTGAGATGAATTAACAGAACACAGAGCAGTTTCTCAGAAAACTTCTTTCCAGTTTTGAACGGAAGATATTTCCTTTTTCACCATAGCCCTCTATGGGCTTCCAAATATCCCTTTGCCAATTCCACAAGAACAGCCTTAGCGAAAGGCTTCTTGAAGGGAAAGATGTACCTCTGTGAGATGAATTAACAGAACACGGAGCAGTTTCTCAGAAAGCTTCTTTGCAGTTTTGAACGGAAGATAATTCCTTTTTCACCATAGCCCTCTATGGGCTTCCAAATATCCCTTTGCCAATTCCACAGAAACAGCCTTAGCGAAAGGCTTCTTGAAGGGAAAGATGTAACTCTGTGAGATGAATTAACAGAACACAGAGCAGTTTCTCAGAAAGCTTCTTTCCAGTTTTGAACGGAAGATATTTCCTTTTTCACCATAGCCCTCTATGGGGTTCCAAATATCCCTTTGCCAATTCCACAAGAACAGCCTTAGCGAAAGGCTTCTTGAAGGGAAAGATGTAACTCTGTGAGATGAAATAACAGAACACAGAGCAGTTTTTCGGAAAGCTTCTTTCCAGTTTTGAACGGAAGATATTTCCTTTTTCACCATAGCCCTCTATGGGCTTCCAAATATCCCTTTGCCAATACCACAAGAACAGCCTTAGCGAAAGGCTTCTTGAAGTGAAAGATGTAACTCTGTGAGATGAATTAACAGAACACTGAGCAGTTTCTCAGAAAGCTTCTTTCCAGTTTTGAACGGAAGATATTTCCTTTTTCACCATAGCCCTCTATGGGCTTCCAAATATCCCTTTGCCAATTCCACAAGAACAGCCTTAGCGAAAGGCTTCTTGAAGGGAAAGATGTAACTCTGTGAGATGAATGAACAAAACACAGAGCAGTTTCTCAGAAAGCTTCTTTCCAGTTTTGAACGGAAGATATTTCCTTTTTCACCATAGCCCTCTATGGGCTTCCAAATATCCCTTTGCCAATTCCACAAGAACAGCCTTAGCGAAAGGCTTCTTGAAGGGAAAGATGTACCTCTGTGAGATGAATTAACAGAACACAGAGCAGTTTCTCAGAAGGCTTCTTTCCAGTTTTGAACGGAAGATATTCCCTTTTTCACCATAGCCCTCTATGGGCTTCCAAATATCCCTTTGCCAATTCCACAAGAACAGCCTTAGCGAAAGGCTTCTTGAAGGGAAAGATGTAACTCTGTGAGATGAATTAACAGAACACAGAGCAGTTTCTCAGAAAGCTTCTTTCCAGTTTTGAACGGAAGATATTTCCTTTTTCACCATAGCCCTCTATGGGCTTCCAAATATCCCTTTGCCAATTCCACAAGAACAGCCTTAGCGAAAGGCTTCTTGAAGGGAAAGATGTAACTCTGTGAGATGAATTAACAGAACACAGAGCAGTTTCTCAGAAAGCTTCTTTCCAGTTTTGAACGGAAGATATTTCCTTTTTCACCATAGCCCTCTATGGGCTTCCAAATATCCCTCTGCCAATTCCACAAGAACAGCCTTAGCGAAAGGCTTCTTGAAGGGAAAGATGTAACTCTGTGAGATGAATTAACAGAACACAGAGCAGTTTCTCAGAAAGCTTCTTTCTAGTTTTGAACGGAAGATATTTCCTTTTT
Source organism: Chlorocebus sabaeus (assembly GCF_047675955.1). Taxonomy (NCBI): domain Eukaryota; kingdom Metazoa; phylum Chordata; class Mammalia; order Primates; family Cercopithecidae; genus Chlorocebus; species Chlorocebus sabaeus. Next base: position 276,314 of record NW_027327557.1, read on the forward strand.
CACCATAGCCCTCTATGGGCTTCCAAATATCCCTTTGCCAATTCCACAAGAACAGCCTTAGCGAAAGGCTTCTTGAAGGGAAAGATGTAACTCTGTGAGATGAATTAACAGAACACAGAGCAGTTTCTCAGAAAGCTTCTTTCTAGTTTTGAACGGAAGATATTTCCTTTTTCACCATAGCCCTCTATGGGCTTCCAAATATCCCTTTGCCAATTCCACAAGAACAGCCTTAGCGAAAGGCTTCTTGAAGGGAAAGATGTAACTCTGTGAGATGAATTAACAGAACACAGAGCAGTTTCTCAGAAAGCTTCTTTCCAGTTTTGAACGGAAGATATTTCCTTTTTCACCATAGCCCTCTATGGGCTTCCAAATATCCCTTTGCCCATTCCACAAGAACAGCCTTAGCGAAAGGCTTCTTGAAGGGAAAGATGTAACTCTGTGAGATGAATTAACAGAACACAGAGCAGTTTCTCAGAAAGCTTCTTTCCAGTTTTGAACGGAAGATATTTCCTTTTTCACCATAGCCCTCTATGGGCTTCCAAATATCCCTCTGCCAATTCCACAAGAAAAGCCTTAGCGAAAGGCTTCTTGAAGGGAAAGATGTAACTCTGTGAGATGAATTAACAGAACACAGAGCAGTTTCTCAGAAAGCTTCTTTCCAGTTTTGAACGGAAGATATTTCCTTTTTCACCATAGCCCTCTATGGGCTTCCAAATATCCCTTTGCCAATTCCACAAGAACAGCCTTAGCGAAAGGCTTCTTGAAGGGAAAGATGTAACTCTGTGAGATGAATTAACAGAACACAGAGCAGTTTCTCAGAAAGCTTCTTTCCAGTTTTGAACGGAAGATATTCCCTTTTTCACCATAGCCCTCTAGGGGCTTCCAAATATCCCTTTGCCAATTCCACAAGAACAGCCTTAGCGAAAGGCTTCTTGAAGGGAAAGATGTAACTCTGTGAGATGAATTAAGAGAACACAGAGCAGTTTCTCAGAATGCTTCTTTCCAGTTTTGAACGGAAGATATTTCCTTTTTCACCATAGCCCTCTATGGGCTTCCAAATATCCCTTTGCCAATTCCACAAGAACAGCCTTAGCGAAAGGCTTCTTGAAGGGAAAGATGTACCTCTGTGAGATGAATTAACAGAACACAGAGCAGTTTCTCAGAAAGCTTCTTTCCAGTTTTGAACGGAAGATATTCCCTTTTTCACCATAGCCCTCTATGGGCTTCCAAATATCCCTTTGCCAATTCCACAAGAACAGCCTTAGCGAAAGGATTCTTGAAGGGAAAGATGTAACTCTGTGAGATGAATTAACAGAACACAGAGCAGTTTCTCAGAAAGCTTCTTTCCAGTTTTGAACGGAAGATATTTCCTTTTTCACCATAGCCCTCTATGGGCTTCCAAATATCCCTTTGCCAATTCCACAAGAACAGCCTTAGCGAAAGGCTTCTTGAAGGGAAAGATGTAACTCTGTGAGTTGAATTAACAGAACACAGAGCAGTTTCTCAGAAAGCTTCTTTCCAGTTTTGAACGGAAGATATTTCCTTTTTCACCATAGCCCTATATGGGCTTCCAAATATCCCTCTGCCAATTCCACAAGAACAGCCTTAGCGAAAGGCTTCTTGAAGGGAAAGATGTAACTCTGTGAGATGAATTAACAGAACACAGAGCAGTTTCTCAGAAAGCTTCTTTCCAGTTTTGAACGGAAGATATTTCCTTTTTCACCTTAGCCCTCTATGGGCTTCCAAATAATCCTTTGCCTATTCCACAAGAACAGCCTTAGCGAAAGGCTTCTTGAAGGGAAAGATGTAACTCTGTGAGATGAATTAACAGAACACAGAGCAGTTTCTCAGAAAGCTTCTTTCCAGTTTTGAACGGAAGATATTTCCTTTTTCACCATAGCCCTCTATGGGGTTCCAAATATCCCTTTGCCAATTCCACAAGAACAGCCTTAGCGAAAGGCTTCTTGAAGGGAAAGATGTAACTCTGTGAGATGAATTAACAGAACACGGAGCAGTTTCTCAGAAAGCTTCTTTGCAGTTTTGAACGGAAGATATTTCCTTTTTCACCATAGCCCTCTATGGGCTTCCAAATATCCCTTTGCCAATTCCACAAAAACAGCCTTAGCGAAAGGCTTCTTGAAGGGAAAGATGTAACTCTGTGAGATGAATTAACAGAACACAGAGCAGTTTCTCAGAAAGCTTCTTTCCAGTTTTGAACGGAAGATATTTCCTTTTTCACCATAGCCCTCTATGGGGTTCCAAATATCCCTTTGCCAATTCCACAAGAACAGCCTTAGCGAAAGGCTTCTTGAAGGGAAAGATGTAACTCTGTGAGATGAATTAACAGAACACAGAGCAGTTTCTCAGAAAGCTTCTTTCCAGTTTTGAACGGAAGATATTTCATTTTTCACCATAGCCCTCTATGGGCTTCCAAATATCCCTTTGCCAATTCCCCAAGAACAGCCTTAGCGAAAGGCTTCTTGAAGGGAAAGATGTAACTCTGTGAGATGAATTAACAGAACACAGAGCAGTTTCTCAGAAAGCTTCTTTCCAGTTTTGAACGGAAGATATTTCCTTTTTCACCATAGCCCTCTATGGGCTTCCAAATATCCCTTTGCCAATTCCACAAGAACAGCCTTAGCGAAAGGCTTCTTGAAGGGAAAGATGTAACTCTGTGAGATGAATTAACAGAACCCAGAGCAGTTTCTCAGAAAGCTTCTTTCCAGTTTTGAACGGAAGATATTTCCTTTTTCACCATAGCCCTCTATGGGCTACCAAATATCCCTTTGCCAATTCCACAAGAACAGCCTTAGCGAAAGGCTTCTTGAAGGGAAAGATGTAACTCTGTGAGATGAATTAACAGAACACAGAGCAGTTTCTCAGAAAGCTTCTTTCCAGTTTTGAACGGAAGATATTCCCTTTTTCACCATAGCCCTCTTTGGGCTTCCAAATATCCCTTTGCCAATTCCACAAGAACAGCCTTAGCGAAAGGCTTCTTGAAGGGAAAGATGTAACTCTGTGAGATGAATTAACAGAACACAGAGCAGTTTCTCAGAAAGCTTCTTTCCAGTTTTGAACGGAAGATATTTCCTTTTTCACCATAGCCCTCTATGGGCTTCCAAATATCCCTTTGCCAATTCCACAAGAACAGCCTTAGCGAAAGGCTTCCTGAAGGGAAAGATGTAACTCTGTGAGATGAATTAACAGAACACAGAGCAGTTTCTCAGAAAGCTTCTTTCCAGTTTTGAACGGAAGATATTTCCTTTTTCACCATATCCCTCTATGGGCTTCCAAATATCCCTTTGGCAATTCCACAAGAACAGCCTTAGCGAAAGGCTTCTTGAAGGGAAAGATGTAACTCTGTGAGATGAATTAACAGAACACAGAGCAGTTTCTCAGAAAGCTTCTTTCCAGTTTTGAACGGAAGATATTTCCTTTTTCACCATAGCCCTCTATGGGCTTCCAAATATCCCTTTGCCAATTCCACAAGAACAGCCTTAGCGAAAGGCTTCTTGAAGGGAAAGATGTAACTCTGTGAGATGAATTAACAGAACACAGAGCAGTTTCTCAGAAAGCTTCTTTCCAGTTTTGAACGGAAGATATTTCCTTTTTCACCTTAGCCCTCTATGGGCTTCCAAATAATCCTTTGCCAATTCCACAAGAACAGCCTTAGCGAAAGGCTTCTTGAAGGGAAAGATGTAACTCTGTGAGATGAATTAACAGAACACAGAGCAGTTTCTCAGAAAGCTTCTTTCCAGTTTTGAACGGAAGATATTTCCTTTTTCACCATAGCCCTCTATGGGCTTCCAAATATCCCTTTGCCAATTCCACAAGAACAGCCTTAGCGAAAGGCTTCTTGAAGGGAAAGATGTAACTCTGTGAGATGAATTAACAGAACACAGAGCAGTTTCTCAGAAAACTTCTTTCCAGTTTTGAACGGAAGATATTTCCTTTTTCACCATAGCCCTCTATGGGCTTCCAAATATCCCTTTGCCAATTACACAAGAACAGCCTTAGCGAAAGGCTTCTTGAAGGGAAAGATGTACCTCTGTGAGATGAATTAACAGAATACGGAGCAGTTTCTCAGAAAGCTTCTTTGCAGTTTTGAACGGAAGATACTTCCTTTTTCACCATGGCCCTCTATGGGCTTCCAAATATCCCTTTGCCAATTCCACAGAAACAGCCTTAGCGAAAGGCTTCTTGAAGGGAAAGATGTAACTCTGTGAGATGAATTAACAGAACACAGAGCAGTTTCTCAGAAAGCTTCTTTCCAGTTTTGAACGGAAGATATTTCCTTTTTCACCATAGCCCTCTATGGGGTTCCAAATATCCCTTTGCCAATTCCACAAGAACAGCCTTAGCGAAAGGCTTCTTGAAGGGAAAGATGTAACTCTGTGAGATGAAATAACAGAACACAGAGCAGTTTTTCGGAAAGCTTCTTTCCAGTTTTGAACGGAAGATATTTCCTTTTTCACCATAGCCCTCTATGGGCTTCCAAATATCCCTTTGCCAATACCACAAGAACAGCCTTAGCGAAAGGCTTCTTGAAGTGAAAGATGTAACTCTGTGAGATGAATTAACAGAACACTGAGCAGTTTCTCAGAAAGCTTCTTTCCAGTTTTGAACGGAAGATATTTCCTTTTTCACCATAGCCCTCTATGGGCTTCCAAATATCCCTTTGCCAATTCCACAAGAACAGCCTTAGCGAAAGGCTTCTTGAAGGGAAAGATGTAACTCTGTGAGATGAATGAACAAAACACAGAGCAGTTTCTCAGAAAGCTTCTTTCCAGTTTTGAACGGAAGATATTTCCTTTTTCACCATAGCCCTCTATGGGCTTCCAAATATCCCTTTGCCAATTCCACAAGAACAGCCTTAGCGAAAGGCTTCTTGAAGGGAAAGATGTACCTCTGTGAGATGAATTAACAGAACACAGAGCAGTTTCTCAGAAGGCTTCTTTCCAGTTTTGAACGGAAGATATTCCCTTTTTCACCATAGCCCTCTATGGGCTTCCAAATATCCCTTTGCCAATTCCACAAGAACAGCCTTAGCGAAAGGCTTCTTGAAGGGAAAGATGTAACTCTGTGAGATGAATTAACAGAACACAGAGCAGTTTCTCAGAAAGCTTCTTTCCAGTTTTGAACGGAAGATATTTCCTTTTTCACCATAGCCCTCTATGGGCTTCCAAATATCCCTTTGCCAATTCCACAAGAACAGCCTTAGCGAAAGGCTTCTTGAAGGGAAAGATGTAACTCTGTGAGATGAATTAACAGAACACAGAGCAGTTTCTCAGAAAGCTTCTTTCCAGTTTTGAACGGAAGATATTTCCTTTTTCACCATAGCCCTCTATGGGCTTCCAAATATCCCTCTGCCAATTCCACAAGAACAGCCTTAGCGAAAGGCTTCTTGAAGGGAAAGATGTAACTCTGTGAGATGAATTAACAGAACACAGAGCAGTTTCTCAGAAAGCTTCTTTCTAGTTTTGAACGGAAGATATTTCCTTTTTCACCATAGCCCTCTATGGGCTTCCAAATATCCCTTTGCCAATTCCACAAGAACAGCCTTAGCGAAAGGCTTCTTGAAGGGAAAGATGTAACTCTGTGAGATGAATTAACAGAACACAGAGCAGTTTCTCAGAAAGCTTCTTTCTAGTTTTGAACGGAAGATATTTCCTTTTTCACCATAGCCCTCTATGGGCTTCCAAATATCCCTTTGCCAATTCCACAAGAACAGCCTTAGCGAAAGGCTTCTTGAAGGGAAAGATGTAACTCTGTGAGATGAATTAACAGAACACAGAGCAGTTTCTCAGAAAGCTTCTTTCCAGTTTTGAACGGAAGATATTTCCTTTTTCACCATAGCCCTCTATGGGCTTCCAAATATCCCTTTGCCCATTCCACAAGAACAGCCTTAGCGAAAGGCTTCTTGAAGGGAAAGATGTAACTCTGTGAGATGAATTAACAGAACACAGAGCAGTTTCTCAGAAAGCTTCTTTCCAGTTTTGAACGGAAGATATTTCCTTTTTCACCATAGCCCTCTATGGGCTTCCAAATATCCCTCTGCCAATTCCACAAGAAAAGCCTTAGCGAAAGGCTTCTTGAAGGGAAAGATGTAACTCTGTGAGATGAATTAACAGAACACAGAGCAGTTTCTCAGAAAGCTTCTTTCCAGTTTTGAACGGAAGATATTTCCTTTTTCACCATAGCCCTCTATGGGCTTCCAAATATCCCTTTGCCAATTCCACAAGAACAGCCTTAGCGAAAGGCTTCTTGAAGGGAAAGATGTAACTCTGTGAGATGAATTAACAGAACACAGAGCAGTTTCTCAGAAAGCTTCTTTCCAGTTTTGAACGGAAGATATTCCCTTTTTCACCATAGCCCTCTAGGGGCTTCCAAATATCCCTTTGCCAATTCCACAAGAACAGCCTTAGCGAAAGGCTTCTTGAAGGGAAAGATGTAACTCTGTGAGATGAATTAAGAGAACACAGAGCAGTTTCTCAGAATGCTTCTTTCCAGTTTTGAACGGAAGATATTTCCTTTTTCACCATAGCCCTCTATGGGCTTCCAAATATCCCTTTGCCAATTCCACAAGAACAGCCTTAGCGAAAGGCTTCTTGAAGGGAAAGATGTACCTCTGTGAGATGAATTAACAGAACACAGAGCAGTTTCTCAGAAAGCTTCTTTCCAGTTTTGAACGGAAGATATTCCCTTTTTCACCATAGCCCTCTATGGGCTTCCAAATATCCCTTTGCCAATTCCACAAGAACAGCCTTAGCGAAAGGATTCTTGAAGGGAAAGATGTAACTCTGTGAGATGAATTAACAGAACACAGAGCAGTTTCTCAGAAAGCTTCTTTCCAGTTTTGAACGGAAGATATTTCCTTTTTCACCATAGCCCTCTATGGGCTTCCAAATATCCCTTTGCCAATTCCACAAGAACAGCCTTAGCGAAAGGCTTCTTGAAGGGAAAGATGTAACTCTGTGAGTTGAATTAACAGAACACAGAGCAGTTTCTCAGAAAGCTTCTTTCCAGTTTTGAACGGAAGATATTTCCTTTTTCACCATAGCCCTATATGGGCTTCCAAATATCCCTCTGCCAATTCCACAAGAACAGCCTTAGCGAAAGGCTTCTTGAAGGGAAAGATGTAACTCTGTGAGATGAATTAACAGAACACAGAGCAGTTTCTCAGAAAGCTTCTTTCCAGTTTTGAACGGAAGATATTTCCTTTTTCACCTTAGCCCTCTATGGGCTTCCAAATAATCCTTTGCCTATTCCACAAGAACAGCCTTAGCGAAAGGCTTCTTGAAGGGAAAGATGTAACTCTGTGAGATGAATTAACAGAACACAGAGCAGTTTCTCAGAAAGCTTCTTTCCAGTTTTGAACGGAAGATATTTCCTTTTTCACCATAGCCCTCTATGGGGTTCCAAATATCCCTTTGCCAATTCCACAAGAACAGCCTTAGCGAAAGGCTTCTTGAAGGGAAAGATGTAACTCTGTGAGATGAATTAACAGAACACGGAGCAGTTTCTCAGAAAGCTTCTTTGCAGTTTTGAACGGAAGATATTTCCTTTTTCACCATAGCCCTCTATGGGCTTCCAAATATCCCTTTGCCAATTCCACAAAAACAGCCTTAGCGAAAGGCTTCTTGAAGGGAAAGATGTAACTCTGTGAGATGAATTAACAGAACACAGAGCAGTTTCTCAGAAAGCTTCTTTCCAGTTTTGAACGGAAGATATTTCCTTTTTCACCATAGCCCTCTATGGGGTTCCAAATATCCCTTTGCCAATTCCACAAGAACAGCCTTAGCGAAAGGCTTCTTGAAGGGAAAGATGTAACTCTGTGAGATGAATTAACAGAACACAGAGCAGTTTCTCAGAAAGCTTCTTTCCAGTTTTGAACGGAAGATATTTCATTTTTCACCATAGCCCTCTATGGGCTTCCAAATATCCCTTTGCCAATTCCCCAAGAACAGCCTTAGCGAAAGGCTTCTTGAAGGGAAAGATGTAACTCTGTGAGATGAATTAACAGAACACAGAGCAGTTTCTCAGAAAGCTTCTTTCCAGTTTTGAACGGAAGATATTTCCTTTTTCACCATAGCCCTCTATGGGCTTCCAAATATCCCTTTGCCAATTCCACAAGAACAGCCTTAGCGAAAGGCTTCTTGAAGGGAAAGATGTAACTCTGTGAGATGAATTAACAGAACCCAGAGCAGTTTCTCAGAAAGCTTCTTTCCAGTTTTGAACGGAAGATATTTCCTTTTTCACCATAGCCCTCTATGGGCTACCAAATATCCCTTTGCCAATTCCACAAGAACAGCCTTAGCGAAAGGCTTCTTGAAGGGAAAGATGTAACTCTGTGAGATGAATTAACAGAACACAGAGCAGTTTCTCAGAAAGCTTCTTTCCAGTTTTGAACGGAAGATATTCCCTTTTTCACCATAGCCCTCTTTGGGCTTCCAAATATCCCTTTGCCAATTCCACAAGAACAGCCTTAGCGAAAGGCTTCTTGAAGGGAAAGATGTAACTCTGTGAGATGAATTAACAGAACACAGAGCAGTTTCTCAGAAAGCTTCTTTCCAGTTTTGAACGGAAGATATTTCCTTTTTCACCATAGCCCTCTATGGGCTTCCAAATATCCCTTTGCCAATTCCACAAGAACAGCCTTAGCGAAAGGCTTCCTGAAGGGAAAGATGTAACTCTGTGAGATGAATTAACAGAACACAGAGCAGTTTCTCAGAAAGCTTCTTTCCAGTTTTGAACGGAAGATATTTCCTTTTTCACCATATCCCTCTATGGGCTTCCAAATATCCCTTTGGCAATTCCACAAGAACAGCCTTAGCGAAAGGCTTCTTGAAGGGAAAGATGTAACTCTGTGAGATGAATTAACAGAACACAGAGCAGTTTCTCAGAAAGCTTCTTTCCAGTTTTGAACGGAAGATATTTCCTTTTTCACCATAGCCCTCTATGGGCTTCCAAATATCCCTTTGCCAATTCCACAAGAACAGCCTTAGCGAAAGGCTTCTTGAAGGGAAAGATGTAACTCTGTGAGATGAATTAACAGAACACAGAGCAGTTTCTCAGAAAGCTTCTTTCCAGTTTTGAACGGAAGATATTTCCTTTTTCACCTTAGCCCTCTATGGGCTTCCAAATAATCCTTTGCCAATTCCACAAGAACAGCCTTAGCGAAAGGCTTCTTGAAGGGAAAGATGTAACTCTGTGAGATGAATTAACAGAACACAGAGCAGTTTCTCAGAAAGCTTCTTTCCAGTTTTGAACGGAAGATATTTCCTTTTTCACCATAGCCCTCTATGGGCTTCCAAATATCCCTTTGCCAATTCCACAAGAACAGCCTTAGCGAAAGGCTTCTTGAAGGGAAAGATGTAACTCTGTGAGATGAATTAACAGAACACAGAGCAGTTTCTCAGAAAACTTCTTTCCAGTTTTGAACGGAAGATATTTCCTTTTTCACCATAGCCCTCTATGGGCTTCCAAATATCCCTTTGCCAATTACACAAGAACAGCCTTAGCGAAAGGCTTCTTGAAGGGAAAGATGTACCTCTGTGAGATGAATTAACAGAACACGGAGCAGTTTCTCAGAAAGCTTCTTTGCAGTTTTGAACGGAAGATACTTCCTTTTTCACCATGGCCCTCTATGGGCTTCCAAATATCCCTTTGCCAATTCCACAGAAACAGCCTTAGCGAAAGGCTTCTTGAAGGGAAAGATGTAACTCTGTGAGATGAATTAACAGAACACAGAGCAGTTTCTCAGAAAGCTTCTTTCCAGTTTTGAACGGAAGATATTTCCTTTTTCACCATAGCCCTCTATGGGGTTCCAAATATCCCTTTGCCAATTCCACAAGAACAGCCTTAGCGAAAGGCTTCTTGAAGGGAAAGATGTAACTCTGTGAGATGAAATAACAGAACACAGAGCAGTTTTTCGGAAAGCTTCTTTCCAGTTTTGAACGGAAGATATTTCCTTTTTCACCATAGCCCTCTATGGGCTTCCAAATATCCCTTTGCCAATTCCACAAGAACAGCCTTAGCGAAAGGCTTCTTGAAGTGAAAGATGTAACTCTGTGAGATGAATTAACAGAACACTGAGCAGTTTCTCAGAAAGCTTCTTTCCAGTTTTGAAGGGAAGATATTTCATTTTTCACCATAGCCCTCTATGGGCTTCCAAATAATCCTTTGCCAATTCCACAAGAACAGCCTTAGCGAAAGGCTTCTTGAAGGGAAAGATGTAACTCTGTGAGATGAATTAACAGAACACAGAGCAGTTTCTCAGAAAGCTTCTTTCCAGTTTTGAACGGAAGATATTTCCTTTTTCACCATAGCCCTCTATGGGCTTCCAAATATCCCGTTGCCAATTCTACAAGAACAGCCTTAGCGAAAGGATTGTTGAAGGGAAAGATGTAACTGTGTGAGATGAATTAACAGAACACAGAGCAGTTTCTCAGAAAGCTTCTTTCCTGTTTTGAACGGAAGATATTTCCTTTTTCACCATAGCCCTCTATGGGCTTCCAAATATCCCTTTGCCAATTCCACAAGAACAGCCTTAGCGAAAGGCTTCTTGAAGGATAAGATGTAACTCTGTGAGATGAATTAACAGAACACAGAGCAGTTTCTCAGAAAGCTTCTTTCCAGTTTTGAACGGAAGATATTTCCTTTTTCACCAAAGACCACTATGGGCTTCCAAATATCCCTTTGCCAATTCCACAAGAACAGCCTTAGCGAAAGGCTTCTTGAAGGGAAAGATGTAACTCTGTGAGATGAATTAACAGAACACAGAGCAGTTTCTCAGAAAGCTTGTTTCCAGTTTTGAACGGAAGATATTCCCTTTTTCACCATGGCCCTCTATGGGCTTCCAAATATCCCTTTGCCAATTCCACAAGAACAGCCTTAGCGAAAGGCTTCTTGAAGGGAAAGATGTACCTCTGTGAGATGAATTAACAGAACACAGAGCAGTTTCTCAGAAAGCTTCTTTCCAGTTTTGAACGGAAGATATTTCCTTTTTCACCATAGCCCTCTATGGGCTTCCAAATATCCCTTTGCCAATTCCACAAGAACAGCCTTAGCGAAAGGCTTCTTGAAGGGAAAGATGTAACTCTGTGAGATGAATTAACAGAACACAGAGCAGTTTCTCAGAAAGCTTCTTTCCAGTTTTGAACGGAAGATATTTGCTTTTTCACCTTAGCCCTCTATGGGCTTCCAAATAATCCTTTGCCAATTCCACAAGAACAGCCTTAGCGAAAGGCTTCTTGAAGGGAATGATGTAACTCTGTGAGATGAATTAACAGAACACAGAGCAGTTTCTCAGAAAGCTTCTTTCCAGTTTTGAACGGAAGATATTTCCTTTTTCACCATAGCCCTCTATGGGCTTCCAAATATCCCTTTGCCCATTCCACAAGAACAGCCTTAGCGAAAGGCTTCTTGAAGGGAAAGATGTAACTCTGTGAGATGAATTAACAGAACACAGAGCAGTTTCTCAGAAAGCTTCTTTCCAGTTTTGAACGGAAGATATTTCCTTTTTCACCATAGCCCTCTATGGGCTTCCAAATATCCCTTTGCCAATTCCACAAGAACAGCCTTGGCGAAAGAATTCTTGAAGGGAAAGATGTAACTCTGTGAGATGAATTAACAGAACACAGAGCAGTTTCTCAGAAAGCTTCTTTCCAGTTTTGAACGGAAGATATTTCCTTTTTCACCATAGCCCTCTATGGGCTTCCAAATATCCCTTTGCCAATTCCACAAGAACAGCCTTAGCGAAAGGCTTCTTGAAGGGAAAGATGTAACTCTGTGAGATGAATTAACAGAACACAGAGCAGTTTCTCAGAAAGCTTCTTTCCAGTTTTGAACGGAAGATATTTCCTTTTTCACCATAACCCTCTATGGGCTTCCAAATATCCCTTTGCCAATTCCACAAGAACAGCCTTAGCGAAAGGCTTCTTGAAGGGAAAGATGTAACTCTGTGAGATGAATTAACAGAACACAGAGCAGTTTCTCAGAAAGCTTCTTTCCAGTTTTGAACGGAAGATATTTCCTTTTTCACAATAGCCCTCTATGGGCTTCCAATTATCCCTTTGCCAATTCCACAAGAACAGCCTTAGCGAAAGGCTTCTTGAAGGGAAAGATGTAACTCTGTGAGATGAATTAACAGAACACAGAGCAGTTTCTCAGAAAGCTTCTTTCCAGTTTTGAACGGAAGATATTCCCTTTTTCACCATAGCCCACTTTGGGCTTCCAAATATCCTTTTGCCAATTCCACAAGAACAGCCTTAGCGAAAGGCTTCTTGAAGGGAAAGATGTAACTCTGTGAGATGAATTAACAGAACACAGAGCATTTTCTCAGAAAGCTTCTTTCCAGTTTTGAACGGAAGATATTTCCTTTTTCACCATAGCCCTCTATGGCCTTCCAAATATCCCTTTGCCAATTCCACAAGAACAGCCTTAGCGAAAGGCTTCCTGAGGGGAAAGATGTAACTCTGTGAGATGAATTAACAGAACACAGAGCAGTTTCTCAGAAAGCTTCTTTCCAGTTTAGAACGGAAGATATTTCTTTTTTCACCATAGCCCTCTATGGGCTTCCAAATTTCCCTCTGCCAATTCCACAAGAACAGCCTTAGCGAAAGGCTTCTTGAAGGGAAAGATGTAACTCTGTGAGATGAATTAACAGAACACAGAGCAGTTTCTCAGAAAGCTTCTTTCCAGTTTTGAACGGAAGTTATTCCCTTTTTCACCATAGCCCTCTATGGGCTTCCAAATATCCCTTTGCCAATTCCACAAGAACAGCCTTAGCGAAAGGCTTCTTGAAGGGAAAGATGTACCTCTGTGAGATGAATTAACAGAACACAGAGCAGTTTCTCAGAAAGCTTCTTTCCAGTTTTGAACGGAAGATATTCCCTTTTTCACCATAGCCCTCTATGGGCTTCCAAATATCCCTTTGCCAATTCCACAAGAACAGCCTTAGCGAAAGGATTCTTGAAGGGAAAGATGTAACTCTGTGAGATGAATTAACAGAACACAGAGCAGTTTCTCAGAAAGCTTCTTTCCAGTTTTGAACGGAAGATATTTCCTTTTTCACCATAGCCCTCTATGGGCTTCCAAATATCCCTTTGCCAATTCCACAAGAACAGCCTTAGCGAAAGGCTTCTTGAAGGGAAAGATGTAACTCTGTGAGATGAATTAACAGAACACAGAGCAGTTTCTCAGAAAGTTTCTTTCCAGTTTTGAACGGAAGATATTTCCTTTTTCAACATAGCCCTATATGGGCTTCCAAATATCCCTCTGCCAATTCCACAAGAACAGCCTTAGCGAAAGGCTTCTTGAAGGGAAAGATGTAACTCTGTGAGATGAATTAACAGAACACAGAGCAGTTTCTCAGAAAGCTTCTTTCTAGTTTTGAACGGAAGATATTTCCTTTTTCACCATAGCCCTCTATGGGGTTCCAAATATCCCTTTGCCAATTCCACAAGAACAGCCTTAGCGAAAGGCTTCTTGAAGGGAAAGATGTAACTCTGTGAGATGAATTAACAGAACACAGAGCAGTTTCTCAGAAAGCTTCTTTCCAGTTTTGAACGGAAGATATTCCCTTTTTCACCATAGCCCTCTATGGGCGTCAAAATATCCCTTTGCCAATTCCACAAGAACAGCCTTAGCGAAACGATTCTTGAAGGGAAAGACGTAACTCTGTGAGATGAATTAAGAGAACACAGAGCAGTTTCTCAGAAAGCTTCTTTCCAGTTTTGCACGGAAGATATTCCCTTTTTCACCATAGCCCTCTATGGGCTTCCAAATATCCCTTTGCCAATTCCACAAGAACAGCCTTAGCGAAAGGCTTCTTGAAGGGAAAGATGTAACTCTGTGAGATGAATTAACAGAACACAGAGCAGTTTCTCAGAAAGCTTCTTCCCAGTTTTGAACGGAAGATATTTCGTTTTTCACCATAGCACTCTATGGGCTTCCAAATATCCCTTTGCCAATTCCACAAGAACAGCCTTAGCGAAAGGCTTCTTGAAGGGAAAGATGTAACTCTGTGAGATGAATTAACAGAACACAGAGCAGTTTCTCAGAAAGCTTCTTTCCAGTTTTGAACGGAAGATATTTCCTTTTTCACCATAGCCCTCTATGGGCTTCCAAATATCCCTTTGCCAATTCCACAAGAACAGCCTTAGCGAAAGGCTTCTTGAAGGGAAAGATGTAACTCTGTGAGATGAATTAACAGAACACAGAGCAGTTTCTCAGAAAGCTTCTTTCCAGTTTTGAACGGAAGATATTTCCTTTTTCACCATAGCCCTCTATGGGCTTCCAAATATCCCTTTGCCCATTCCACAAGAACAGCCTTAGCGAAAGGCTTCTTGAAGGGAAAGATGAAACTCTGTGAGATGAATTAACAGAACACAGAGCAGTTTCTCAGAAAGCTTCTTTCCAGTTTTGAACGGAAGATATTTCCTTTTTCACCATAGCCCTCTATGGGCTTCCAAATATCCCTTTGCCAATTCCACAAGAACACCCTTAGCGAAAGGCTTCTTGAAGGACAAGATGTAACTCTGTAAGATGAATTAACAGAACCCACAGCAGTTTCTCAGAAAGCTTCTTTCCAGTTTTGAACGGAAGATATTTCCTTTTTCACCATAGCCCTCTATGGGCTTCCAAATATCCCTTTGCCAATTCCCCAAGAACAGCCTTAGCGAAAGGCTTCTTGAAGGGAAAGATGTAACTCTGTGAGATGAATTAACAGAACACAGAGCAGTTTCTCAGAAAGCTTCTTTCCAGTTTTGAACGGAAGATATTTCCTTTTTCACCATAGCCCTCTATGGGCTTCCAAATATCCCTTTGCCAATTCCACAAGAACAGCCTTAGCGAAAGGCTTCTTGAAGGGAAAGATGTAACTCTGTGAGATGAATTAACAGAACAGAGAGCAGTTTCTCAGAAAGCTTCTTTCCAGTTTTGAACGGAAGATATTTCCTTTTTCACCATAGCCCTCTATGGGCTTCCAAATATCCCTTTGCCAATTCCACAAGAACAGCCTTAGCGAAAGGCTTCTTGAAGGGAAAGATGTAACTCTGTGAGATGAATTAACAGAACACAGAGCAGTTTCTCAGAAAGCTTCTTTCCAGTTTTGAACGGAAGATATTTCCTTTTTCACCATAGCCCTCTATGGGCTTCCAAATATCCCTTTGCCAATTCCACAAGAACAGCCTTAGCGAAAGGCTTCTTGAAGGGAAAGATGTAACTCTGTGAGATGAATTAACAGAACACAGAGCAGTTTCTCAGAAAGCTTCTTTCCAGTTTTGAACGGAAGATATTCCCTTTTTCACCATAGCCCTCTTTGGGCTTCCAAATATCCCTTTGCCAATTCCACAAGAACAGCCTTAGCGAAAGGCTTCTTGAAGGGAAAGATGTAACTCTGTGAGATGAATTAACAGAACACAGAGCAGTTTCTCAGAAAGCTTCTTTCCAGTTTTGAACGGAAGATATTTCCTTTTTCACCATAGCCCTCTATGGGCTTCCAAATATCCCTTTGCCAATTCCACAAGAACAGCCTTAGCGAAAGGCTTCCTGAAGGGAAAGATGTAACTCTGTGAGATGAATTAACAGAACACAGAGCAGTTTCTCAGAAAGCTTCTTTCCAGTTTTGAACGGAAGATATTTCCTTTTTCACCATAGCCCTCTATGGGCTTCCAAATATCCCTTTGCCAATTCCACAAGAACAGCCTTAGCGAAAGGCTTCCTGAAGGGAAAGATGTAACTCTGTGAGATGAATTAACAGAACACAGAGCAGTTTCTCAGAAAGCTTCTTTCCAGTTTTGAACGGAAGATATTCCCTTTTTCACCATAGCCCTCTTTGGGCTTCCAAATATCCCTTGCCAATTCCACAAGAACAGCCTTAGCGAAAGGCTTCTTGAAGGGAAAGATGTAACTCTGTGAGATGAATTAACAGAACACAGAGCAGTTTCTCAGAAAGCTTCTTTCCAGTTTTGAACGGAAGATATTTCCTTTTTCACCATAGCCCTCTATGGGCTTCCAAATATCCCTTTGCCAATTCCACAAGAACAGCCTTAGCGAAAGGCTTCTTGAAGGGAAAGATGTAACTCTGTGAGATGAATTAACAGAACACAGAGCAGTTTCTCAGAAAGCTTCTTTCCAGTTTTGAACGGAAGATATTTCCTTTTTCACCATAGCCCTCTATGGGCTTCCAAATAATCCTTTGCCAATTCCACAAGAACAGCCTTAGCGAAAGGCTTCTTGAAGGGAAAGATGTAACTCTGTGAGATGAATTAACAGAACACAGAGCAGTTTCTCAGAAAGCTTCTTTCCAGTTTTGAACGGAAGATATTTCCTTTTTTACCATAGCCCTCTATGGGCTTCCAAATATCCCTTTGCCAATTCCACAAGAACAGCCTTAGCGAAAGGCTTCTTGAAGGGAAAAATGTAACTCTGTGAGATGAATTAACAGAACACAGAGCAGTTTCTCAGAAAACTTCTTTCCAGTTTTGAACGGAAGATATTTCCTTTTTCACCATAGCCCTCTATGGGCTTCCAAATATCCCTTTGCCAATTCCACAAGAACAGCCTTAGCGAAAGGCTTCTTGAAGGGAAACATGTAACTCTGTGAGATGAATTAACAGAACACGGAGCAGTTTCTCAGAAAGCTTCTTTGCAGTTTTGAACGGAAGATATTTCCTTTTTCACCATAGCCCTCTATGGGCTTCCAAATATCCCTTTGCCAATTCCACAAGAACAGCCTTAGCGAAAGGCTTCTTGAAGGGAAAGATGTACCTCTGTGAGATGAATTAACAGAACACAGAGCAGTTTCTCAGAAAGCTTCTTTCCAGTTTTGAACGGAAGATATTCCCTTTTTCACCATAGCCCTCTATGGGCTTCCAAATATCCCTTTGCCAATTCCACAAGAACAGCCTTAGCGAAAGGATTCTTGAAGGGAAAGATGTAACTCTGTGAGATGAATTAACAGAACACAGAGCAGTTTCTCAGAAAGCTTCTTTCCAGTTTTGAACGGAAGATATTTCCTTTTTCACCATAGCCCTCTATGGGCTTCCAAATATCCCTTTGCCAATTCCCCAAGAACAGCCTTAGCGAAAGGCTTCTTGAAGGGAACGATGTAGCTCTGTGAGATGAATTAACAGAACACAGAGCAGTTTCTCAGAAAGCTTCTTTCCAGTTTTGAACGGAAGATATTTCCTTTTTCACCATAGCCCTCTATGGGCTTCCAAATATCCCTTTGCCAATTCCACAAGAACAGCCTTAGCGAAAGGCTTCTTGAAGGGAAAGATGTACCTCTGTGAGATGAATTAACAGAACACAGAGCAGTTTCTCAGAAGGCTTCTTTCCAGTTTTGAACGAAAGATATTCCCTTTTTCACCATAGCCCTCTATGGGCTTCCAAATATCCATTTGCCAATTCCACAAGAACAGCCTTAGCGAAAGGCTTCTTGAAGGGAAAGATGTAACTCTGTGAGATGAATTAACAGAACACAGAGCAGTTTCTCAGAAAGCTTCTTTCCAGTTTTGAACGGAAGATATTTCCTTTTTCACCATAGCCCTCTATGGGCTTCCAAATATCCCTTTGCCAATTCCACAAGAACAGCCTTAGCGAAAGGCTTCTTGAAGGGAAAGATGTAACTCTGTGAGATGAATTAACAGAACACAGAGCAGTTTCTCAGAAAGCTTCTTTCCAGTTTTGAACGGAAGATATTTCCTTTTTCACCATAGCCCTCTATGGGCTTCCAAATATCCCTCTGCCAATTCCACAAGAACAGCCTTAGCGAAAGGCTTCTTGAAGGGAAAGATGTAACTCTGTGAGATGAATTAACAGAACACAGAGCAGTTTCTCAGAAAGCTTCTTTCTAGTTTTGAACGGAAGATATTTCCTTTTTCACCATAGCCCTCTATGGGTTTCCAAATATCCCTTTGCCAATTCCACAAGAACAGCCTTAGCGAAAGGCTTCTTGAAGGGAAAGATGTAACTCTGTGAGATGAATTAACAGAACACAGAGCAGTTTCTCAGAAAGCTTCTTTCTAGTTTTGAACGGAAGATATTTCCTTTTTCACCATAGCCCTCTATGGGCTTCCAAATATCCCTTTGCCAATTCCACAAGAACAGCCTTAGCGAAAGGCTTCTTGAAGGGAAAGATGTAACTCTGTGAGATGAATTAACAGAACACAGAGCAGTTTCTCAGAAAGCTTCTTTCCAGTTTTGAACGGAAGATATTTCCTTTTTCACCATAGCCCTCTATGGGCTTCCAAATATCCCTTTGCCCATTCCACAAGAACAGCCTTAGCGAAAGGCTTCTTGAAGGGAAAGATGTAACTCTGTGAGATGAATTAACAGAACACAGAGCAGTTTCTCAGAAAGCTTCTTTCCAGTTTTGAACGGAAGATATTTCCTTTTTCACCATAGCCCTCTATGGGCTTCCAAATATCCCTCTGCCAATTCCACAAGAACAGCCTTAGCGAAAGGCTTCTTGAAGGGAAAGATGTAACTCTGTGAGATGAATTAACAGAACACAGAGCAGTTTCTCAGAAAGCTTCTTTCCAGTTTTGAACGGAAGATATTTCCTTTTTCACCATAGCCCTCTATGGGCTTCCAAATATCCCTTTGCCAATTCCACAAGAACAGCCTTAGCGAAAGGCTTCTTGAAGGGAAAGATGTAACTCTGTGAGATGAATTAACAGAACACAGAGCAGTTTCTCAGAAAGCTTCTTTCCAGTTTTGAACGGAAGATATTCCCTTTTTCACCATAGCCCTCTAGGGGCTTCCAAATATCCCTTTGCCAATTCCACAAGAACAGCCTTAGCGAAAGGCTTCTTGAAGGGAAAGATGTAACTCTGTGAGATGAATTAAGAGAACACAGAGCAGTTTCTCAGAATGCTTCTTTCCAGTTTTGAACGGAAGATATTTCCTTTTTCACCATAGCCCTCTATGGGCTTCCAAATATCCCTTTGCCAATTCCACAAGAACAGCCTTAGCGAAAGGCTTCTTGAAGGGAAAGATGTACCTCTGTGAGATGAATTAACAGAACACAGAGCAGTTTCTCAGAAAGCTTCTTTCCAGTTTTGAACGGAAGATATTCCCTTTTTCACCATAGCCCTCTATGGGCTTCCAAATATCCCTTTGCCAATTCCACAAGAACAGCCTTAGCGAAAGGATTCTTGAAGGGAAAGATGTAACTCTGTGAGATGAATTAACAGAACACAGAGCAGTTTCTCAGAAAGCTTCTTTCCAGTTTTGAACGGAAGATATTTCCTTTTTCACCATAGCCCTCTATGGGCTTCCAAATATCCCTTTGCCAATTCCACAAGAACAGCCTTAGCGAAAGGCTTCTTGAAGGGAAAGATGTAACTCTGTGAGTTGAATTAACAGAACACAGAGAAGTTTCTCAGAAAGCTTCTTTCCAGTTTTGAACGGAAGATATTTCCTTTTTCACCATAGCCCTATATGTGCTTCCAAATATCCCTCTGCCAATTCCACAAGAACAGCCTTAGCGAAAGGCTTCTTGAAGGGAAAGATGTAACTCTGTGAGATGAATTAACAGAACACAGAGCAGTTTCTCAGAAAGCTTCTTTCCAGTTTTGAACGGAAGATATTCCCTTTTTCACCATAGCCCTCTTTGGGCTTCCAAATATCCCTTTGCCAATTCCACAAGAACAGCCTTAGCGAAAGGCTTCTTGAAGGGAAAGATGTAACTCTGTGAGATGAATTAACAGAACACAGAGCAGTTTCTCAGAAAGCTTCTTTCCAGTTTTGAACGGAAGATATTTCCTTTTTCACCATAGCCCTCTATGGGCTTCCAAATATCCCTTTGCCAATTCCACAAGAACAGCCTTAGCGAAAGGCTTCCTGAAGGGAAAGATGTAACTCTGTGAGATGAATTAACAGAACACAGAGCAGTTTCTCAGAAAGCTTCTTTCCAGTTTTGAACGGAAGATATTTCCTTTTTCACCATATCCCTCTATGGGCTTCCAAATATCCCTTTGGCAATTCCACAAGAACAGCCTTAGCGAAAGGCTTCTTGAAGGGAAAGATGTAACTCTGTGAGATGAATTAACAGAACACAGAGCAGTTTCTCAGAAAGCTTCTTTCCAGTTTTGAACGGAAGATATTTCCTTTTTCACCATAGCCCTCTATGGGCTTCCAAATATCCCTTTGCCAATTCCACAAGAACAGCCTTAGCGAAAGGCTTCTTGAAGGGAAAGATGTAACTCTGTGAGATGAATTAACAGAACACAGAGCAGTTTCTCAGAAAGCTTCTTTCCAGTTTTGAACGGAAGATATTTCCTTTTTCACCTTAGCCCTCTATGGGCTTCCAAATAATCCTTTGCCAATTCCACAAGAACAGCCTTAGCGAAAGGCTTCTTGAAGGGAAAGATGTAACTCTGTGAGATGAATTAACAGAACACAGAGCAGTTTCTCAGAAAGCTTCTTTCCAGTTTTGAACGGAAGATATTTCCTTTTTCACCATAGCCCTCTATGGGCTTCCAAATATCCCTTTGCCAATTCCACAAGAACAGCCTTAGCGAAAGGCTTCTTGAAGGGAAAGATGTAACTCTGTGAGATGAATTAACAGAACACAGAGCAGTTTCTCAGAAAACTTCTTTCCAGTTTTGAACGGAAGATATTTCCTTTTTCACCATAGCCCTCTATGGGCTTCCAAATATCCCTTTGCCAATTCCACAAGAACAGCCTTAGCGAAAGGCTTCTTGAAGGGAAAGATGTACCTCTGTGAGATGAATTAACAGAACACGGAGCAGTTTCTCAGAAAGCTTCTTTGCAGTTTTGAACGGAAGATAATTCCTTTTTCACCATAGCCCTCTATGGGCTTCCAAATATCCCTTTGCCAATTCCACAGAAACAGCCTTAGCGAAAGGCTTCTTGAAGGGAAAGATGTAACTCTGTGAGATGAATTAACAGAACACAGAGCAGTTTCTCAGAAAGCTTCTTTCCAGTTTTGAACGGAAGATATTTCCTTTTTCACCATAGCCCTCTATGGGGTTCCAAATATCCCTTTGCCAATTCCACAAGAACAGCCTTAGCGAAAGGCTTCTTGAAGGGAAAGATGTAACTCTGTGAGATGAAATAACAGAACACAGAGCAGTTTTTCGGAAAGCTTCTTTCCAGTTTTGAACGGAAGATATTTCCTTTTTCACCATAGCCCTCTATGGGCTTCCAAATATCCCTTTGCCAATACCACAAGAACAGCCTTAGCGAAAGGCTTCTTGAAGTGAAAGATGTAACTCTGTGAGATGAATTAACAGAACACTGAGCAGTTTCTCAGAAAGCTTCTTTCCAGTTTTGAACGGAAGATATTTCCTTTTTCACCATAGCCCTCTATGGGCTTCCAAATATCCCTTTGCCAATTCCACAAGAACAGCCTTAGCGAAAGGCTTCTTGAAGGGAAAGATGTAACTCTGTGAGATGAATGAACAAAACACAGAGCAGTTTCTCAGAAAGCTTCTTTCCAGTTTTGAACGGAAGATATTTCCTTTTTCACCATAGCCCTCTATGGGCTTCCAAATATCCCTTTGCCAATTCCACAAGAACAGCCTTAGCGAAAGGCTTCTTGAAGGGAAAGATGTAACTCTGTGAGATGAATTAACAGAACACAGAGCAGTTTCTCAGAAAGCTTCTTTCCAGTTTTGAACGGAAGATATTTCCTTTTTCACCATAGCCCTCTATGGGCTTCCAAATATCCCGTTGCCAATTCTACAAGAACAGCCTTAGCGAAAGGATTGTTGAAGGGAAAGATGTAACTGTGTGAGATGAATTAACAGAACACAGAGCAGTTTCTCAGAAAGCTTCTTTCCTGTTTTTAACGGAAGATATTTCCTTTTTCACCATAGCCCTCTATGGGCTTCCAAATATCCCTTTGCCAATTCCACAAGAACAGCCTTAGCGAAAGGCTTCTTGAAGGATAAGATGTAACTCTGTGAGATGAATTAACAGAACACAGAGCAGTTTCTCAGAAAGCTTCTTTCCAGTTTTGAACGGAAGATATTTCCTTTTTCACCAAAGACCACTATGGGCTTCCAAATATCCCTTTGCCAATTCCACAAGAACAGCCTTAGCGAAAGGCTTCTTGAAGGGAAAGATGTAACTCTGTGAGATGAATTAACAGAACACAGAGCAGTTTCTCAGAAAGCTTCTTTCCAGTTTTGAACGGAAGATATTCCCTTTTTCACCATGGCCCTCTATGGGCTTCCAAATATCCCTTTGCCAATTCCACAAGAACAGCCTTAGCGAAAGGCTTCTTGAAGGGAAAGATGTACCTCTGTGAGATGAATTAACAGAACACAGAGCAGTTTCTCAGAAAGCTTCTTTCCAGTTTTGAACGGAAGATATTTCCTTTTTCACCATAGCCCTCTATGGGCTTCCAAATATCCCTTTGCCAATTCCACAAGAACAGCCTTAGCGAAAGGCTTCTTGAAGGGAAAGATGTAACTCTGTGAGATGAATTAACAGAACACAGAGCAGTTTCTCAGAAAGCTTCTTTCCAGTTTTGAACGGAAGATATTTCCTTTTTCACCATAGCCCTCTATGGGCTTCCAAATATCCCTTTGCCAATTCCACAAGAACAGCCTTAGCGAAAGGCTTCTTGAAGGGAAAGATGTAACTCTGTGAGTTGAATTAACAGAACACAGAGCAGTTTCTCAGAAAGCTTCTTTCCAGTTTTGAACGGAAGATATTTCCTTTTTCACCATAGCCCTATATGGGCTTCCAAATATCCCTCTGCCAATTCCACAAGAACAGCCTTAGCGAAAGGCTTCTTGAAGGGAAAGATGTAACTCTGTGAGATGAATTAACAGAACA
Source organism: Chlorocebus sabaeus (assembly GCF_047675955.1). Classification (NCBI taxonomy): domain Eukaryota; kingdom Metazoa; phylum Chordata; class Mammalia; order Primates; family Cercopithecidae; genus Chlorocebus; species Chlorocebus sabaeus. Next base: position 299,132 of record NW_027327557.1, read on the forward strand.
CAGAGCAGTTTCTCAGAAAGCTTCTTTCCAGTTTTGAACGGAAGATATTTCCTTTTTCACCTTAGCCCTCTATGGGCTTCCAAATAATCCTTTTCCTATTCCACAAGAACAGCCTTAGCGAAAGGCTTCTTGAAGGGAAAGATGTAACTCTGTGAGATGAATTAACAGAACACAGAGCAGTTTCTCAGAAAGCTTCTTTCCAGTTTTGAACGGAAGATATTTCCTTTTTCACCATAGCCCTCTATGGGCTTCCAAATATCCCTTTGCCAATTCCACAAGAACAGCCTTAGCGAAAGGCTTCTTGAAGGGAAAGATGTAACTCTGTGAGATGAATTAACAGAACACGGAGCAGTTTCTCAGAAAGCTTCTTTGCAGTTTTGAACGGAAGATATTTCCTTTTTCACCATAGCCCTCTATGGGCTTCCAAATATCCCTTTGCCAATTCCACAAAAACAGCCTTAGCGAAAGGCTTCTTGAAGGAAAAGATGTAACTCTGTGAGATGAATTAACAGAACACAGAGCAGTTTCTCAGAAAGCTTCTTTCCAGTTTTGAACGGAAGATATTTCCTTTTTCACCATAGCCCTCTATGGGCTTCCAAATATCCCTTTGCCAATTCCACAAGAACAGCCTTAGCGAAAGGCTTCTTGAAGGGAAAGATGTAACTCTGTGAGATGAATTAACAGAACACAGAGCAGTTTCTCAGAAAGCTTCTTTCCAGTTTTGAACGGAAGATATTTCCTTTTTCACCATAGCCCTCTATGGGCTTCCAAATATCCCTTTGCCAATTCCACAAGAACAGCCTTAGCGAAAGGCTTCCTGAAGGGAAAGATGTAACTCTGTGAGATGAATTAACAGAACACAGAGCAGT